>NC_141540.1:54156250-54504166 GCF_021556685.1 Rattus norvegicus
TGTCTGTTTTAATCTTTGCCTCTCTCTTCCCTGCCAAGGGTATTCTTGTTCCCCTTTTAAAGAAGAAGTGAAGCATTCACATTTTGATCATCCGTCTTGAGTTTCATTTGTTCTAGGCATCTAGGGTAATTCAAGCATTTGGGCTAATAGCCACTTATCAATGAGTGCATACCATGTGTGTTTTTCTGTGATTGGGTTACCTCACTCAGGATGATATTTTCCAGTTCCAACCATTTGCCTACGAATTTCATAAAGTCATTGTTTTGATAGCTGAGTAATAGTCCATTGTGTAGATGTACCACATTTTCTGTATCCATTCCTCTGTTGAAGGGCATCTGGGTTCTTTCCAGCTTCTGGCTATTATAAATAAGGCTGCGATGAACATAGTGGAGCACGTGTCTTTTTCATATGCATGTTTGGGTATATGCCCAAGAGAGGTATAGCTGGATCCTCAGGCAGTTCAAGGTCCAATTTTCTGAGGAACCTCCAGACTGATTTCCAGAATGGTTGTACCAGTCTGCAATCCCACCAACAATGGAGGAGTGTTCCTCTTTCTCCGCATCCTCGCCAGCATTTGCTGTCACCTGAGTTTTTGAGCTTAGCCATTCTCACTGGTGTGAGGTGAAATCTCAGGGTTGTTTTGATTTGCATTTCCCTTATGACTAAAGATGTTGAACATTTCTTTAGGTGTTTCTCAGCCATTCGGCATTCCTCAGCTGTGAATTCTTTGTTTAGCTCTGAACCCGATTTTTAATAGGGTTATTTGTCTCCCTGCGGTCTAACTCCTTGAGTTCTTTGTATATTTTGGATATAAGGCCTCTATCTGTTGTAGGTTTGGTAAAGATCTTTTCCCAATCTGTTGGTTGCTGTTTTGTCCTAACCACAGTGTCCTTTGCCTTACAGAAGCTTTGCAGTTTTATGAGATCCCATTTGTCCTTTCTTGATCTTAGCGCATAAGCCATTGGTGCTTTGTTCAGGAAATTTTTTCCAGTGCTCATGTGTTCAAGATGCTTCCCTAGTTTTTCTTCTATTAGTTTGAGTGTATCTGGTTTGATGTGGAAGTCCTTGATCCACTTGGACTTAAGCTTTGTACAGGGTGATAAGCATGGATCAATCTGCATTCTTCTACATGTTGACCTCCAGTTGAACCAGCACCATTTGCTGAAAATGATATCTTTTTTCCATTGGATGGTTTTGTATCCTTTGTCAAAAATCAAGTGCCCATAGGTGTGTGGGTTCATTTCTGGGTCTTCAATTCTGTTCCATTGGTCTGTCTGTCTGTCTCTGTACCAATACCATGCAGTTTTTATCACTATTGCTCTGTAATACTGCTTGAGTTCAGGGATAGTGATTCACCCTGAAGTCCTTTTATTGTTGAGGATAGTTTTAGCTATCCTGGGTTTTTTGTTATTCCAGATGAATTTGCAAATTGTTCTGTCTAACTCTTTGAAGAATTGGATTGGTATTTTGATGGGGATTGCATTGAATCTGTAGATCGCTTTTGGTAAAATGGCCTTTTTTACTATATTAATCCTGCCAATCCATGGGCATGGGAGATCTTTCCATCTTCTGAGGTCTTCTTCAATTTCTTTCTTCAGTGTCTTGAAGTTCTTATTGTACAGATCTTTTACTTGCTTGGTTAAAGTCACACCGAGGTACTTTATATTATTTGGGTCTATTATGAAGGGTGTCGTTTCCCTAATTTCTTTCTCGGCTTGTTTCTCTTTTGTGTAGAGGAAGGCTACTGATTTATTTGAGTTAATTTTATACCCAGCCACTTTGCTGAAGTTGTTTATCAGCTTTAGTAGTTCTCTGGTGGAACTTTTGGGATCACTTAAATATACTATCATATCATGTGCAAATAGTGATATTTTGACTTCTTCTTTTCCGATCTGTATCCCCTTGACCTCCTTTTGTTGTCTGATTGCTCTGGCTAGAACTTCAAGAACTATATTGAATAAGTAGGGAGAGAGTGGGCAGCCTTGTCTAGTCCCTGATTTTAGTGGGATTGCTTCAAGTTTCTCTCCATTTAGTTTAATGTTAGCAACTGGTTTGCTGTATATGGCTTTTACTATGTTTAGGTATGGGCCTTGAATTCCTATTCTTTCCAGGACTTTTATCATGAAGGGGTGTTGAATTTTGTCAAATGCTTTCTCAGCATCTAATGAAATAATCATGTGGTTTTGTTCTTTCAGTTTGTTAATATAATGGGTCACGTTGATGGTTTTCCGTATAATAAACCATCCCTGCATGCCTGAGATGAAGCCTACTTGATCATGGTGGATGATTGTTTTGATGTGCTCTTGGATTCGGTTTGCCAGAATTTTATTGAATATTTTTGCGTCGATATTCATAAGGGAAATTGGTCTGAAGTTCACTTTCTTTGTTGGGTCTTTGTGTGGTTTAGGTATAAGAGTAATTGTGGCTTCATAGAAGGAATTCGGTAGTGCTCCATCTGTTTCAATTTTGTGGAATAATTTGGATAGTATTGGTATGAGGTCTTCTATGAAGGTCTGATAGAATTCTGCACTAAACCCGTCTGGACCTGGGCTCTTTTTGGTTAGGAGACCTTTAATGACTGCTTCTATTTCCTTAGAAGTTATGGGGTTGTTTAACTGGTTTATCTGTTCCTGATTTAACCTAGGTACCTGGTATCTGTCTAGGAAATTGTCCATTTCCTGCAGATTTTCATGTTTTGTTGAATATAGGCTTTTATAGTAAGATCTGATGATTTTTTGAATTTCCTCTGAATCTGTAGTTATGTCTCCCTTTTCATTTCTGATTTTGTTAATTTGGACACACTCTCTGTGTCCTCTCGTTAGTCTGGCTAAGGGTTTATCTATCTTGTTGATTTTCTCAAAGAACCAACTTTTGGTTCTGTTGATTCTTTCTATGGTCCTTTTTGTTTCTACTTGGTTGATTTCAGCTCTGAGTTTGATTATTTCCTGCCTTCTACTCCTCCTGGGTGTATTTGCTTCTTTTTGTTCTAGAGCTTTTAGATTTGCTGTCAAGCTGCTGACATATGCTCTTTCCTGTTTCTTTCTGCAGGCACTCAGCGCTATGAGTTTTCCTCTTAGCACAGCTTTCAATGTGTCCCATAAGTTTGGGTATGTTGTACCTTCATTTTCATTAAATTCTAAAAAGTCTTTAATTTCTTTCTTTATTTCTTCCTTGACCAGGTTATCATTGAGTAGAGCATTGTTCAGTTTCCACGTATATGTGGGCATTCTTCCCTTATTGTTATTGAAGACCAGTTTTAGGCTGTGCTGGTCTGATAAAATGCATGGGATTATTTCTATCTTTCTGTACCTGTTGAGGCCTGTTTTTTGACCACTTATATGGTCAATTTTGGGAAAGTACCATGAGGAGCTGAGAAGAAGGTATATCCTTTTGCTTTAGGATAGAATGTTCTATAAATATCTGTTAAGTCCATTTGGCTCATGACTTCTCTTAGTCTGTCTACGTCTCTGTTTAATTTCTTTTTCCATGATCTGTCCATTGATGAGAGTGGGGTGTTGAAATCTCCCACTATTATTGTGTGAGGTGAAATGTGTGTTTTGAGCTTTAGTAAGGTTTCTTTTACGTATGTAGGTGCCCTTGTATTTGGGGCATAGATATTTAGGATTGAGAGTTCATCTTGGTGGATTTTTCCTTTGATGAATATGAAGTGTCCTTCCTTATCTTTTTTGATGAATTTTAATTGAAAATTGATTTTATTTGATATTAGAATGGCTACTCCAGCTTGCTTCTTCTGACCATTTGCTTGGAAAGTTGTTTGCCAGCCTTTCACTCAGAGGTAGTGTCTGTCTTTGTCTCTGAGGTGTGTTTCCTGTAGGCAGCAGAATGCAGGGTCCTTGTTGCGTATCCAGTTTGTTAATCTATGTCTTTTTATTGGGGATTTGAGGCCATTGATGTTGAGAGATATTAAGGAATAGTGATTATTGCTTCCTGTTATATTCATATTTGGATATGAGGTTATGTTTGTGTGCTTTTCTTCTCTTTGTTTTGTTGCCAAGACGATTAGTTTCTTGCTTCTTCTAGGGTATAGCTTGCCTCCTTATGTTGGGCTTTACCATTTATTATCCTTTGTAGTGCTGGATTTGTAGAAAGATATTGTGTAAATTTGGTTTTGTCGTGGAATATCTTGGTTTCTCCATCTATGTTAATTGAGAGCTTTGCAGGATACAGTAACCTGGGCTGGCATTTGTGTTGTCTTAGGGTCTGTATGACATCTGTCCAGGATCTTCTGGCTTTCATAGTTTCTGGTGAAAAGTCTGGTATGATTCTGATAGGTCTGCCTTTATATGTTAGTGGACCTTTTTCCTTTACTGCTTTTAATATTCTTTCTTTATTTTGTGCATTTGGTGTTTTGACTATTATGTGACGGGAGGTGTTTCTTTTAAAGTTCTGTAGGCTTCTTGTATGCCTATGGGTATCTCTTTTTTTAGGTTAGGGAAGTTTTCTGCTATGATTTTGTTGAAGATATTTACTGGTCTTTGAGCTGGGAGTCTTCACTCTCTTCTATACCTATTATCCTTAGGTTTGATCTTCTCATTGAGTCCTGGTTTTCCTGTATGTTTTGGACCAGTAGCTTTTTCCGCTTTACATTATCTTTGACAATTGAGTCAATGATTTCTATGGAATCTTCTGCTCCTAAGATTCTCTCTTCCATCTCTTGTATTCTGTTGGTGAAGCTCGTATCTACAGCTCCTTGTCTCTTCTTTTGGTTTTCTATATCCAGGGTTGTTTCCATGTGTTCTTTCTTGATTGCTTCTATTTCCATTTTTAATTCCTTCAACTGTTTGATTGTGTTTTCCTGGAATTTTTTCAGGGATTTTTGTGACTCCTCTCTATGGGCTTCTACTTGTTTATTTATGTTTTCCTGGAATTCTTTCAGGGATTTTTGCGATTCCTCTCTGTAGGCTTCTACTTGTTTATTAATGTTTTCCTGTGTTTCTCTAAGGGAGTTCTTCACGTCTTTCTTGAAGTCCTCCAGCATCATGATCAAATGTGATTTTGAAACTAGATCTTGCTTTTCTGGTGTGTTTGGATATTCCGTGTTTGCTTTGGTGGGAGAATTGGGCTCCGATGATGCCATGTAGTCTTGGTTTCTGTTGCTTGGCTTCCTGCGCTTGCCTCTCGCCATCAGATCATCTCTAGTGTTACTTTGTTCTGCTATTTCTGACAGTGGCTAGACTGTCCTATAAGCCTGTGTGTCAGGAGTGATGTAGACCTGTTTTCCTGTTTTCTTTCAGCCAGTTATGGGGACAGAGTGTTCTGCTTTCTGGTGTGTAGTTTTTCCTCTCTACAGGTCTTCAGCTGTTCCTGTGGGCCTGTGTCTGGAGTTCCCCAGGCAGGTCACTTGCAGCAGAAAAGTTGGGCTGCCCTTTCCGGGAGCTTCCGTGCACCAGGGTTCCAGATGGCGTTTGGTGTTTTCCTCTGGCATCAGAGATGTGTGCAGAGTGCAGTCTCTTCTGGTTTCTCAGGCGTGTCTGCCTCTCTGAAGGTTTAGTTCTCCCTCCCACGGGATTTGGATGCAGAGAACTGTTTATCTGGTCGATCCCTTCAGGTTCTGGCGGTGTCTCAGAGGCAGTGGACCTGCTGCTCCTGGGCCCTCCTCTATGGGAACCCAGAGGCCGTATGTCCCTAAACATTTTTAAAACGTCCACATATTTAGATATTTTTTCAATACATCATTACTCTCTCTTCCTCTTTCTCTCTCTCTCTCTTTCTTTTTTTTGGAGTCCAACAAGTTGACTCTCTGATATGTTTCCATCACAAAGTATACTAGATGGTGTTGTATAAGAAACGGGTTTTCTCATGCACTTTGAATATGAATGGTTAGAGGCCAAGCCTCTAACTAGCAGCTAAGAAGGAGGCTGCATCAGGGATTACAACCCATCAGTGGAATAGTCCACTGTTAAGTTCCTAACTGAGAGTTTTTTTAAGAGGTGGGGGCCTCATATGAGGGACCAGATCAATGGGAGCTTATCGGGTATACTTTGTCCCTAGTCACTAGCCTTTTCCTTCCCCCTTCTACTTACTTTTACCTCTCAACTTCCATTAGCAACTTCTCTCTGCCTCATAATCCTGCTGCCATAATATGTCTTTTTTAAATTTTATTGGATACTTTTTATTTACATTTCAAATGTTATCCCCTTTCGCAGTTTCCCGGCCATAAACTCCCTATCCCATCCCTCTTCCCCCTTCTTCTGTGAGGTGTTCCCCAACCCAACCACCCACCCCTTTTCCTGCCTCTCTGCCCTGACATTCCCCTACACTGGTGGGGGGGTGTCAAATCTTGGCTGGACCAAGGTCTTCTCCCATTTGTGCCCAACAAGGTCATCCTCTGCTACATATGCAGCTGGAGCCATGGGTTGCAAACCACTTCAGCTCCTTTACTCCTTTCTCTCACTCCTCCAATGGGGACCCTGTTCTCAGTTCAATGGTTGGCTGTGAGCATTCACCTCTGTATTTGTTATGCTCTGGCAGAGCCTCTCAGGAGACAGCTATATCAGGCTCCTGTCAGCATGCACTTCTTGGCATCAGCAATGTTGTCTGGGTTTGGTGGCTGTATGTATATGGACTGGATCCCCAGGTGGGGTAGGCTCTGAATGGCCATTCCTTCAGTCTCTGCTCCAAACATTGTCTCCATATCTCCTCTTATGAATGCCTTTCTTTAGAGCCAAAGAAATGGAGTGAGCTGCCCATAACCTGGGACATCTAATATGATCAGTCAAAACAAGACTTTTCTCCTTCAAGTTTATTTCCTTTGGGCATTTTGTGATAGCAATAGAAAGTGCTTAACATGATGTTGTCTTATGCTGATATCAGCTATGGTTCTCTCTTAGCATGTAAACCTTTACATAGCATGAAGGAGAAGAAGGCTTGTGGAATGACTAATAGGCCATGACACAGACTTGGCTGACCTGTCACTTCTCTGACTGGCCTCTGGAGCCTAAAATGATTAGAATACTTAAAGCTTTCATAGTTTCCCATCCCCTTTTGTGTTTAGACTCAACTAAATCAACTAATGATTGCTTACTGTAGAAAGCTATCCTAAGAAGACTAAAACAATCTAAAACACCAATCCTTTATACCCTCCTGGAGGGCATTCCAGCAGGCCCATCTAAGTATTGATTGAAATGCTAAAACCTTTCTACATGGCCTTAAACACTGACCGAGGAATTGTGTTTTTACAGCAAATTGCTAGAAAGCACAAGACTACTGGTTGGGCTGAATTCACATAGGCTGTCAAATGAGGTTCAAACATTTGTGCTGGTACAAATGAAGAAAAAGGACTTAATGACAGACTAATAAAACAACTTCTTTGGTATTTATCAAACCAAGTTAAATTTATTTATATAATTGGGCTATTCATGTTATCCCAGAGAATTTATATTATGTCCTGTGAATTTTTTCTTCCTTTCAAAGAAAAGTAATAAAGCTGGAATCTAGAATTCATATTGATAACCTGCTATTCATTGTAATACAGATATTGTGCTAGCCACAGAATTCTTAAAACTGTTACTTCGGGTGAGACAGACTGCAATTTCCCTGTAAACTGTTTATTTCTTATTGGTATGCCTCCTTCTTCGTTCTGATTCTCAAAATTCTGATACAAAGATATATTTCTCAGTATTCCAGCCCTTGCAAGGTGGGGAAGCAATAGTCTCCTGGCGGGTAAACACACTAAAGCAAGCGAACTGCTTGCATATTTTGTGTAAAAATGGCATATGAAAGAAGACAGACATGGATGTGGTGCAGTTGAAAAGGAAGGCACCCAGGTGCTTAGTAAGGATTAGGTTTGCTAATTTAAAAAACAGGAGAGGAAAAACACTGCACACAGCCTCAGTCTAAAGGCACGGAGAGAAGCAGGTTGAACTAAAGCTCTTTCATTTTTTTCCACAGCTGCAGAGCACGTACCAACTTCCCTTCCTCCTCTACTTTGGTTTTCCATGTCTTTAGTTTCCACCCACACGGATTGTTGCTACCACCCATTCTTCTCCAAGGGAGATAGGAGAGTGGACTGGCAGCTTGTGCTCCCGTGAGGGCCAGTAAGCTCCAGTTCTGGAAAAATGCTCCCTGCGAATCCTGGCTGCCTTCGGAGCTTTGAGATCACACACCATGCTCACACGCCTGCAGTTCCAGATCTTAAGCTCTGTGTGATTACCAATGTCTAATAGGCAACTAAGATCACCCACAGGAAACTGTTAGTGGAAACTATATCTCAGAATGATTTCTAAATGCTTTTCTTTTCCCTCCTTTCTTTCTCTCTGAAAATCAGGGCAGGATTGAGAGGCCATTCACTTCTAATGGGATAATGGCAGAGAGCTGTTTACTTCAAAGGCTTTCAGATCAAGCTTTTAAGGAAAGCAATTAAAAATGTATCCATGGCAGAATGGAGATGTACCCCGATGATGCAAGGAAAGGGATTTTATTTTCTCTTACCAGCTCTCTTCAAACATGAACAAGAATCCTGGCACGATGGTCTCCAAGGGCAGTGGAGAGGCATGCCTTCAGTTTCAAAGTGCCTTACATCAACTTACAAGGTGTTACAGTAAGATAACAAGAACGATTATTAACCAATATCACAATGAGTGTTGACCTTAGAAAGTGCCCTGAGAGGCTGTCTGTTGGTTACAAGAATGTTGCTGTAGTCTGAACCATTTTCTGAGCTCTTCCTGACACAGTGCTCAGAGCACGGCTGATTTTCTAAGCCACAAAGGAAAATGAATGCCATTACATTAGAGTCACACCCCATCCTTCTTCCTGCTGAGATTGTACTCAGGGTGAGTTTAAACCCTGGGTGTTTCAGAACCAGCTCAAGATAGATGGAAGAAATAGCATTCCTCACTGATGGTATTTCCCAGCTTCTGTCTTTCCTTCAAGAACTGAATCCTGCAATTCAAGGGCTCATAAACTGCTTATTGCATTTCAACAAGCCATTCATGAATTGTTCAGTATCCAGGAAGATTTATTAAATAATAACCACATCATTTCCATAGAAATGGGCTCAGTATTACCACCAGCTTCCAATATTTACACATGGCAGGTCAAAAGAAAATAGTATTTTAAGAACTCATGAAGAAGCACGGTTCATGAGTTTTCACAAGTTACAGAAAATAAAAGACTGTCACTCTTGGAGTAAGA
Source organism: Rattus norvegicus (assembly GCF_021556685.1). NCBI lineage: Eukaryota > Metazoa > Chordata > Mammalia > Rodentia > Muridae > Rattus > Rattus norvegicus. The sequence goes on from NC_141540.1 coordinate 54,165,404, forward strand.
CTGGCAAGGAGAATTATACCAAGATATGTAAAGCACAGGACTTGAAATGCCACAATTAAAAATAAAATTGTGACTTTGTGGCTTTGATGCTAAAACAACCAGTGCAGGGAAACAGAATTAGATTTTTCACTTGAACGTGACCGGCATAGCAACCCTACACTTGGTCTTTAAAAACCACCCCGGCAGTATTGCTTTTAATTCTTCTTTCTTTAAAAACCATGTGTGTTTTCCAAATTTATATATCCTTCACAAAAATCTTTATCATGTATACTGTAGAGCAAGTAATCCTGGTCTTTCTGCCTTTACCTCAGCAGACATCAGCCAACAAACTTGGGTTGAACACAGTCTTTAAAGTAAATTGTCATTAATATGAGAACTTAATATAAAAATCAACTTTGCATTCATGTAAATGATCCAAAAATACACTATAATCCATTGCCTATTATTAACAAACATCATTTTATTATGTAAGACACTTTAATAATATTTGAAACCACTTTTAAGGTTATATTGCAAATACTTTTGGCTGCAAATACTTACCTGCTAAGATTTGTATGTTCTAAACACAGTATATGTTATATATACTGGGGAAGTGTTCTAAAAGCTGCTTAATCCTTATTGTGAAATCTATTTATTGGCACATATGTGATGGCATGCTACAAGTTAGATTAGAGATAGGCTGAAAAATACCATGTAACCAAAATGTAAACATTCTTAAGTAGCAGAATCCTAAAAAAAGTCCTGAGCATTTGGGGACAGGAGGAATCTGAAGGAGGGAGAGTAAGAGCCACAGACATTATTGTTCTTGAAGAAGACCCACATTCGGTTCCCAGAATTCACTCCAAGTTACCTGTAACTTCAGCTCCAGGGGATACATTGCCCTCTGATCTCTGAGAAAACTTAGATTCATGTGCACATAGACATGCACACACACATTGTCAAAACATATATATGTGATGAGTGCAACAAGATATGTATGGAGTTACAGAGTAAGGAGTGATAATGTTTCCCACAAGAGTCAGAAACAATCTAACGAAAACCCTAGTGCCAGGTCTGAGCAGCCTTCATTTGAGTTACTCATTAGGGGAATCCAAGAAACAAACAAACAAAAAAGCAACTTAGGCTAGTGTCATTGACCTTTGTTACTTCTCAGAACTTGAAGGAAAGATACTACTTCAGAAGACAGCAATTACTTCAGACACAGGACTTGGAAGAACTAAGCTGGAATGGAAATAGAAGTCTCTTCCACGTGGATTTGCTCATGTAGTACTGGAAAGTGCCACTTAAGCTACTGCTAGTGAAAAGCCATAATTAGTCCTACCTTCCTTGGCTTGACAAAGTGCCTTTAATAAAACAATAATGGCACTCTTTTCTTGGGTGTAACAAAAGCTATCTAATTAGATGCAAGGCATACTCAAAAGGAAGGAAATAATGCTCACACTGAACATCTAGCTAACCACCTATGGTTGGAGACGTTATAGACCCTAGAGAAGAATTATTAATGCATTTTTCCCCAAGCTAATCAAACTAATTCTATTCTTAGTATTGTAACTACAGATCAGTTTATCTCTTATTCTCCATCAAATAAACTTTTAGCAGACAGAGGCCGATACAGAGATCTAAAACTTAGAAAAATGCAGACAATTTGGCCAGGGACTGTCTATTCACAGTTGATCCACCTGTGATACAACACCTAGATCTAAGATTTGGGAACACTGAAGAAACACAGGCAGAAAGATTGCAAGAGCCATTCACTTGAGCATTTCAGAAATAAATAATTGGTTTCACTTTTTCCAAATTTCGTGACCTTTGTCAATGGAGAATAATGTTCCTCATACATTAAAAAAATGGCGCAATAATATGACTAAAGGGATTTTTGTACATATTTTTCAACATTTAAGAGGGTTTCTCCCATCCTTTCTAGGGTTACCTAAAAAGCCGTTGATGTCCTACAATCTGTGCCCTATAGTGAAAAAGCTGAATATCGGCTCTGAATCTGCCTCTTTCAAGATCTTTATGAAGATTAAGTGACATAATTAAACTGAAAATGTCTAGTGCTTTTTCAGGAACATGGAATTTAACAAAGCTAACCTAATCACTGTGAACTTTTCCTAAAACTAAAATAGATCTGTTCTTTTACTGGTTTAAAACCGACGGGGCTCTAGTTCTAAGTCCCTGATCGTGGATGATAATTTGGTGAGCATTCTGGAGGACTACGGGTTTAATAGAGAGCAGGTAGGATACTGAGGCATAGCTTATATTTACATGATGCTTTCTCAAAACCGGCAAATACAAGGCTATTTGTTTTCGTCTCATGCTTGTGGTTCTGTCTTTCTAGCACTACGGATCCCATCTAACTCGAATATCCTCTTAAAAATCCCCAACATCATTTCTTAGACAAAACAAAAAATAAAACCAAGCATAAGAAATACCTAATAAGTAGAATTTGGGGATGAAATCATTTTCTTTTCATCAAAACCATAGATTGAGGTTGTTTGGGGGGTTCGAGCGAGGGAACATAACTACTCTTGTACTCATGACCAGAGATTGGTCCTCCTCTACTGGGGAGTGCCATTGTCTTGGATGAAGCATGCGTTTATATTAGGGATCCATTTGAAATATTGAGAGATGAAGACCAGACGTGCCTAGTGAGCCAGATTCAATGAACCTTCCCGACAGAGTAACGAGGTGACAGATGTGGTCGTCAGACTGGCTTCATGCAGAAGGAATAATATATTAAAAGAGAGTGACTTAGCCACAATGCTGATTTTTATTTTAATCTTTATTTTTGAATTATTTAATATATGAACTAATCTATATCTATAATTCATTAAAAAACATTTATTGAGGGGTATCTTTCTATTAGGCACATTTCCAGGCAATGAGAACTTAATGATTCACCAAAAATAAAGGCTCTTTTCTCTTGGGACGAGTGGACATACACTTAATGGTAAGTCTAGACACAGATGTTTACAAGTTTCATACAGGCCTCAAAAGAGACAAGTTTGTATGGTAACCTTAAGAGATGCAGTAACAGCCCTTGATAAAATGAAACTGTATTTCTTGCTAAAAGCAACGAATGGTAAGGCCAGGTTGGATCATCTTACAGTGATATCATCCCAGAAAAATAAAACAGAAAGTCTTTCACTCGGTTGTATTCTTTGTGAGCTGACACACATACCCCGAACTACGATCTGTCTGTAGCAATATAAACCAGCTCACTGCATAAAAGAGGAAGAAGTTCTCTGACGAGCGATTGTTTTCTGTTGCTAGTGCTCTCTCTCATCCATGAAGGCACAACTTTATGACTTGTGGCTCTCATTCATTTGAAAAAAGATTGTGATTTCCTGATTGACCAATTTATTACCTCTGCATAACAGCTGTTTCGCCACCTTGCTTTCTTTTACTGGGCATACAGATCCATGAAGAGACTCCTACGTGTTGCAGAAAGGGTCTTGCATCTCACAAGCTGCACTGAAACCAGAAAAAGACCAGCGTAAATATCCCAGCGGTCATCTTTAGAAGGTCTAGCCTGCTGTATTCTTGTCTCCTGGCAGCATCCAGTGTGTTGGGTTTGGTTTTTCAGCTCTAGAATTTAACTTTATCTCCACTGGTTCCGAGGATCTCAGGAAAGTCTGTTTTCCCAGTCCTCCTTGATCAGATTAATCACAGCTATTTTTAAGCTCTGACTGCAGAACAAAACCTACTTCCTCTTGGATCTCTCTTATGGTGTTTTTCCTCTTCTTTGCCTGGAGTTTTGCATTTTTAGATGCATAATTCTTTTCTTAAGGACTTACATTTCAGGCACTGTGGATGAGAAATTGTCTTAGTTAGGGTTTTATTGCTGTGAAGAGATAGCATGACCACAGCAACTGTTACAAAGGAAAACATTTAATTGGAGCTGGCTTACAGGTTCAGAGGTTTAGTGCACTACCATAGCAGAAATCATGACAGCATGCGGGAAGACATGGGACTGGAGAGGTGGCTGGGAGTTCTACCTCCAGAACCACAGGCAGCTGGAAGAGAACTGGCTTGAGCTCCTGAGACCTCAAAGCCCAACTCCTAGTGACACACCTTGTTGGACTTTCTTCAACAAGGCCACATCTCCTCGAATAAAGCCACACCTCCTAATTATGCCATTCCCTATGGACCAAACACTATGCGGCCATGGGAGCCATTCCTTTTCAAGCCACCACAGTAATGTAAAAGATTCAGGGGCCTAGAGAAGTAGCACAGTTGGTAAAGTGCGTGCATGAAGCTTGGGGTTCCATTCCCAGCCTAGCACTAATCAAACACATGGAACATTCTTGTTGTCCCAGAATGAGGAGGAAGAGACAAAAAGAGAAAAAGTTCAAGATCACCCTCCAATACATAGAGACAACTTGGCTTACATGAAACTCCATTTAAAGACATTTCCCCACCCCCTTCAAAATAGAAAAAAAATAAAAATAAAAGAAGGTAGTAGACCTGATGTTTGCCCATTAGTGTATAATCATTCTGCTATGAATGCACATGGATTATTGAAATTCAACCAGGTCCTATGTTGAGGGAAGTTTCTGTGTAAAGAAGGGATATTTTCTTCATTTTGGCTTGTTACAGTCTCAGGTAGCGCACTCTGATTAAATCTGAAATGTTCACAACTGAATTCTGAACTCTCATGTTAGTTTCCTTTACACGCAGTCTTTGACTTCTTAATTTTTTCCCCTTGGCGTTTTAAATTTCTTCTTCATTTTTTAAATATTGTATCACCCGTGACTTTAGTATTTCCTAAGTATCTGTCAGCTCTCCACAGCACCTCTGTTACTGGGAACCTGGCCCCATAGGTTTTTATTTTTGTCTCTGTCCCTGTGGTGACATTAAAAGCCCTGCTGTCTCAGGATCTATTAGTGGAGGACTTTTTTTTTTTATTAACTTGAGTATTTCTTATATACATTTCAAGTGTTATTCCCTTTCCCGGTTTTAGTGGAGGACTTTTATCCTGGCACATACGATGCTTCTGATTTCTACCCTGTGTTTAGGATCTTGCATGAAAAAAATCTGTGTGAATTGTGAACTCACCTAACTTTGTCAGTGCTCATTGTTTTAGGGTAGTGGTTTTCAAATTTTTATAATAGTTCTCTTATGTCTTCAATATTATCAATATGAATTTTTATATATTTTTGAGATTTCCATATAATTACAATATTTCTCTTTCCCTCTAAACCTTTCTTGCTGTCTGTCAAATTCATGGTCTCTTTTTCATTAATTGTTGTTGTGTGCATATATGTATGTATATGTATACATACACACACACACACATACATGCATGACATAATAAAATATTAAACAGGGCCTCTCTGTGGATAGTTAGTTTGGACAGGTCACACATGGTAGAGTCAGCAGTTTATCTAAATTCTGTTTGTCTTATGGAACTAGAAAATATCATCCTGAGTGAGGTAACCCAATCACAAAAAAACACACATGGTATGCACTCATTGGTAAGTGGATATTAGTCCAGATGCTTGAATTACCCAAGATGCAATGCACGGACCACATGAGACTCAAGAAGGATGACCAAAATGCAGATGCTTCACTCCTTCTTTAAAAGGGAAATGAAGATATTCATAGGAGGTGATAGGGAGGCAAAGTTTAGAGCAGAGACTGAAGGAACGGCCATTGAGCACCTGCCCCACATGTGGCCCATATATATACAGCCACCAAAACTAGATAAGACTGATGAAGCTAAGAAGTGCATGCTGACAGGAACCGGATATAGATCTCTCCTGAGCCAGAGCATGTCAAATACAGAGGCAAATGCTAGCAGCAAACCACTGAACTGAGAACGGGACCCCCGTTGGAGGAATTAGAGAAAGGACTGAAAGAGCTGAAGGGGCTTGAGACCCCATATGAACAACAATGCCAACCAACCAGAGCTTCCAGGGACTAAGCCACTACCCAAAGACTATACATGGACTGACTCTGGACTCCAACTGCATAGGTAGCAGTGAATAGCCTTGTTGAGGCACCAGTGGAAGGGATAGCCCTTGGTCCTGCCAAGGTTGGACCCCCAGTGTAGGGGATTATTGGCGGGGGAGTAAGGAATGGGGGAGAGGCTGGGGGCTGATGGACAGGAAACCAGGAAAGGGAATAATATTTGAAATGTAAATAAGAAAACCCCAATTTAACAAAAATGGAAAAACAAAGAGTTGCTATAGTTGCTAAATGTCCAAGTTTTATCTTATAAGTTCCACCAGAACAAGTCTTTTACTATACCAAAAGTTCATGTTACTTTTATATAAATAATTGTCAGATCATGGAAACACAATAGATCTACAAAGCACATGTGCAGAAACACAGTCCCCACAAAATATATCCCTCAGAGAAGCCATTTATGCTCTTTTTTTTCCTTCTGTTTTCAGAAACAGGGAAAACTGAGGACGAAGGACATGCTTTTTCTTTTATTTATTTTTCATCTTCTTTTCTGAGCATAGTGTTTAATTATCTACAAGTACTGTATCAGTTTCCTGCTCAAATGATAACCAGTACAAGGTTTGTTAAAGAACTTTTATGAATTTCAACTGTTGCCAAATATGAACAGTATATGTTTGTCTGCAACCCATTTTCATTGGTAAAACTAAATTAGTTAGAAGAAAGATTCACAACTGTGAAGACTAAAGTATTTTTTTTGTTTCTCTCAAACTATTATTCATTTTTGCACATATTTCAACATAGTTCTGAGTAGGCCACAGGAAAAAAGGAAAAATTGTTTTATAATGGCTGAATTAGACCAGTGGTGCAGAGGTAAGAGAGAAAAGAATGATCCGGTTATCGTGAATGGTTCATTGGGTTTTAGGAAACAACAAAAATCCCATTTAAATTAGCTACACTTGAAAAACTTTGGATTTTAATCATGATGGGTGATCACAGTAAATCCAATATCTAGGAGTTAAAAACCCAGTTCTTCCAGTTGATTGCCCAACTCCTTCACTGTTTTTTTTAGGTCATTGACAATGTATGAAGAAGGATTTCTTCTCCATCACAGATAATTGCCTCAAAGAGAGACCTAAGCCTGTCCTTTGCTTAGGATATAGGGTGATACCTGGTGGAGCGTTTTTGTCTCATAAAAGACAGTTCTAGAATTATCATAGGATGTTTGTGTGAACATGAAAGCAAAATAAAAGTTTGGATAAGTACCAAAGAATGTACCTCACTCAATTGAATTGAAAATTATAGGAAAAACACTTTATCCAATAATCAATCCTCTACCGCTTTTAAGAAATAAAGATATAATTTGAAAATATTCATATAATACTAAAATATGCTTTGTTTGTGAGTAAGTTATCATCTGCGGTTGTTTGAATAAAAATGGCCCCATAGGCTCATTCACAGGGGGTTGCCTCATAGGAAATGTGGGCTTCTTGAGGTAGGTGTGGTATTGTTGGAAGAGGTGTGTCTCCAGGAGAGGGTTTGAGGTTTCAGAAGCTCAATCCTTGCCTCAGATAAATCAAAGACACCAAGCTCATTCTCTCTCCTGCTGCCTGTAGGACAAGGTATAGAACTCTTAGTTCCTTGTTCACCACCATGTGTTCGCATGCTTCCCACCATGACTAAACATCTGAAACTGCAAGTCAGCCCTGATTAAATCTTTTTCCTTTATAAGAGTTGCCATGGTCATGGTGTCTCTTCAGAGCAATAAAACCCTAAGACATTATCAGCATTCTCCGGCAGTTGTAATAAATACATGTACCCACTTGCTAATTTAATCAGCTTCTATTTAGAATACCAGTGCTTATGAGTGCTAGCGACAAGTAAAACACAGAGAACATATGCATTCCGAATCTTCAGAATCGCTTCTCAAAACAATTCTCCACATATTAAACATATATGTCAATGTAGCTCTCATTTTTAATGTTTCTGTGTTTCCCAATCTTTCTCTAGAAAACATTATTTGAAAATTAAAATAAAAAATATCATCTGGATTCTTAAACTCAAGGAATATAGGAAGGTAAAAATAGCTTTCATAGTGTCAGTGATTTTACAGTATGTAACAATGTCCATTCTAATTCCCTTCAACTAATCTAGTATTATTTATAGCAGTCAAAGCTGCTTGGAAACCAATGATTCGTAGGTGTAATATCCAGTGCCACATGCTTAAAAATAATAAGGCTAAACTAACTCAGAGCATATTCACTTTTAACCTATATATCCCATTTATCAAAGATTTCTTTTTTCCCAAATGGCCACTTAAAGCAGAATATTTGCTTTTGATCAGCAATTTTGCTCTGTGTAAGGTTAAAAATTACCACTAAATAATGTATAGCATTAAGGCCAAGAGTCCATTTAAATTTTTTCAGGCATGGAAAACATGGTTATAAGGGAATTGAAGGTAATAACAGTAATTGAAATCTAAACTATGGTGTACTTGTTCAAATAATCATACCCTTCCATGAATAATACAGGAAAATAAAAAAGGGGCAGTAACTAACACATGCAGCATAATGAACATAGAGACACCCAATAAAGTAAGCCTAGGACTCAAGAACAAAATAATCGACATTCATTGGCATCTGTACATTCTACTTGGACCACTTGATCTCAAATAAATACCAACCGTGGAAAACGGTTTTGATATTTTAAAAATGTACAGACACAAGTTAAAAAGATAATTTTATCTAGCATTTTTGTTATGAAACAACAACTATCTTTCATCTGTTCAATTCTTCACTGTATTTCTTTTGAAATTTAGCACACATTGTATAAGTAGCTATAGAATGTTGATATGTGATAATTGATAAATATTTTGCATATTTATTTACGATTCATTTTGATTTTACTTTACCTAACTGTGTCTGAAATACTACTCCAACAATTTATTTGGGCTTTAGTAGGATATCTACAGATATTACAAAACTCACCGATAGCATCTCCAGGTTCTCTTTTAGTTGTATTTAATTAGGCACTTGTACATCCAAACAGAATGAACTTTCTCATCCCTCCTCATTGTTCAAACCCTCTATTATTTTTGTCACTCAGAAAATTCCCAGTTGTAACATTTCACATGCAGATTCACTGAAGCATTTAGAAGGACTACGTGAAATTACTTCGTATTGAAACGATCCAAGAAAAAATTTGGATATGGTTCAGAGACCCATAAACACCATGAGAAAAATTGTATTTATTTTCTCCAAGCACACTGATGCTCAAGATAAATTTCATATATTTCTCAAATATTGTATGATGTGACACTGTAGAGAAAAGACTTGATAAATAACCACCTCTACTCATAACATACAGGAGAAAGCATATTTGATTTGAATCCAAGTACTAGAAATTTAAGTGAGTAACAGGGATGTTTCATTTTCATTAGAGCTATTATTTATTGTTACATGTTCCTAAGAGATATGTTTGAAGTACCACTGTTTAAAATGATTAATTGTAAACTAGGAATAGTCAGACTAATATGAGAAATAGATAGCATTCTGTTTAATCCAACTTTTACTTTGTAATATAATCTCTTTATGGTTTAGAAATATATTATATATAGTTACAATGTATCTCATTAAAATTTGGACGAAGAAAGGGATAATTATCAGCATGAGGTCTTATTAGTTTACTAAGCCCCAGGTAAAATATATTGGTTATAACTTTTGCAACTCTGCTTTCATAATCACAAACACTTGCAGGCAGCATTCTTTGACCCAGCTATACCACTCCTGGGCATATAACCAAAAGATGCTCCAACATATAATAAGGTTACATGCTCCACTATGTTCATAGCAGCTTTATTTATAATAGCCAGAAGCTGCAAAGAACCCATATGTCCTTCAACAGAGGAATGGATACAGAAAATGTGGTACATTTATACAATGGAGTACTATTTGGCTATTAAAAACAATGACTTCATGAAATCCTTAGGCAAATGGATGGAACCAGAAAATATCCTCCTACATGAGGTTACCCAGTCACAGAAGAATATATATGGTAAGCACTCACTGATAAGTGGATATTAGCCCCAAAGCTCGGATTACCCAATGTACAATCCACAGACCTCATAAAGCTCAAGAAGAAAGATGACCAAAGTGCAGATGTTTCAGACTTTCTTAGAAGAGGGAACAAAATATTCACAGGAGGAAATACAGAGACAATGTTTCGAGTAGAGACTGAAGGAAAGGCTATCCAGAGACTGCCCTACCTAGGGATCCAGACCATATACAGCTACCAAACCCAGACAATATTGCTGATGCCAAGAAGTGAAAGCTGACAGGAGCCTGATATAGCTGTCTCCTGATAGGCTCAGCCAGAGCATGACAAATACAGAGGCAGATGCTCACAGCCAACCATTGAACTGAGAACATGGTTCCCAATGGAGGAGTTAGAGAAAGGATAGAAGGAGCTGAAGGAGTTTACAACGCCATAAGAACAACAACACCAACCAACCAGAGCTCCCAGGGACTAAACCACCATCCAAAGAGTACATGTGGACAGATTCATGGCTCCAACTGCATATGTAGCAGAGGATGGCCTTGTCAGGCATCAATGGAAGGAGAAGCCCTTGGTCCTGCCAAGACTTGATGGCCCAGTGTAGGGGAAGGTCAGGGTGGGGAAGTGGGAAAGGGTGAATGATTGGTTGGGGAAACACCCTCATAGAAGCAGGGGGATGGGAATGGGATAGGGGGTTTATGCACAGAAAACTGGGAAAGCGGAACATTTGAAATGTGTGTCTATATATATATTGCTTGGAAGAAAAGAAGTAATTGAAAAGTAAGCTGTTGTGGTAAAAGATAAATATTCCCTAAAAATCTATGAAACATAATAAATAGTACAATGATATGATATCAAGAAAAATAATAAATATGATATGTGTTATTGAAATTATGAAAACATTGAATGAAAAGAAATGTGAGAATTAACTAAAATGAAAAGCCCATCCAGCAGGGGTGGCCACTATGAAAGCTGCATTATTGGAGCATGCTGAATGGCTTGCAGGAAGGTTGGGTGATCAGAGTTTTCTCTGCTCTGCAGCTGCCAATGCCTACATAACCTTGGGCAGAGGTTAATGATAGGACAGAAAAAATAAAAATAAAGCGGTGTAAGTAAACTTTGAACCGAAATCATATTTGGGCAGATCTCTGTGCAATATGGACAAGAAACAATAATATTAAAATGGAAAGATTGCACATTCAATAAATATTTATCTAACTAAGTTGTTGCTGCTGTGATGAAGAATAGCCATTCTCAGGAATCGGCAGACCAGGTGCTTTCTTGAAGAAATTATCCAAAGATCCATCCCAATTAGATGAAAGGCAAACACCAAGTAAAACAAACACACAAGGGGAAGGGTATTTTTAAAAGATTCATTTTGAATGATAGAAAAACCAAAGGAAAAATTCAACCCTAATTTTGAGTGGTAAAAATACTTAAGGTAAATCAATTTATTCTTTATGTGATGTTGTGCTCAGTGTTTAATAACATAAACTATATGCAAGGCAGTATGAAGCAACCTGCCACTTACAAAACTTAATGGAGCTGATGTGAAAGTGTGCAGTCAAATTACTTAGCTGACATAGCTGTGGAAAGGGTGTCTAAATGATCACTTTTTTCATGCCACCGTTTCTAAACAGTAATAGGATTCCACTGACTTTAAGTCCCTCTCAAATACTGACTAAAAGCTCTCTTTTCCTGGTTACTGAACCCGTTTGAGCAGAAGTAAAATATCACTTCTTCACATTCAAAATATCTCCCCTCTTTGTTGCCAGTCCCTGATACACCCCAAAAGCAGAAGCAAACGAATCTGAGTTTTCTCTCATTGCTGCTTTAAGCACAGCTTAGTCGGCCACTGGAATATCTTACCTCCAGGACCCTGATAACAGAAGTATTTGTTCTGGGGTCACTTCTACCTTCCCTCTGTCTGGATCCTGACCATCCTCACCATACTGACCTACCAGCAGAAGATTGTTTCCCTATAGGCTGGGTTCTACCTGGTGTTCTTCTTCATGTGGAGAACCCAAAATACTCTTATCAGTACTCTTAAAGCCTCTAATGGTTCTCAGCCTTCCAAATATTGCAACCTTTTAATATAGTCCCTTATGTTGGGGTGACCCCAACCATAAAATTATCTCATTGCTGCTTCCAATCAGAAATTTTGCTATTGTTATGAATCATAATGGAAATAATCTGGCATGAGACACCTGTGAAATGGGGTGTGACAAACAGATGAGAACCACTGCCCTAGTCTGTTTCTCTCACTCACTTCTACATAGAAAGTGGCCTCCACCTAGCCTCTTGCTTTCAGGTGTCTTCAAGCTTGTCCAATCAGAGTGCCTTTCCAATCTTTCTTAATGTGCCCTTGGAATTTTGTTCCTCCGCGTCTCTCGGCAGAGAGAGGGGTCAAAGTAGTTTTTGTGAGAGAGAATAGGAGACCAAAGCTCGCACCAGAATTGTTTATTCTAGCTATGGAATATTGCTCTCTTGGGGATTCTTAGTTTTTGCTGCAATACGTGTAGTGTGAGATGTGTCACAGTCAGCAGGAGGTTTTAGACATCAACGGCGGCCTCATGGTTACAAGATGCTGGGCATTGTAGTGTTATCATATTTGAGGCTGTTCCTTATTTCAATAGTCCCAACATTCTGTTACGTGCTTCTGAAAACACCCCAATGCCTGCCTTGCCAGAACTTGAACACCATCTGCTTTTGCTCAGAACGCTTAACTCTGACCTGGAACAACAGTGTCTTTTGATTCAGACTCATCTAATTATTTTCTTTAAAAGACCAGTCCTTTAAATGTTTGTATTATCCAATGTTCATTAAGACATTAACAATGATACCTACTAAGAAGATCCTTCTCTGGCTCCTGTGTCTAGGCTGTAACACATTCCCCAATGACACTGAGTTCTTTTGTTAATATTACTAACAATCACCTAAAATAAATATTCTAGGGGAAAATATTCTAGGGGGAAAAAAAGAAGTTGCATTGTATGTACGCCCTTTTAATTGACAAATTAGGCAATTGCTTACCTCAAGTTCCCTTCTAAGTCATAACTGACTAGATTAAATAAATATAAAATCAGAGCAAGTGTCAAAGTATAGATTAGCAGAATGGTATAGCTCCTATAGAAGTTACCAATAATGAAACAGAGAAAAGTTACTTCAAAGTACAGGGTAATCTTTACTAGAAATGTTAATTTTTAAAATTTATTAATTTTTTTAATTTTTTTGAAATTTTATTGTTTTAGTAGATATATTTCTTTATTTACATTTCTTTTTTTTTTTTAATTTTTTTTTTTTATTAACTTGAGTATTTCTTATATACATTTCGAGTGTTATTCCCTTTCCCGGTTTCCGGGCAAACATCCCCCTCCCCCCTCCCCTTCCTTATGGGTGTTCCCCTCCCAACCCTCCCCCCATTGCCGCCCTCCCCCCATAGACTAGTTCACTGGGGGTTCAGTCTTAGCAGGACCCAGGGCTTCCCCTTCCACTGGTGCTCTTACTAGGATATTCATTGCTACCTATGGGGTCAGAGTCCAGGGTCAGTCCATGTATAGTCTTTAGGTAGTGGCTTAGTCCCTGGAAGCTCTGGTTGCTTGGCATTGTTGTACTTTTGGGGTCTCGAGCCCCTTCAAGCTCTTCCAGTTCTTTCTCTGATTCCTTCAATAGGGGACCTATTTTCAGTTCAGTGGTTTGCTGCTGGCATTCGCCTCTATATTTGCTGTATTCTGGCTGTGTCTCTCAGGAGCGATCTACATCCGGCTCCTGTCGGTCTGCACTTCTTTGCTTCATCCATCTTGTCTAATTGGGTGGCTGTATATGTATGGGCCACATGTGGGGCAGGCTCTGAATGGGTGTTCCTTCAGTCTCTGTTTTAATCTTTGCCTCTCCCTTCCCTGCCAAGGGTATTCTTTTTCCTCATTTAAAGAAGGAGTGAAGCATTCACATTTTGATCATCCGTCTTGAGTTTCGTTTGTTCTAGGGATCTAGGGTAATTCAAGCATTTGGGCTAATAGCCACTTATCAATGAGTGCATACCATGTATGTCTTTCTGTGATTGGGTTAGCTCACTCAGGATGATATTTTCCAGTTCCAACCATTTGCCTACGAATTTCATAAACTCGTTGTTTTTGATAGCTGAGTAATATTCCATTGTGTAGATGTACCACATTTTCTGTATCCATTCCTCTGTTGAAGGGCATCTGGGTTCTTTCCATTTTCTGGCTATTATAAATAAGGCTGCGATGAACATAGTGGAGCACGTGTCTCTTTTATATGTTGAGGCATCTTTTGGGTATATGCCCAAGAGAGGTATAGCTGGATCCTCAGGCAGTTCAATGTCCAATTTTCTGAGGAACCTCCAGACTGATTTCCAGAATGGTTTTACCAGTCTGCAATCCCACCAACAATGGAGGAGTGTTCCTCTTTCTCCACATCCTCGCCAGCATCTGCTGTCACCTGAGTTTTTGATCTTAGCCAATCGCACTGGTATGAGGTGAAATCTCAGGGTTGTTTTGATTTGCATTTCCCTTATGACTAAAGATGTTGAACATTTCTTTAGGTGTTTCTCAGCCATTCGGCATTCGTCAGCTGTGAATTCTTTGTTTAGCTCTGAACCCCATTTTTTAATAGGGTTATTTGTTTCCCTGCGGTCTAACTTCTTGAGTTCTTTGTATATTTTGGAAATAAGGCCTCTATCTGTTGTAGGATTGGTAAAGATCTTTTCCCAATCTGTTGGTTGCCGTTTTGTCCTAACCACAGTGTCCTTTGCCTTACAGAAGCTTTGCAGTTTTATGAGATCCCATTTGTCGATTCTTGATCTTAGAGCATAAGCCATTGGTGTTTTGTTCAGGAAATTTTTTCCAGTGCCCATGTGTTCCAGATGCTTCCCTAGTTTTTCTTCTATTAGTTTGAGTGTGTCTGGTTTGATGTGGAGGTCCTTGATCCACTTGGACTTAAGCTTTGTACAGGGTGATAAGGATGGATCGATCTGCATTCTTCTACATGTTGCCCTCCAGTTGAACCAGCACCATTTGCTGAAAATGCTATCTTTTTTCCATTGGATGGTTTTGGCTCCTTTGTCAAAAATCAAGTGACCATAGGTGTGTGGGTTCATTTCTGGGTCTTCAATTCTATTCCATTGGTCTATCTGTCTGTCTCTGTACCAATACCATGCAGTTTTTATCACTATTGCTCTGTAATACTGCTTGAGTTCAGGGATAGTGATTCCCCCTGAAGTCCTTTTATTGTTGAGGATAGCTTTAGCTATCCTGGGTTTTTTGTTATTCCAGATGAATTTGCAAATTGTTCTGTCTAACTCTTTGAAGAATTGGATTGGTATTTTGATGGGGATTGCATTGAATCTGTAGATTGCTTTTGGTAAAATGGCCATTTTTACCATATTAATCCTGCCAATCCATGAGCATGGGAGATCTTTCCATCTTCTGAGGTCTTCTTCAATTTCTTTCCTCAGTGTCTTGAAGTTCTTATTGTACAGATCTTTTACTTGCTTGGTTAAGGTCACACCGAGGTACTTTATATTATTTGGGTCTATTATGAAGGGTGTCGTTTCCCTAATTTCTTTCTCGGCTTGTTTCTCTTTTGTATAGAGGAAGGCAACTGATTTATTTGAGTTAATTTTATACCCAGCCACTTTGCTGAAGTTGTTTATCAGCTTTAGTAGTTCTCTGGTGGAACTTTTGGGATCACTTAAATATACTATCATGTCATCTGCAAATAGTGATATTTTGACCTCTTCTTTTCCGATCTGTATCCCTTTGATCTCCTTTTGTTGTCTGATTGCTCTGGCTAGAACTTCAAGAACTATATTGAATAAGTAGGGAGAGAATGGGCAGCCTTGTCTAGTCCCTGATTTTAGTGGGATTGCTTCAAGTTTCTCTCCATTTAGTTTAATGTTAGCAACTGGTTTGCTGTATATGGCTTTTACTATGTTTAGGTATGGGCCTTGAATTCCTATTCTTTCCAGGACTTTTATCATGAAGGGGTGTTGAATTTTGTCAAATGCTTTCTCAGCATCTAATGAAATGATCATGTGGTTCTGTTCTTTCAGTTTGTTTATATAATGGATCACGTTGATGGTTTTCCGTATATTAAACCATCCCTGCATGCCTGGGATGAAGCCTACTTGATCATGGTGGATGATTGTTTTGATGTGCTCTTGAATTCGGTTTGCCAGAATTTTATTGAGTATTTTTGCGTCGATATTCATAAGGGAAATTGGTCTGAAGTTCTCTTTCTTTGTTGTGTCTTTGTGTGGTTTAGGTATAAGAGTAATTGTGGCTTCGTAGAAGGAATTCGGTAGGGCTCCATCTGTTTCAATTTTGTGGAATAGTTTGGATAATATTGGTATGAGGTCTTCTATGAAGGTTTGATAGAATTCTGCACTAAACCCGTCTGGACCTGGGCTCTTTTTGGTTGGGAGACCTTTAATGACTGCTTCTATTTCCTTAGGAGTTATGGGGTTGTTTAACTGGTTTATCTGTTCCTGATTTAACTTCGATACCTGGTATCTGTCTAGGAAATTGTCCATTTCCTGAAGATTTTCAAATTTTGTTGAATATAGGTTTTTATAGTAAGATCTGATGATTTTTTGAATTTCCTCCAAATCTGTAGTTATGTCTCCCTTTTCATTTCTGATTTTGTTAATTTGGACACACTCTCTGTGTCCTCTCGTTAGTCTGGCTAAGGGTTTATCTATCTTGTTGATTTTCTCAAAGAACCAACTTTTGGTTCTGTTGATTCTTTCTATGGTCCTTTTTGTTTCTACTTGGTTGATTTCAGCTCTGAGTTTGATTATTTCCTGCCTTCTACTCCTCCTGGGTGTATTTGCTTCTTTTTGTTCTAGAGCTTTTAGGTGTGCTGTCAAGTTGCTGACATATGCTCTTTCCTGTTTCTTTCTGCAGGCACTCAGCGCTATGAGTTTTCCTCTTAGCACAGCTTTCATTGTGTCCCATAAGTTTGAGTATGTTGTATCTTCATTTTCATTAAATTCTAAAAAGTTTTTAATTTCTTTCTTTATTTCTTCCTTGACCAGGTTATCATTGAGTAGAGCATTGTTCAATTTCCACGTATATGTGGGCATTCTTCCCTTATTGTTATTGAAGACCAGTTTTAGGCCGTGGTGGTCCGATAGCACGCATGGGATTATTTCTATCTTTCTGTACCTGTTGAGGCCTGTTTTTTGACCAATTATATGGTCAATTTTGGAGAAAGTACCATGAGGAGCTGAGAAGAAGGTATATCCTTTTGCTTTAGGATAGAATGTTTTATAAATATCCGTTAAGTCCATTTGGCTCATGACTTCTCTTAGTCTGTCTACATCACTGTTTAATTTCTGTTTCCATGATCTGTCCATTGATGAGAGTGGGGTGTTGAAATCTCCTACTATTATTGTGTGAGGTGCAATGTGTGTTTTGAGCTTTAGTAAGGTTTCTTTTACATATGTAGGTGCCCTTGTATTTGGGGCATAGATATTTAGGATTGAGAGTTCATCTTGGTTGATTTTTCCTTTGATGAATATGAAGTGTCCTTCCTTATCTTTTTTGATGACTTTTAGTTGGAAATTGATTTTATTTGATATTAGAATGGCTACTCCAGCTTGCTTCTTCTGACCATTTGCTTGGAAAGTTGTTTTCCAGCCTTTCACTCTGAGATAGTGTCTGTCTTTGTCTCTGAGGTGTGTTTCCTGTAGGCAGCAGAATGCAGGGTCCTCGTTGCGTATCCAGTTTGTTAATCTATGTCTTTTTATTGGGGAGTTGAGGCCATTGATATTGAGAGATATTAAGGAATAGTGATTATTGCTTCCCGTTATATTCATATTTGATGTGAGGTTATGTTTGTGTGCTTTCATTCTCTTTGTTTTGTTGCCAAGACGATTAGTTTCTTGCTTCTTCTAGGGTATAGCTTGCCTCCTTATGTTGGGCTTTACCATTTATTATCCTTTGTAGTGCTGGATTTGTAGAAAGATATTGTGTAAATTTGGTTTTGTCATGGAATATCTTGGTTTCTCCATCAATGTTAATTGAGAGTTTTGCTGGATACAGTAATCTGGGCTGGCATTTGTGTGCTCTTAGGGTCTGTATAACATCAGTCCAGGATCTTCTGGCCTTCATAGTTTCTGGCGAGAAGTCTGGTGTGATTCTGATAGGTCTCCCTTTATATGTTACTTGACCTTTTTCCCTTACTGCTTTTAATATTCTTTCTTTATTTTGTGCGTTTGGTGTTTTGACAATTATGTGACGGGAGGTGTTTCTTTTCTGGTCCAATCTATTTGGAGTTCTGTAGGCTTCTTGTATGTCTATGGGTATCTCTTTTTTTAGGTTAGGGAAGTTTTCTTCTATGATTTTGTTGAAGATATTTACTGGTCCTTTGAGCTGGGAGTCTTCACTCTCTTCTATACCTATTATCCTTAGGTTTGATCTTCTCATTGAGTCCTGGATTTCCTGTATGTTTTGGACCAGTAGCTTTTTCCGCTTTACATTATCTTTGACAGTTGAGTCAATGATTTCTATGGAATCTTCTGCTCCTGAGATTCTCTCTTCCATCTCTTGTATTCTGTTGGTGAAGCTTGTATCTACAGCTCCTTGTCTCTTCTTTTGGTTTTCTATATCCAGGGTTGTTTCGATGTGTTCTTTCTTGATTGCTTCTATTTCCATTTTTAATTCCTTCAACTGTTTGATTGTGTTTTCCTGGAATTCTTTCAGGGATTTTTGCGATTCCTCTCTGTAGGCTTTTACTTGTTTATTAATGTTTTCCTGTGCTTCCCTAAGTGTGTTCAGGTCTTTCCTGAAGTCCTCCAGCATCATGATCAAATATGATTTTGAAACTAGATCTTGCTTTTCTGGTGTGTTTGGATATTCCATGTTTGTTTTGGTGGGAGAATTGGGCTCCGATGATGGCATGTAGTCTTGGTTTCTGTTGCTTGGGTTCCTGCGCTTGCCTCTCGCCATCAGATTATCTCTAGTGTTACTTTGTTCTGCTATTTCTGACAGTGGCTAGACTGTCCTATAAGCCTGTGTGTCAGGAGTGCTGTAGACCTGTTTTCCTCTCTTTCAGTCAGTTATGGGGACAGAGTGTTCTGCTTTCGGGCGTGTAGTTTTTCCTCTCTACAGGTCTTCAGCTGTTCCTGTGGGCCTGTGTCTTGAGTTCACCAGGCAGCTTTCTTGCAGCAGAAAATTTGGTCTTACCTGTGATCCCGAGGCTCAAGTTCGCTCGTGGGGTGCTGCCCAGGGGCTCTCTGCAGCGGCAGCAACCAGGAAGACCTGTGCCGCCCCTTCCGGGAGCTTCAGTGCACCAGGGTTCCAGATGGTCTTTGGCTTTTTCCTCTGGCGTCCGAGATGTGTGTGCAGGGAGCAGTCTCTTCTGGTTTCCCAGGCCTGTCTGCCTCTCTGAAGGTTTAGCTCTCCCTCCCACGGGATTTGGGTGCAGAGAACTGTTTATCCGGTCTGTTTCCTTCAGGGTCCGGCGGTGTCTCTGGCTGGGGTTCTGCCGCTCCTGGGCCCTCCCCCACTGGAGCCCAGAGGCCTTATACAGTTTCCTCTTGGGCCAGGGATGTGGGCAGGGGTGAGCAGTGTTGGTGGTCTCTTCCGCTCTGCAGCCTCAGGAGTGCCCACCTGACCAGGCGGTTGGGTCTCTCTCTCACCGGGTCTGGGAGCAGAGAGCTGCTGCGGGCCGGGATCCGTGGGTGTGGGACTTCCGGTAAACACAGAACGTGCCCGGTTCTAGAGAAATTCTGCTTCCGTGTGTCCCAAGCTCACCAGGCAGCTTTCTTGCAGCAGAAAATTTGGTCTTACCTGTGATCCCGAGGCTCAAGTTCGCTCGTGGGGTGCTGCCCAGGGGCTCTCTGCAGCGGCAGCAACCAGGAAGACCTGTGCCGCCCCTTCCGGGAGCTTCAGTGCACCAGGGTTCCAGATGGTCTTTGGCTTTTTCCTCTGGCGTCCGAGATGTGTGTGCAGGGAGCAGTCTCTTCTGGTTTCCCAGGCCTGTCTGCCTCTCTGAAGGTTTAGCTCTCCCTCCCACGGGATTTGGGTGCAGAGAACTGTTTATCCGGTCTGTTTCCTTCAGGGTCCGGCGGTGTCTCTGGCTGGGGTCCTGCCGCTCCTGGGCCCTCCCCCACGGGAGCCCAGAGGCCTTATACAGTTTCCTCTTGGGCCAGGGATGTGGGCAGGGGTGAGCAGTGTTGGTGGTCTCTTCTGCTCTGCAGCCTCAGGAGTGCCCACCTGACCAGGCGGTTGGGTCTCTCTCTTGCTCTCTTATTCTTATAAGTCCACCTCCCTGTCTAAGAAGAGACCGCTTTCAGTGAGACATCGGTGGGAGTCACTAACCTTTGTAGAGGATGTGTATGGCTCTGCAATATCTCTGCTTCTCCTTTATTTACATTTCAAATGTCATTCCCTTTCCTGGTTTCCTGTCCATAAGTCCCCATCCCCTCCCGCTCCCCCTACGGGTATTTCTGCCCATCCACCCCCCTTACCTGCTCTCCGACATTCCCCTGCACTGGGGGTCCAACTTTGGCAAGACCAAGGAGTTTCCCTTCCACTGGTGCCCCAACATGGCTATTCTCTGCTACATATGCTGTTGGAGCCCTGGGTCAGTCCATGTATAGTCAGAAATGTTAATATTTAATGACGTTCAAGCGCATATGCAAATTTATTAATTCACACAGGGTAGGAATCTTAGGAGAAAAGAATTCTCACAGGATGGAGATCTTAAGAAAAATGGCAAATTAGTAATTCCTTCTCAGTTCCTTGTATTGTCACAATGTCACAAACATCAAAGATAAAGTCTGGTTCGAGAAAAAGTGTCCCACGTCTGTAAGAAGTTTTGGACACTTGTCTTTTGTATCATCTAAAACTTGGTTGTTATTATTTCAATTAAAGAATATTCTAGGGGGGGAAAGAAGCCTCATTAACTATTAACTATTAAAACATTTTTGCTTTCCAGAAATGCAATAGTCATTAAACCTTCGTTGAATGAATACAATACGTGCTTCCACACAGATGCTTTTAAACTGAAGGAACTGAAAAACCAGCAGAAGCCCTACTGTCTGAGACTTGCCTGGCCTGCAATAAATGGGCTAATTTACAGGAAAAAAATCAACAAAAAATAAAGAACAGGTCAGCATAGTTGACTTGGTCAAGATGTCATTTAAAGTTTAGGGAGATTAAGTAGGGCACAACAAATATATTTTAAAATTTAAAAGAAAATCTCAGCTATGATATCTCCTTTTTCTCAAACCTCTTTTTATGTGCCAGTATTTCTTAAGGTATTTACTTGAGGCATATTCAACATTGTTTTTCTCCCTGTGACGTTTTAAGTGAACATTTTAAGAATATGGCTTACGGAGACCATCAGAAATTTAACAAGCAGGAAGACCCAAGTGAGGATGCTTCAATCCTACTTAGAAAGGGAAACAAAATAATCACAGGTCTGGACAGAGGGTAGGACCTAGGTGGAGGAGAGGGGGAAGGGAAAATGGGAGCAGGATTAGGTATGGGTGTGGAACAAGAGAGAAACCCAGTGGACCAGGAGAATGAAAGGAAATATGCAACTTCTGGGAGTGGGAGGCAGGGGGTGCTCTCCAGAAAGTCCCAGAAACCTGGGAGGTGAGAGACTCTCAGGACTCAATGGGGGGTGACCTTAGCCAAAATGCCCAGCAATGGGGAGAGGGAACTAGAAGAGTTCACCTCCAGTAGATAGACAGGGACCCAAGTGGAGTGACAGAGTGACCAACCCACACTCAAAATTTCTGACCCAGAATTGTTCTTGTCTAAAAGAACTGTAGAGACAAAAATAGAGAAGAGTCTGAAGGAAAGGTGGTCCAGTGACTGGCCCAAGTTGAAATCCATCTCATGCAGGGTGGGAGGCACTAATTCCTGACACTGTTTCTGATGCTATGATGTGCTTGCAGACAGGAGCCTAGCAAGGTTGTCTCTGAGAGGCTGACCAAGACAGATGCAGATATTTACACCCAACCATGGTACTGGTTAGGGACCTCTATGGAAGAATTAGGGGAAGGATTGAAGGAGCTGAAGGGGAGAGCTACCCCCCATAGGAAGACCAGCAGCCTCAACTAAACCTGGGAGAACCCAGAGACTGAGCCTCCGATCAGGCAGCATCCAGTGCTGACCCAAGCCCTACCCTCATCCTTCCTCCCCACACATACGTAGCAGAGGACTGCCTGGTCTGGCCTCAGTGGGAGAAAATGCACCTAATCCTCAAGACTTGAGGCCCCAGGGTAGGAGGATATCTGGGGTGGAGCAAGGCAGGGAGCACCCTCTAGGAGGCAAAGGGTAGGAGGAACTGTGGGGAGGGGAAGTTGGGACAAGTGGTGGAATGTAAATAAATAAAATAGTTAATTAAAGAGAATATAGCTTAATTCAAATTATTAATATTGGTTGAGTATTTCATATAATATTAAACTATATATTGTATTGTAACTCTAAAAATCTGATTATTCAAGGCTGGAAAGAATGGTAAGTGGATGTCAAATTTGTACAATTTGTATCAAATTGACCACTAGTGGCAAGTTTAAATGAGAAATCTTCATCTACTATTGAATTAAATAAAATAGTCTTATGATTAATTTATAACTTGTAAATCAAAATAGATAATTAAAGTTTTAAGATAAAGATACAAATGTTGCAGTAAACTCTCCAGTCAGGAACTATTTTTTTTAATTGCGTTATGTAATAAATTAAGAAAAATGAAGATATTTTATCTCAATTCCTATAATATCGAGTCTAATGAGTGGAAAAAGATAAAACATTATCATGAACCTGACCCACATTAATATTTGTAAAACTTCCACAAGGTCCTCTTGTTAGTTTGAAATTCTAAATCTATATGATAAAGAGGCAATATAGTAGATCCCTTTTGTGCCCTCATGCTAACATTTCTGAGCAGTCGAACAATAAAGCATTGTTTTACAGTTATTTGGGATAGGCATATCAGGGTCCAATTATGTGTGAGGAATACTAGGTTAGAAAAAGTAAGGAAGAATGTAGAAGGAGGGTGGGGAGGGATTATTAATATGACTACAATACATTTATGAGGCTCTCAAAGAACAACTATAAACATTATTTATATAAGTAAATGAATAAATAAGACGAAAACAAAGTCTTTTACTAGAACTTTTCAGTAAATAACTAATACACATTCTTGTTTTACAATGAGCCAGTTATAAATATAAAAATATTTTAGTAACAGAGGTTTAATCATTGGC
The DNA here is from genome assembly GCF_021556685.1 of Rattus norvegicus. Taxonomy (NCBI): domain Eukaryota; kingdom Metazoa; phylum Chordata; class Mammalia; order Rodentia; family Muridae; genus Rattus; species Rattus norvegicus. The sequence goes on from NC_141540.1 coordinate 54,188,610, forward strand.
ATATCTATTAGCACTATATGAGAATATATCAAAATTCCACTGTTAGGAATATTGTTCTAGTCTAACATGAAAACACTAAGGTGGTTCTTTGGGGAAAAGGTGAGATCTAGGACCAACGGTCTCGTGCATGTTCAGACTTCATGCATTAAATGAGCCCAGTCCCCGGACTGAAAATTTTCTAGAAAAATATAAATGATCAAAATTGACATAAAAATAAATAAAAGGATTTGGTAGAATTTAAGTAATTTAAAGTTATATAGAATTAGATTCAATGTTGAAAGTCTCCTCAAATAGTTTGCTCTATCATTTTTAAATAACAATGTCATGCAGTATTTAGGAAATAAAAATACACACAACTTTCTCAGTTACTGTTATGAATCTTGCTTATCACTGATGCAAAAGTTTATCTAAAAAGAATTCAAAAATTCCACAGACTAATATCATTTGAAAATGTCTAATTCTCAATACAATATACTGCAAGACAATCAAATACCCTTGATGAGGCAGGGCTATTTATCGTACATCCAAATCCTGCTTTTCCCAGGAACTGAATTCTTGTAACACATCCTGTGAAGCAGACATAGGGAAATGGTTCAAGAGCTGTCTATTCCCATATACAGACACCACACCCAGACACTATTGCGGATGCCAAGAAGTGCTTGCTGACAGGAGCCTGATATGAAATGTCTCCTGAGAGGCTCTGCCAGAGCTTTACCAGTACAGATGAGAATGCTTGCAGCTAACCATCAGACTGAGCATGGGGACCCCAATGGAGGAGTTAGCGAAAGGACTAAAGGAACTGAAAGGGTTTGAAAGCCCATAGGGAGACCAACAATATCAACCAACCAGACCCCTGAGAGCTCCCAGGAACTAAACCACTAACCAAAGAGTACACATGGATGGACCTATGGCTCCAGATGCATATTTAGCAGAGTATGGCATTGTCTGGCATCAGTGGGCAGAGAGGACCTTGGTCCTGTGAAGGCTTAATGCCCAGTGTATGGGGATGCCAGGATCAGGTGGGAGTGTGTGGGTGGGTGGGGATCACACTCATAGAAGCAGAGGGAGAGGGGATGGGCTAGGGGGTTTCCGAAGGGGAAACTGCGACAGGGAATAACATTTGAAATGCAAATACATAAAATATCCAGCTTAAAAAAAAAAGAGCTGTCTATTCCAACCAGGAGCCAGATCAACTACCACGATGAATTTAAAATTTTTCCCACTCATTTTCTCCTGACATAAATGTTTTGTAATATGCTTAAAAAAGGGTTTCGAGTATTTGCCCAAACTATGAATAGGGGATCATTTGAAGCACATTTAATACATCCAGAAATCCAGGTGAGCAGGGTTCTAAAATCAGTTCTTCATTTGCCTAAGGTCTCTATTCCTGACTCTGCTTGATCTACCTCTTCTAAAATACTTTTTATTTAGTCTATGAGAATTTCATATTTACCTTTCCTGTGTTTTGATTATATAGTCCCCAGTCACTTGCCAGACATGTTTCCCCCCACCAACATATCCCTTCCAATGTCATACATTTCTTGTTAAATTGAGTTCTGAGTTCAACTGGTGTTGCCAGCAGTCTCTTTATAGTGTCTCTAAATTTGATCATGTTTTAACTATTTACCATAAACTACATTATGTTTTACTAACATGTGACACTTACTTAAAATATAAGTAAATGCATGGATAAATAAAAAGTAAAATTTTTAGTTTTGAAAGTCTCAATGTAAAATACACACACGTAGGAATTATGATCAGAAGGATTCGAGACTCAGAATGTTTAGAATTTTCTTTGCTCTAACAGAATGTTTCAAGCTAATATTTATTTTTTCTTAAATTTTTCCATGTCAGTTTTCTGCAATTGATTCTATTCATTTTCAAACACGTCAATGACATTTATCTGAGGAATTTAAGAATAAATATAAAGTTCACACTATGCAAATACCTTATATCTGGGAAGGCTAAAGCCATAAAGTTTCTTTTGAGATTACTTTAGTCCCAACATTTCAGAGCCTAAAGAAAGCCAGGAAGTGAAAAGACTGAGCTGTATCACATATTAAAAAGGTCACTTAGAAGCTTTGATCCAGTATTTTTCTAGAAGGCAGTTGTTCAGAAATCTCCCATTTGGCTAACTGACAAATGGATAAGTAATTGTTAATCATTGCAAAGAATAGAGTTTTGTTTCCACCCTGGGAAGTTATTATTTAGAGTCTTGTATTATTCATTCCTTAAATTATTTATTCATTCAGATAATAATTCAATCCTTCTATAGTCTTTAAATATTAGCATACACCCACAGACAAGAAAGAACATTTATGGTTGAAATGCAGAAAAATGAGGATGAAGAAGACTGAAAGCTAGCATAAAGCCCAAAATATCACATATTAAATAAACCATGCCATACAAATAACTTATAACAAGGGTATGAATTTTGAGTCTAGGTTATTAGAATGAACAGTGTAAAATGAGGAATTCTATTCTCAGACAATGGCAGATAAAATTATGTGGCTAAATGCCCTGTCTTCTCTCTCAGAAACAAACTGGTATATTGTAGCCTTGTGAGAAATCCAGAAAAAGCTTTATAGATTTTGTGACACACACACAAATTAATTACCTTCCTACTTAATAAACTGCTCTCCTAAAACATTCAGATTTTGGTTTTGGCATTTCTGATGTTATATTCACTTTTTCCTTAGTTAACCAGGACCTCAGAGCACACTTGTATATGTGCATGTATTTTCTTTTGTCATGTATTAGACTTGGTAATCAATTTTCTTCTATGCTAGTATTCATATTTTATGACCTGATATCGAGGTCTTTGAAGTCCAGTGTGTTATAAATAAATACCTTGAGCCAGAAGACCCTTCTTACCTCTTCCTCTTTGCTCTATTCCCACGTCACCATCTTACTTTGACTTTACAATATCCTACATAATCATGTTCTCCTCAACAGGTTTCTTTATATCAATCCCCTTAATGCGGCTTCCACTGTTCTGTGTGTAATGCCTTTTAGCTTACTGTGTCCAAAATTTAATAATTCTTTCCTCATTATATTGCAATGAAATACAATTATATTGTTTATGGGATTTCTAAATTGCCTTTCTAAATTGATTCTTAACCAACAATAGTCTTCATAGTAAAACATGCTACAAACTGAGATACAGCAACAGAAGCCTAAATATTGATGACTCTCAAATGAAAACGTGTTACAAAAAGGAGCAAATGCAATATGATACAAACACCAATTATAATTTTACAGAATAATGTGACTTTCTTATACTGTTGAAAAGTGGTAAATATAGGTCTCTAACAAAGACTTCTTTTATTTATTATATAAAATCTTACTACTCAATTTATCTATCTTCAGCAAACATGTATAGATCTGGGAAGATATAAGAGAATTGCTTCAAGGGATAAGCATGGGTTTCAAAACACTGAGGAATAGGGGAAATATAAGCATGGCTATTCTTGCTTACCTCCTGTGGTTTCTTTTTCAATCATGCTATAAAGATTTTAAACCAGGAAAGCACAGAAGGCTTACAAAGCTGAGGAGACAGGCGTTGGAGATGCTGTGGAGGTGGTAAAATTTACTGGGAAGGACACCAAGAGAGAAATGTGCACGGGGAGATGGTAATAGAACTGCAGATAAAGCTTCCAGGGTTTCTGTGCCCAAGCACTAAAAAACTATGCAGAAAAAAGTACACACACACACACACACACACACACACACACACACACACACGCACACACGCACACACACAAACACACACACACTCAGAGAGAGAGAGAGAGAGAGAGAGAGAGAGAGAGAGAGAGAGAGAACACATCTTAATAAGTGAAGAGAGGAGGTGACAGACACAAGTACAGAAAAGGTGATGTTCTTTAGGAATGATAATGTTCAGATCCTCATAGCACATCGACCAAACAATGTAGAACTAGAACGTAATTTGAAGACTTTATAAGTGTACAAATTTGGTAGAAATAGGTAGAGAGGTTAAGGGAAACCAAGCATCATGATGGCCTTGTTGTTGAATTTATTAGGCAAACACTTTCATTATTAAAAATACATCCATAAGTAAAAGAAAGAATGAATATACACACATACACATACTACCTCAGCAGAGAAGTGAAGTATAAAGAAAAAAATGAAAATTTTAGTATTGCAAGATTCAAGAGCCCACAATTTTAATAACTACTGAAAAACAGAAGATTTGAGGTGAAAGAAAGTATAAAAATCAGTAAGTTGCATGCACGTTACTAAAGTTGATTCTATCAGAAAATCTGAGAAAGAAAAGTTGAGAAAAAAAGTAAAACTAGCTGCGGTGAGTCACAGTGCCATCTCACACTTATGTCCAAGGGTGAAAAAAGAAGAGTTTATTTGAAGATCAATGTCTAGAATTACTCAAAATTTAACAAAAATATCAACTTATAAAGAAAATTCATGAACTTTTAGAAGGATACATATGAAGAAAGCCACACTACTCCTCATATCTTAGTCAAATTCTGAATTCCTAGTTCAAGGAAAAAGACCCATTGCAGGGAAGAATGCTATCAAAGCTGTCTTTTGAATGGGGGAAAGTGCGGAACAAAATAAAACAGAATGGCATCATCTCTATGACATCATCGTGAGGTAATGACTTTAAAGTATTAAGATAAAAATTGAAGGTTAAGTAAACAAAAAAAAATTCCTCATCGGGAAAAAGATGAATAAAAAGCCAGTAGACATGTGGATGAGGAATAATAGAGTTTTGGATCGAAAGGAATTGGTGCAATTAGATAAAAATTCATATCAAATGAAAGAACAAAGTACTCAAAAATAGTAAATACCTGAGGACAGCTCTCAGAGTTTCAAAGATTTGAATGTTCGTTCATCAGGGAGTGGCATTATTTAAAATCATTAGAAGATGGATCTCTGTTGGAGATGGTGTAGCTGTGTTGGAGAAATAGATCAGTGGGAGTGGACTTTGGGGTTTCAAGAGACCAAGCTAGGCCCAGAGGTTCTCTCTGCCTGCTTCCTGAAGGAATACGCTTAGATATTTATTAGAAAAATCCTCTAGATTTTGGTAGAAGTCACCTAACCTCTACGAAACAGAAGTGCTATCGCTGTGATGTGTATAACCTACACTGAGGGGAAACATAACCATAGCATAACAGAGGAAAGGCAGATGTTGGAAATATATAAGGTATGAATGAAAGTGTTGCTTTTATTTCCTCAAATGAAGTGATGAGATTAGAGCTGTACCCAAGCTTTATGAATATATGGCTTGGACAAAGACCAGGGCATTTCTATCTAACTATCCCTAGGCCTAGGTTTGGAAGTTTCTAGCCCTCACACAATCTAATAGTTTTCTGGAAGCTTGGACCTTGAAGTCTTCAGCTTCCAGTCTCTGAACTAACCTAGACCTAAAATATTTCAGCCTTCAAAGCTCACCCTTTTCAGTTCTTTCTGAACTCTGGCTGGATAGTTCAACTCAGCTGCTCTGGTTCAAACTCCTCTCCAAACTGACTGACTCAATCTAGCTTTTCCCAGCTTCTCAATGAATTGCTCTGCTTAGAGTCAAACTAACTCTGGCAGTCTTTTCTAGTTTTCTGGCTCCTTATTCTCTGGCTGCCACCTGCCTCTGGACTAAATTGATAAAATTTAATTGAACTGACTGACTGAGCTGAGAACTAATGGATGAACACAACTCCATTTCACTGTACTCACTACTGTGACTCCCAACTGACTCTTTCTCCCTGAACTGCTTTTAAACAGCTTCTCTTTCCACTGCTGTTCTCATGAGAGTCGAAATATCCTATCTCTGACTCATTCTGTCAAATCTTTCTCTGATATGTCAATTTGTCTGCCTCTTAATTGAATATAGGATTGAATATATTGAATCAGGATTAAAGGGTGTGTTCTAAGGATATGTTTATATTCCAGCCAGAGTTATTAAAGGTATATGGCATATCTGCATTCCAGCCAGATCACATTGACTTAGTAGGTCTTTGGATGTGACCCCTTGTCATAGAAGCCATGTTGTTGGTTAAAATTCCTCTACAATGAGGGTCTTGTATTCATACCTATTGAACTATTATTGATTACAGAAACTTCTGAAGATAGAAAAATGAATCTAAAAATGAAAACATAACCTCATCAAATTAGAAGCATTTACTCATCCAAAAGATAGTATATATTTTCCCATTTTCATGTGTGTGTGCTGTGCACAGTTGGGTAATGCTTGCATAAGTGGGTGCGCAATGTTTTGCATGAGCGCAGTCTACGTTCCTGGATATGTAGAAGCCTGATGTACTTTTCAGAATTGGTCTCTGTCACTGTGGCAGTTTGAATGAGAATGCTCTCCCCACAATAGGCTCATAGATTTGAATGCTTGTTCACCAGGGACTTCCACTACCAGAAAGGAATAGAACAAATGGCCTTGTTGGAGTAGGTGTGATTATGTTGGGGGAAGTGTATCAGTGGGGAAAGGGCTTTGAGGGTTTCAAGAGCCAGAGCCAGGACCAGTGTTTCTCCCTTCCTGTTGCTTCTGGATTCAGGTAGAACTCTCAGATACTTCTCGAACCTGTCTGCCACCATGCTCCCCTTCATGACAATGGACTAAACTTCTGAAATTGTAAGCAAGCCATAATTAAATGCTTAATCGTGAGAGTTTCCTTGCTCACAGTAACTCTTCACATAGTAGAACACGTGTCAGGACTGTCTGAACTCCACATTTTAATGAAAGCAGGATCTCTAAATCCAACCCAGTCCTTGTATTCTTCCATCCATCTAGTTTCCCTAGCCACCTTGCTCTGGGGATTCCTGTCTCTCTATTTTCCAGGTCTACAATTACAAGCCATGTGCTTGCCTGCACAAATTTGAGATCTGAACTCTAATCCTCATGTTTTAACCACTGAACCACCTAACAACCCAAAGGAAGACATTAAGAAATGTGCATGAGCAACATTTTGAGGAGATATTCTCAATTACTTAGACTTTATCTGAGATGCACTCTGTATTAAAGCTATATGAACTACAATAACAATAAATATTATGAGAAAATCAACACAAAGAAGAAAAACTGAAGAGTCTTCATATTTTTTTTATAAATAAAATTCAATTTGCATAAAACATACTATTCTTCACCAAAGACATGAGCATTTAAGGTAAATGGAGATGCTACTTCAGCATTAGACCATACGAAATTAAAGACCATCTGAAATCTAGGGTTGATGGTTGCCTAGAGACTAACATTGAACAGTAACTGGGTCATAGCATAGTAAGTGGGTCATAGCATAAGGTATGTATGGGCCTTTCGCCCGGAGGGAGGAAGTATTTTAGAATCAGATAGTGACAACGGTTGTATTGTATAATGCTGTTAATGCATTATGTGGATTTATCATTTTCTGGTAGATATGGACTTTGTCAAAATTAAGATGAAACACTACTAATATCAAAAGTTGCCATAGCAATATGGTTTAGGAGAACACTCATATATTGCAAATAAAGAATAACAGGTACAAAGGCAGTAGAGAACTGTTTATCAGCAGTTTTCCTTTGGTAATAATTCTAACAGTCAAAGCTTGGAGACAATTCAAATGCTGTTTGTCAGGAAAATGAATAAATAGCACTTAATATTAATACACTTCTCAAAGACTGAAAGTAAACCACTGATACATGCAACAAAATATATGTACATCAAAAATATATGAGGGAAATGAGCAAGAGGAAATTCGCATGTACTAAACAGAATTAAAAGGTGCTGGTGTCTTCTACATTTGAGTAAGACAATGAGAAAGTTGATTCAAAAAACTAGAAAGCAGAATAGGGTACACATAGACAGCATAGGTGAGATAATCAGTTAGAATAGTGGTTGTCAACTTTCTGAGTGCTGTGACCCTTTAATACAATACCTTATTTGTGGTGATCGCCAACCATAAAGTTATTTAATTGCTACTTCATAACTGTAATTTTCCTTCTGTTATAAATTGCAATGTAAATATCTGATATGTTACCCTGTGTGGATCACGACCCCCACAGATTGAGAAACACTGGTATAGACAGTAGGCATCAAAATATTGCAGTATCCAGCAGCACAGTAGGGCTAACATTATCACAAGAATTTATTATATAATTTATAAAGAACAACAAGACTCAAATTGAAACTCTTCCATGAAATAAAGTACTAATCACCAACCTTTAATTATTATATATCATGTACTATTATTAAGTATGCAACAGTTCATAAACATGTATATTATATACCAAGTAAAACATTCCTAAAGAAAATTTATTACATAAAAACAGTAGATTAAATATTTATGTTCAAATTATAAAACCATTACCTTCATTAGAAGCTAAGAGTAAGAGCAATTTCTTGTTCATTTTGGGTACTGATATTGTCATTTACCAGAATAATGATATTCATCTATATCCAGCTGCTATAATTTCCTGAATTTCTCTGAATAGATTTGAACTCTATGATTGTGTTTTAATAAATTAAACAAAAACATTCACATGAAAAACAGGCAATATCATCTATGGTATTGTCAATCACAATATGGTGATGATTAACTTACTTGGAAGTCATCAATGTAAAATTCAAACAATGATACAAACAAAAATTTCCAATACCCAAATAGTTAGAAAACAGGTCATAAATACACTAAATAACTATTAAAAATACTGATAATGGGAGTGCAATGTAATAACCTTTGGGAAAATAATAATTACTCACTATTTAGCATGTCAATTTATGACATCATGACTAAAACACATAAAAGAACTTATCTTTAGTATGTAAAGACCACAGTCAAGTGTATGGAATATAAACATATACATAAGGAATGTATATTGGTCCAGATACCATGAAATTCTGTATGCAGGTTCCACAATAAACTATAAATAGAGCTACCATCTGACAGAGCTACAAAACTCCTGGGTATTAATCAAAAGGAACTTAAGTCAACACATCACAGAGATACCTACACATCAGTGTTTTCTGCAGCTTTGTTCACAATAGCTAAGCTATGGGATCAAACTAAGTGTTCAACAATGGAGAATGAATAAAGAGAACGGGTATATATACACCGAGATTTTATTCAGCCATAAAGACCAAAAATTGGTCTCATTTGGAAATTGATAAAACAGAAGGTTATTGTATTAAATGATTTGTTAGAATGAGAAAGATAATTGTTTCGTTTTATTCATAGACCCTAGGTGTTATATAGATACAAAGCACTATGCATGCATAGATAGCATTAAAGTTGAAAACAAATCGTTTAAAGAAACAAAGGGACTAAAGGGGGTTAGGAGAGGGAGGAAGGGTTCTTGCAGCTATGCTCAGAATATATTACAAAATTGAATTAAAGTCCCCATGAAACAATAAATCTTCATAAGAAAGAAATGGGATGGTGTGGAAAATGTAAATAAGAAGTAAAGCCCATAAACGCCAATGAAATAAGCTCAGGGTGGAGTGATAACGAGGCACGCTCATTACTAAGTCAGCAAACAGGATCATCAGTACGCGCATGTGCAGTGGCTATCACGGCAGTGTAGGGATGCCAGTCATGATGTGCTTCGTGATAGTGATTTTAATACGTTACTCTAACTTTTGAGATTATTTAGAAACACTAATAGTGTTTACTTAAAGCTACAGCCCCAGAAGGCATGACTGAAGATTTTTCAATACTTGTAAAAGTAGAAACAGTCTAAATGTCCTATGATAGAAGAGTTAAGTTAATTAGGGCTTACCACCTCAATGCGCTTTCTCACAAATAGGATAATTATACTCACCGTCTGATAATTCGAATTATGCATCCCACATTATATTGAATCACATATTCAATCGAAACAAAGGGTGTACTGAATTTGAATTTGATTTCATTATAGTTTAAATGTTATGTGTATAACATGAAGTTGCTCAAGATATGCAGAGAATAGTTACTAAAATTACAGATAGCATATTCTCAATTGGATTAGCTTCGTGATCATCTAATCTGAACTATTTATATCAAATTATCACTACTTTCTGATTATCATCTCTCCTACAGAAATATAGACATATGGATATAGGTATTTCTCTATACCCCAAACTATCAATCTGACTAAAGTTTATTTATAAAAATCTTTGTTTATTATTTCAAATATATCATTTGTGTGTTCCTTTACGATGACTTTGTTTGTGTCATGGTCCTGCCTAGATGCTGGCCAACTAGAGTCAAGGGCTTTTGACCACCAACTGGTTTTTATTCAAACTTTGAAGGTTCAAGGCAATTGGCTCACTTTTGCATTATCCATGGGTTCTGAGAACAAAGGCAGAAGTTAAAAGTTATAAAAGACCATCTGACTGACAAAATTGAAAGTATTTCATTTCTAGAACTTTACAGAAAATCTCTTTTCTTCATCTCCTACTATTTAAGAATACAATAATTATTAATTTTTTTTACCTAGGGAGATACTAAACTTCTCTCTCCCCCAGGTAAAGATAAAGATGAATAATTGGGAGAAGGGAAGTGTGTTAATTGGTTTCTATTTATTGTAAGTCTAGTACCATACGAGTTTCTTCATATGTATTTCATACTATCATCATAACACTAACATAGCCCATTGAATAATTTACAAATTATGTGTTTGGAAAGGTTAATTTACTCAGTAAGATTGGCACTGTGGGCAGTCATATACATCTGAGTCTGTCTTGCCAATAACTCCCACTACAGTTATGTCTTATAATCAGCTTTTGTATATTAGTCCTTCCTAAAAATTCCAATACCACTTTTGTTTCAAAGATTGTCTAGTTTTTGCCTCCTTGGGTAGATTTCAGTTGTAAGCCTCTGAGGTCAGCTTACTACACGTTCCTTTCTGTATGAGAGTACTCTATAGGCCCACAACTATATTAATGATGATGAAATTGATTAAGGTTGCTATTGCTACTGAAAAACTAGAATTACTAGACAACATAGATTGCTAAAATGTCACAGATTTATAAATTTATCTGCATTGATGCAGTCAGAGCCAACAGCCAGCAAGCTTCTTCTAAGCACACTCGTTAAAAAAATGATTTTCATTTAAATCAAAAATTCACGTATTTCTTTATTTTTAAGATTGAGATATTAATCTTGGGCTGATTGTGAAGTCTTAGTGATATTTCTGCCCTGGTCTACTAAATTACTGGGATTAAAATCCTGCAGTACCACATCTGGTTGATTCTTAAAGATATATGCAGAGAAACATGGAGCTGGCTTGGCCCAGCCGCTTTGAGAGGCATGGGTCACAGGTTTTCATGTTGGAGTCCAGGGCTCCTTGTACACAAAGTGCCATCAAATTCCCAAGAGGAAGATTCACTTCCTCAGCCAGTGAAATGTTCGGGCTTGTGTTTCTCTGTATGTTCCCTTAGTAATTAAGAAAGCATGGAAGCTTGAAGGGACAAATTGGTCGTGGACATTAACCTTGTATGCCCTGTATAGCTTGTAAACATTGTTGTATCCTGGCAACTACAACAGCGTCGATCCTGGCAATTGCCACTATATTACGTTTCTGAATGAGATATAAAGAGCCTGATTGCTCTTAGTAAAATTGGCATGACCTAAGTTGTGCTGTGGACCCTCCAACTGGCCTCATTTCATTCCTCACAGCCAATCAGGTGACCTTGGCCTGGTAAGTGAGTGCCGGTGAAGTTTTAAGTGATTAGTTAGAAGATCAGACAAATTTCCAAAAACCGAACCAAGTTGGCATATTTCCGGTATGATACTCTAACGGTTAACACAGGACATTAGACATTTGTTGAAACACAGAATTTTTCTGTACAGTCAGTGAATTTTTAATCCCTACCAGGGCTTATAAACCCATTTAATGTTTTGGAGGATGCAAAGAGGAAAGTCAAATGATATAAAGTAAGTTAATTATAAATATCTGAAACAACCTCCCTGAGTGGAAGGAGAGGATAGCACAGTTCTTTAATTATGTTTGCAATGTCTGGAGTAAGCCTACCCATGAGTGTAGCTGAACATGGGTAGTACCCTCTAACAAAATTATTTTTCCTGGGATATAAGGCTAACAGTTAAGAAAAATACGGGGACAAAGAGTGGAGCAGAGACTGAAGGAAAGGCTACCCAGAGACTGCCCCTCCTGGGGATCCATCCCATAGGCAGCCACCAAACCCACTCATTATTGTGGATGCCAAGAAGTGCCTGCTGACAGGAGCCTCATATGGATGTCTCCTGAGAGACTCTGCCAGAACCTTACTGATACAGATGAGGATGCTTGCAGCTAACGATCAGACTGAGCACAGGGACCTCAATGGAGGAGTTAGAGAAAGGACTGAGGTAGCTGAGGGGGTGTGCAACCCCATAAGAAGAACAACAATATCAACCCATCAGACCCACCAGAGCTAGCAGGGACTAAACCACCAACCAAAGAGTACACATGGGGGAACTCCAGCCACATGGCTCCAGCCACATATTTAGCAGAGGATGGCCTTGTCTGGCATCAATAGGAGGAAAAGCTCTTGGTTCTGTGAAGGTTCGATACCCCAGTGTAAGGTAATGCCAGGGCATTGAAGTGGGAGTGGGTGGGTGGGTGGGAGGGGGAGCATCCTCATAGAAGCAGTGGGATGGAGTATGGGAGAGAAGTGAACCAGGAAAGGGGAAACATTTGAAATGTAAGTACATAATATATTCGATAAAAATGCAAAAAACAAACAATCAAACAAACAAACAAAACCACTGTGAACAAGCACAGGAACTGAACTGCAAATGAAACATGAAAGACTGGAGGTCTCTCCAGGTTGGAGTGGTAGGCTCTTCACAAGCAAGCAAAGGAGTTAAAGCAATCCACAGGGTAGCTGTGGGAATTGGAGGGAGGAGAGTCAAAGTTATCTTAACATAGCTTAGATATATGTGAGTCCTTATAACTGGCTGGATAATAGAGAGAATAGATGGGGGAAATGAAATAATTTATGGAGCCCCTATGCCCCTAAGCTCCAGCATAACTTTCCTGTATATTTTAGTCTACTTATGCTGTTGCATTAGGAAAATCATTCACAATAAAAACAACTTATTGTTTACTAAGGCTGAATTAAGTAAATTGTAAACAGATCCAGTCAAGGAATGGGCTTGTCCGTACAGATGGAACTTGTGTCCCCATGGAGAAGGGGCTGAAAAAGAGAAGGAAGAGTGCATTCTTTCAAATCCATCATAAAAGTGTTCTAGCATTCCGTCCAGGCAGGTGAGCCCTTGTGACTTAATCAGCTCTCACGGCCCCAGCTTATAATACTTCCACCTGTTGATTAAGCACCAACACACGAACATTGATTGACAGACACGCGCACTCAAGTACTGACAACACTCTTCAGGACTGAGCTGCAAACAACCACTCCCTCAAGGAAGGTCCAGGAAAATAAAAAAGACGAAAGGATTAAATGTACATCAAGAAGCCTGGAAAATACTGCACAACCAGCCATGCTATCACAGCAGGTAATGAAAGCAGAAAGAATGCTGGCCGCACAGATGAGCAGGTCTTAGTTGCGGGAATCTGTGTTATGTCATGACCAAAGTGATTTGAGGCTTTAGGCAACATTAAAATTGTTATAACCTGGCCTTAATAAAGAGGATTGCTTTACATGAGTCAAGCGTTTTCCATGTAATCTTAGGGACCCTTTCCAATGGAAGAAAGAGAGAAGGATAAAGGAGATGTGCCTATAGACGAGGAACAGAGATGCTTCTGATATTGATGGTTAAACAATAGAATGGGTTAATCCCAGTGAGTATGTTCCATAACCGGAGAAAAAAAGCCCATGGATGCCACCCTAGCCATCCTAGGAAAGAAAACAGATCTACTGACATCTTGGTTTGGGGCTAATGAGACCTATATAGGGTGGGTATTTTAAGGTATATTGTTTAAGCTGTTAACCGTGTGATAACTTACAGGCAATAGATACAGGGGACATCGAGTGAGAGACAGTGTACTGACAGTGTGTATGCATCCCTACTGTTTGGTGATCAGAATGGCAGCTGGCCTCTGAATTCTCCTCTCAACCCACGGGACCATCGTGTCAAAGTCTAGTCCTGCTTCCTCCTCTTGAAATTTCTTTATCACGTTGACTTTAATCTTTGGCCAGCTCTTCATTACTGAAGTCATTCCGGTTTGCGGTCTGACTTTAGGGCTGCTCATTTTCCTCAGTCATCCTACCTCTAACTTCAAACTGCATCTTTCCATTTCCTTAGGACTTTCCTTTTGATCTGACCATGTTCTTGCTTTCCTGTGATACTTAGTTCATTTGATCTTGTGTAACTCCTGTAAGAGGCAAATGCACACACCGATGGTTCAGTAATCCTAACGGAGTCTGTCGTCCTATTTTCCTCTTCCACAGCTCTTGCCAGTATGCACGTGTAATCCCTCAAAGCTGCGTGGGGATATTTTCGTGACACAGCTCAATTTCATCTTCCATTCTGCTTCATTTAGCTCACTTGAACAAATCAGGGGGTCTCTGAGGAGCTTCCACTAATGGTGGTCTTCAAATTGTTATAGGCCCTTATAATAATGCTTATATTATGTGCTTGCTACCTCTAGCAATGACTGAAAATGACCAAACAGGTGCTTGCATTGACCGACCTGGCTGAATACTCCCTTTTATTCTGCAACGGTCATTTTAAATGCCATATGTCAATTAAACCATTTTATTTATCACAACAGCCCGTGGTTGATTTATTCCACTGTCAAAGATGCTGGGAGGCAAGAGATAAGTCACACTTGGGTATTAAACACAAGTTCGAACATGAACTACTCGTGCCCGGTTTTCTGTCCGTGCCATCGTGAACATTCCATCCACCATGTTTTCTTGCTGATCAATTCATTGTACACACAAATCTGGCTGTGTTCTAGTAGGACAGAGGAGGATGGTGCAGTTTGCAGACCTAGGAGGAAATCATTCTGGTATTTTAAGATTTTAAGCAAAGTTTCATACTTCATATTTTTTTTTGTGTGACTCAGAAAGTTATCCACTCATTTGTTTCAGAGTTGCCCAACTGAACTGGCAGAGCCTAGGGTAGAAGTCTGTCACAGCCCTGCAGAGGCACATGGTTAAGACAAAGGTGACAGTGGCTTCTCTGGCAGAAGAGTTGGCTGTGAGAGCCTGGTTTTCTACTGTCTTTGATCTCTCTTACTTGGCAATACCCTGATAGTCAAGGTAGGATTATGAATACCACATCAGTTCAAAGTGACAGGCCCACCGCATGTGTGGGGTTGCTGAACAGACTGAATCATACTTATCGCAGAATACATTTCCTGGCATTTTCCTCTGTAGGCTATTTCTAGGGAAATGTGGAGAAACTCATAACATTACTGAAACCAGTTTAAAGACATGGAAATACACTCACTCCATTTTTAACTTGAAAAAAACAACAAGTAATCAACCAACCAATGTTTTTATGTTCTATAGATTAATCCCAGGACTACTGTAGGGTGGGCAAAAGCTAATCACTGAAACACATCCTAGCCTCACATATCTATAATATAATAATATATATAATCAGTGCTAAATATGTATGTTTCACAAACATCCAGCACATGCATGCTTGTCGATATTGTCTCACATATTATATAAGCTTAAAGAAAAAATAGAAATTAGACTAATTGGTCTCAATAGGTAAGATGACATTTTTGAAGTAATAATCTTCCTATTGTTTTCCTCAAATAATTTCTGACAACTTTTATGTCTGCACACTCACTGACATTGTTTCTTGCCAAACAGCTTTAAAGTACAGACTTTCTTTCAAACTTCATTTGTATATGGCTGTCATTTATAGTTAACAGTAGTTTTAATATTCCATTAACTGCTTTCATGTTACATTTAGTCCTTCAAAGGTATTAGTTATAATCTATTAACTCTACCATATGTGCATCATGGACATGACATTCTTCTGTCTTAGAAGCTATTGTTTTATACAGTATGGAGCAACAGAATAGGGCCTCACCTTATCCCAACACGAATCTGACTGAAGGAAATTAGCAGCACTCATCAGTGTGTCTGTCAAACCCCCTGAAGAGTTAGTCTTGTTCACACTATGAATTTTAGGTTTGCCTAGTTAGTTGACATATAAAAATTATTAATATTGGTTAACCATGATTTTTCAAACATTTTTATTAGATACTTTATTTATTTACGTTTCAAATGTTATCCCCTTTCCTGGTTTCCCTTCTGCAAGCCCCTTCTCCCTGCTTCTAGGGGGCTCCCTTTTCAAACTTTGAGGTACAAGTGAAATGTCTTTATTGAAATTTATTTGTTACTCTCTTGAGTCATTCAATAGTAGAGATTGGAGTATAATCTGAAAACAATGGTTAATATATGTCATTCGAACTCAAAGAACCAATACCCCAACACACACACCCACACCCCCCCACACACACACCCACACACACACACCACACACACACACACACACACACCCCACACACCCACACACACACACCACACACACACACACACACACCCCACACACACACACCACACACACACACCCACACCCACACACACATACACCCCCACACACACCACACACACACACACCCACACACACACCCACACCCCCACACACACCCCCACACACACACCACACACACACACACCCACACCCCCCCACACACACCCACACACACACCACACACACACACCCACACACACACACACACCCACACACACACCACACACACACACACCCACACCCCCCCACACACCCACACACACACACCCACACCCCCCACACACACCCCCACACACACCCCCACACACACACCCACCCACACACACCCACACACACACACCCACACACACACACACACACACCCCACACACACACACCCCCCCCACACACACACCCCACACACACCCACACACACACACACCCACACACACACACACACACACACCCCACACACACACATACACACACACACACACACACACACACTTTTGGCAAATGAGTAAGACTATTAAATACTAATGGGTATTTTATCTCACTAAGTCAACGTAAAGGAAAGGTATTTTTGGCTCACTTTTGGATGGGGTACTTTCTATCATGTTGCACCAAGTATGGTGATATGAGTATGATCCAGGTTCTTCCTCAAAACAATCAGAAGCAAAGGAATGCTGGTACTGGACCACCTATTTTATTTTCTTCATCCCTGGACCTCTGTCCTTCAGATGGTGATGTCCACATGGCTGGAAACTCCCTCAAAGATACATTTGCAGGTTATTCCAAATCCACTGAAGCTGATGAAGATTAGACATCAGACTATGAGAGTTCTTATGAACATTTTGTTAAGGGTGAAAACTCTTCATGCGTGAGCCTGTGACGAACACTTGGATAGTTAATCATCCAACTCTAACACCTGGAAGAAAAATATCTGACAAAACTAATAGTGAATGTTCTTTATTCAAACTATTACTCTATTGCCAAAATTGATGACAACTTGTAATTTTCTTTCTTGTAGCCCTCACTATAATTTGCTTCATTTACTTCACGGAAGGGAAAGTTATATTTTTCTGTGATCACTGTGGCAACTTCAGAAGCTGCTTTATTTCTGGGTTAAGCTTTGTATAATGTCAACCAAAAGGCGTGTTCTTAGCAAGAAGAATGTAAAAGGTTAATTTCATGTTTGATCATCTATCCTTGTGACCACTTGGGTGATCTTGCTCAGAACATGCAGAGTACACAAAACACACTCCTCCCACACATGCCAACCTGCCACAATCTTGCTCTTTAAATGTTCCAATCCCTAAAATAGATACTTCTAAAGATCAAGCTTGAAATTCAGGATTCACAGTCCACACTTTTTCTTGAGGCAAAGAAATTTTCTGAGACAAGAAAACTCACTCTATTTGATTTTTTTCTGTATTTCATCAGCACTGTTATGTTATCTTGAATTTATTTCCTTATTTCTAAGCTCTGATTTTCTTAAAGAAGTAAGCACAATAGATATCCTGTAAGAATCAAGACAGTTTCTGAGGCTGTGAATGTCACAAGGACAGGAATATATGTTTCTCTTTGAAATCTGGCTGTACAATACTTTTTGCTTAGAAGTCCACACACAGCAGCATTAGCCTCTACACTGTCTAGCTTCCCTGCCTCTTGCCTGTATGTGCAGGTCTCTGAGGGCTACACTTTTCACCTGCGCAGAATTGGTCTTCCCTACTGAGGGGCCAGTTCAGACTACCGACCTCCTCAAACATTTAGTCTTGCAGCTTAGAGAAGGCATTCACCAGGAATCTTTTCTGCCCTTAGGCTAGGATATGGACTAATCCCATGTATTTCCAGGATTCATTTAGGTATAGTGCATTTAAATAGCCCTTGATATATTTCTCTCCCTCCACTGACTTATGTAAAGACAGAAAGTATGCCTAATATTTCCAGAATTTCCAGAAAGGGGTTTAGAGTTGCCTCTTAATGAATGTTGAATACTGGCTTTAACAGACATTTAAAATTTCTAAATATGATCAAAATAAGATATTATGTGATGATAAGTATGCATTGAGTATAAAATTGGATTAATAAAGATTGAGACCATCAAGTTACAGGGGGTGCAAACTGAACATAGGATGCTAGCAAAAAACAAAGAACTGAGCAGTTTCACTAGAAGGAAATTTTTGTTTGTTTTTAAAAGATTTTTTGTTTTACTTGTTTTAGGAATAATTCAGTATATAAAAATATAGCTATGGTTGTATGTTATACATACTATTGTTTAAATCATGGAATGTATCACATTTTCCCATTAGCTAAATAACATTATGAATATTTTTATATTCTCAAGATAGAATTTTTACATTTAAAATTTCTATATTTATGCCTGATGATCTCATGATAGAATATTCTTAGGTCCCAAATGAGTTAATACTCATTAAATGTGTGAATGGAAAAAAATAAAAGAATGAGTAGACTATTTTGTTTATTCAGTTTTAATATCCAGGTGTGGATAAAGCCAATAATTAGGACAGATAATTAATTGTAATGAAAATTAGTTAATGAAAATATATCATATAATAAAAACATTTTCAGATAAAATATGAAGTTTCAATTATTTCATAATGCCTTCCTGGTTGAAAAAGAAGGAAATTTATATGTGTGAGTATAATAACTCTTGTCTGTCTATCCATCTGTCTTTGTAACTATCTATCTGTCCATCTATCCATCTATCTATCTATCTATCTATCTATCTATCTATCTATCTATCTATCTTCAAACATATGTAAATATTGCTTTGTTTAAAGTCCATTACTGACATTTAGCAAGAACTGAGTTGCTATTTATGTCTCTGTTTCAGTCCATCATCCCACAAATCATCTAGCTTCTGCTGGTTTACACATGATCTTCTTCTGGTAAGTAATTCCCATCACGCCTTAACTGGTCTATTGCTACACATACATATTGTTTTAAACATTGTTAACACTCAGAGCTCCACTGATGACAACTTTATCATCTAGACTGTAATATTTACATACAGTCCCTTCTGCCTGTAGTCTAACAAATTCCACTGATTTCTAAACACAGTATTCCAAATTGCATCTTGTGTTTCCCCATTTAATCTCTTTGTCATTTCCTAGTCTGTGCTCCATTTTGAAACGAAATCACAGGACCTATAACTAGGTTCTTGTTTTCTAGACGAGTGCCTAGGTAATACATCACCATTTGTTGAAAATACTAGCCATTCAGCAGGGAAATAGGTTTGTGCCTGTTTCCATATCCAGCTTATTTTCCCGAAATGTATTTTATTTCATGCAATTTTAGGTTAGGTTTGCTAATACTATTTTGAGGATTTTTGCATTTATGTTGCTGAGTAATGCTTACCATTTCCCTTTGATTATTTCCTTATGATGTTTTGTATTAAGGTAGCTAGCACCATATGCTTCTTTAGGAAAAGCTCTTTCTGTGTCTGTATTCTTGGAGACTGGAGTGTGAGTTCCAGCCTTTTTCTTCCCTGAAGTCTTATGTTATCAGTTGGTGAAAACACTTTGGCTTGATGCTTCAGGAGATGATATTAATTACAGATAAAATTTGTTAGTCTATTCTGACCTATTTAGATCACTTATGGCTCCTAGAAGTTATCTTGTGTTTCTCATGAGTTAATACACTTCATACAAGTCATGGTATTTGCACACATTGGGTTGTTCTTTTATTATCTTCTAGTGTTCATGAGTTCAGTAATCATCTCTCATTTCAAATATTAGGATATATGTATCCATCCTTTTCTGTCATTTCTTCCCTGCCCTTCCCCTCCCTAAACTGTCCTTTTCTTTCATCCTTTTTCTCATTAGTTTGGCTAGCAGTTCGTTATTATTCTCTTTTTCAAAGAATCAGATTTGGCTTCCCTAAATGTTCTGTCTGTCTATCTGTTTATATGTCTGTCTGTCTATATGTCTGTCTGTCTGTCTGTCTGTCTGTCTGTCTCTATCTATCTATCTATCTATCTACCTACCTATCTACCTTCTATCTATATATCTATCTATCCACCCATCCACCCATCTATCTATCCATTTCCTGTCTATTTTCTTATTTTGATTTCTTAACTTACTATACTTTTTCTAGATTTCTAAGTTTAAAATTACAATTATTTTTTCTTTTGTCATACATGGAATTAGTACTATAAAATTTCTTCAAGCCTCTTTTCAATATGCTGATTTTTATAAGATATATGTTTTAACTATGTTTAAAACAGTTTATAATTTCACCAATTAGTGAATCCAGGTCATGGGCATGTTAGACAAGTGTTCAACTACTTTGAGCTAACACCCCTGTCTCTGGATTGTTAAGGAAGTATTTTCCTGCTCCATAGATAGTCAGAGAGTAGTAGTAATAGCAGTGACTATTAATAGTCAGTGAGACTATCCTCCATCATAATCGGAATCTTTTAAAACCAATAACAGAAAGTGCAAGATTTTGATGACTAGTCAAGAGTCTGAGCCATTTCTCTAGTCCTAGGTAGAGACATGACATTGAAATCTATCTATGTTGAAGTTCTTTTGTTTTTTTAAATACATAGCATTATGTTCTCATATGAAAAATCCCCTCTTTTGTCCTAAGAGTGGATTGCAATTTAACAGTCCTTTCAGGCTTGACTCAATTTCACCCTTGAGTATGGCCAAGTTCACATGTAATAAACTGTGCACATCTTCTATGTTATGCTCTGTGTGTCTCATCAAAATTCTTTCTGCAGATATTACAAGGTGGGGGAGCTGAAGAAAGTTCATAAGGAGATCCCACTGG
Organism: Rattus norvegicus; assembly: GCF_021556685.1. Classification (NCBI taxonomy): domain Eukaryota; kingdom Metazoa; phylum Chordata; class Mammalia; order Rodentia; family Muridae; genus Rattus; species Rattus norvegicus. Next base: position 54,209,846 of record NC_141540.1, read on the forward strand.
CCAAGTTTATATGTAATAAACTCCATATATTTTATATGTTATGATTTGTGTATCTAATCAAAATTCTTTCCATGGAAGTTAAAAGTTGGGGAAATAAAGGGAGTTTGTCGGGAGACCCCACTGTGTCCCATTACCATTTAGCTCAGGCTAGCCACATACTTAGTAGACAGCCTAAGACAGCCTCCACCTACCTGGGTCTGCTTCTTCACTCCTGAGATGACAGACACTTTTTTTTCCACCTACACTTTTTCCTGTTGATTTCTAATATAGTCTATTGTGGTCTGATGATATAGTTTGTGTAAATTTACTATTTTAGATTTATTTGGGGCATATATTATAGACCAAATCTCAATAAATATTTTGGATCTACTTTTTGCTATTATTTTCTGTAACATTTTATAAATTTTAGAAAGAGCTAATTGATTGGCAGAGCTGTTTCAGTCATCCGTATCTTTAGTAATAGTCTACCCACTGCATCCCTCAACTACATAGAAACTTGTTATAGTCTTCAAGTGTAAAAAGTCTAGCTTTCCATTCAGTTCTACTGAGAGATAATTTATTTATTAACTACTTATCATTTAACAAGGGATTTTTTTTTATTATATTAAATCTGTGCTTTAACACTCACCATTTAAAATTATTTTTTCAGGCCCGGAAGGAAGCTCTGTAGTCCATAGCAGCCATTCTCAACCTCATACTAATTAAAGTTGTTTATTTTAGTGACTTTGTAGAATTAGTGTTTAAAGTTACTCTTCATTGTTGATGGTCATTAAGATCTCTGCTTAGTTACCTGAGTGCCCAGTTAATATTAGAAAGACATTTTCTGAAACGATTAGGCACAATAAATAGCCCATCTTTGCTAGGGGCTCTACGTGTCCAGGCAGACTTCTATTATCACTTAGGCAGGCGCCATTTCTGCCTCTGCCTTCACTTCAGACTTTAATTGCTTGCCTGCATGTCAGCTGAAGGTGAGAACGCACAGCCTTTCCAGATCTTTCCATGATCCTCAGTGCAGATACAGCCTGCATTTAGCTTTCTAGATTCCTGGGCATGGTGAAAGATTTTTAAATCCTCTGCAGACAGAGGAATCGCCAGATTTCCTCCAAAGAAAAGTTTTCCAGCCGGTGTATTGTTGCCCCTAAACATTACTGACCACTTCAGACAGCTATGAGGTTAACATGTTTGTTATAATTGTTTTCAACAAGTACCACTAGAGAAAAAGGCTTTTTAACACTGGGCTTGTTCTATGTCAGGTCAATAAGAAACAGCCTTGCAACTAGGTTCTTTCTTTCCAGTAAGTGCTAGACAGGTTTAAAAAAAAACAATTCTTTTGGAATAGGACTTAGAAAAAGCTGTAAATATATTCTTTCCAGCAGGTGACTTCCAAACTGCATTGAGAATTGGGGCTATTAATTTTTGAGGCCCCTGCATATCTGAAGAGGGGCAAGGAGACAAAGTCAAATTAAAGTGTAATAAAGCTCACTGTTATTAGCAAGGTTTTCATCTCCATATTTAACAGAGATCTAAAAATGCTACTTCTTACTTCTCACATTTTTGCTACTTTTGTTTTATTATTATTATTATTTGAATGGAAAAATTAATAGTCTTTCGTTGTTTTACTAATGCCAAGCTCCATGAGGATACTATATTAGAATTAAAGATGAACACACCGTGTCTTTCTACTGTGTCAAAATTCAGTAACAATAAATTCACAAGGTTTAGCAGGTTCAGTGACAGCCATGTGTCATAAAATCTGCTTACCTTGGTAATTTAGCTGAGTCCAAAGAAGGATCATTATCCCAATCTTGTTATATATTAATACTCATATCATATAACATAGAGGAAATACATATATAATTTGATATAATTAATTACATATAACATACACACAAATGTGAGGGGTATGTGCGCACACGTGTGCATGTGCATCTGTGTGTGTGTGTATGTGTCTGTCTGTGTGTGTCTGTGTGTGTGTGTGTGTGTTACAGAATGAGTGTAAGTTAGAGAGCAGATGTAGTAGAGTTAAAGAGTCCCCAGATGTGAGCTGAGAAAGTGTATAGATGCAACACTGAATGAGACCAGTGCTGTTAGAATCAGGTTTCAGAGCAAAGCTGCAGAGAGAAACGGTCAGACCCTATGGGGAGTAAGTTGGAAACTGCCAGGTTCAGGTAATTGGTCAGGTCTGGGTCCTGATCTAGCCTGGCAAATAGGTATCAATAAGGAGGACAAAGCTGAGATAGGAGGTCCTCAGTCCTTGATACAAACAAAAATACTAGCTATCAGGTAGTAAGTTGGTATGAATCTGTGATATCACTGTCATTTTATTGGGTCCAGGTAAAGGAACTATACCCTTTTCTCAATCTGGTATGCCTAATAAATTCTTGGGTCTGGTTTCCATGAATATTTTACTTTACCCATGTGTTTCTACCATTTCAATTCTCCCTAATAACTGTATAGAGGAGCTTTTCTTTCTCTTTAAGGGATACGCTGTCTGTACTGTATGGGTGGTGCCTAACAGATGGTGCTGTTTCTATGTCCACCCAGGCCTGTATTCATCCTTCTTCCTCAAAATAAAGACAAACAGCTTGTACACTAGAATCTCTTTGGGCAATATGCAGTTAGATGGAAGTCTTATACAATATGACTTTTGTAAACTTTATATTGAAAAGAGGAGAGCTTTTTTCACCTACCGAATCAATCATGTGTTTGTGTGACTTATTCGTGTCTCTGTGTGTTGAGAGCACATGTGCATGTGAAGGCTGGAAGTTGATGTGAGATGTGGTCTTTGATCTCACATCTCCTGATATTACGTTAGTATACCTATTTTGCATGTGTGTGCACCACATTGTATGTGCAGAGGTCAGAGGATAACTTTTACCCTGTGGTTCCCTGGGTATCAAGCCCTTCAACACACTGAGCCTCTCACCAGTTCTCAGCTTTTTACTTTGAGTTAGGGTCTCTCCTTAACCATATGCTTACCAGTGGGGCTGAGGTTACTGACTAGTGAGTGCTAGAGGTTCACCTGAAAGGAAAAGTATCATTTTAGGACTCCCACCACTAAGTTCTCAGTATTAAAGAGATTTATTTGACCCAGAAAGACAGAGGACAGAGAATAAGAGACAAACACAGGAGGATGAGGGAGAAGGGGAAAGGAAGAAGGGAAAGGAGGCAGGGGTATTTGTTTCAGAGAAGAAAGGACTGTCTCTGAACAGAGAGGAGACAGATGAAGCACAGAGGAAAGTGGTAGTTTATAAGGAAAAAATGAGAAACCCCCCTGTTAGGATGAGGTGTTTAATTTTATTTGGGCTTGTTAATCAGGTGAACCAAAGCGGGCTTTTGATAGCTGGATTTAAATACTTTGATAGCTAGACCTTGGTAGTCAGCCTCAGGAGGAGGGAATGGCCAAATAAGGGAATGACCTTGAAGGCTAGCATTAGGAACATAATCTAATGGCTTTTAGCAAGGTAGTAGAAATTGGGAAGAAGAGTAAGGCCTGTCAGAGGTGTGTTCAACATGCTCAAGCTGGATAAGGTCTGTTCCCTACCTGTGTCTCCTCTACACCTTTCAGGGTTACACATTTATGCACAACCACACTTGATAATTTATCCATGTGGGTACTCGAGATCCAAACTGATGCTAGAGAGGGATTGTTTGTTGAGCAATCTATGTCCATACACCCTTACCAAATTTTGATGCCATGTGACTAGGTACATTTTTTAATGAGGGTTTTTATATTTTGTTTTATGAAGCATCTTTATCATCAAATAATGGAACTCTTTATCACTGACAGTTTTATTTGTTCTACACCTTGTGAAAATTAAAATAGGTATTCAGATTTACTTTTAGCCCTATTAACATGGCATATTTTTCTCTTTCCCTGCACTCATGCTTATTTGAATCATTATATTTAGATTTTTTGATAGACAACATATAGGCAGGTCTTGTAGTTTTTCGTCCTTTTGCAAAATCTAACTTATAATTAGTACATGTAAGCCATTTATATATTAAAGGATTGTTGATTTAGTTGAATTTATCTTGACTGTATTTTATATCCCTTGCTTAATTTGCTCTCTTCTCTGGTTAGTTTGGCCTGGCTTTATCTAAGCATTTTATATGAACCCTCTTCTCAGTTCTTGCCCTCAGCTGCATATGCGAATGCTAAGGTCACTCAATGTGTTGTTACTATTGCTTATGAAAGAGTGGTATTTCAGATGCAGTAATGGTAATAATGGAATCACATTCTGTATCTTCCTTCATCAATACTCTTTTTTCGTTGACATGGATCCAACTTTCTGACTTCTTTCAGTTAGCCAAGAGATCTACTGTCAGTAGCCACTGAGTGAGTCTGCCCCTTGTGAAAGCTCTCTGACTGTGTGAGACAGTATTTCTCTTCTCTTTGGAAGGAAAACTATCCTTGACATAAGACTTGACATTGATGAACTTTCTTCTTTTTCCTCTACACATATTTTTACTGCACTCATACCAAGTGTCTTCATGAATTGCTTGTTCTCCATGTTATTCACTGAGGCAATGTCTCTCACTGAACTCAGAGCTCACTGATTAGCTAGTCTAGGTAGCTAGTTCAAGGGCGGCTCTTTGTTTCTTCACTATCTGAACACTGAGATGACAGACAGGCTCCTACATACTCCTGCATTTTATGTGGATGCTGGAGTTCAGAACTGCAGTCCTCCTGCCCAAAGGCAGGGGCTTTATCAATGAGGTAGCTCCTCTTGGTTGCTGCAAAGTCAAATAATCTTTTTTCTCTGTGATCTTTTTACTCTCCTCCTTTGACTTTATTAGCATATGTGTTATACTATTTATAGAGAAACTGTCCCACAGCAATAGAATGGTCTGGGCTATACTTTCATTGTTCTGTCTTGTATTTACATGTACGTTTGATGACATTTATGCTAATCTACCTTTATGGGCACCTCGCCTTTGGCCATGTCCATTTCTGCTGATGTGAAATCATTTTCCATTTCTGTTACCGTGCTTTTGGTTCTTAGTATTTCTGTTTCACATTTCCCCAGAGTTTCTACCTCTGTATTTGTATTATCTGTCCAGTCTTGTATATTGCATACTTCTTCAAATAAAACTAAGCATGTTGATTAGTCATTTCAAGACATTGATTTTTTTCTTTTTTCTTTTCTTAACTTTTTACTTACTAATTCTTTGTTAGCTTCAGATCATGCACCCCAGTTCCACTCATCTCCTCATTCCCTCATATCTGCCCTTCTCCCTTGCAAATCCCATGCCCCCATATAAGACACTCACAAACAACAACAAAAAGCCAAAGCATAGAAAACATCTCATCATGGAAGCTGTAGTATGTCACAGTGTGTCCCAGAGTATATCCCTCTATATATCCACATATCTTTGCTTGCAAATACTCATTGCAATGACTCATTGGTCTGGTTTGAGATCTCTGGTTTCTGTGACACCACCAATGTTGGATTCTCATCAGGACTCCTGGTTATTTTTTTTTTACCCTGTGTTGTGGAAATCCTACACCTTTGAAACAGCAGGGCTGATCCTTTCAAGCATTCCAATCATTCATAGATAACATAGATTTGGGGGCGGTCCACTTCAGAGCCCTGGATCTGGGTCTGGGTGATAGCTGACTGGCTCACTCTTATCTGTGCTACCAGAATGAGTTCTCCAGCGCTGCTCTGGCTAGTCCAACCAATGCTGCCATCAGCAGGAAGCAGAGTCAGCCCTCTTGCTCTCACGTCCTCAGGGACAGCTTAACCAACCCACACCTGCCTCCAGAGCCAGCTTCCTTGTGCTGATGCTACGCAGGCAAGGTACTGGCCTCATTGTCCCAAGTGCTCCAGTCTGTGAGAGGCTAGACCAACTCTCCTGATCTCGTACCCCCTGGGCTGTCTCACATGTGCCTTCACCATCCAGGTCAGATCCATTGTGCTGCCCAGGTGAGGTGTCCAATCTCCTTACTGCTACAGCTGGTGAGGGGCAGGGCCAGATCTTCAGCTATCATGACCCCAGAGCCAGTAGACTGCTGCCTGTGGTGAGAGACAAGTTGGGGCATCAACTTCCACATCCATGACACCTCACAGCAGATGAGTGGCTGGCCAGCTCCCTTCCTCTGTCCGCAGGGCTGGATCACTGGCTCCCACTTGACCAGGCCCAGCCCTTCTATACGGCCCAGAAAGATGCAGGACCCACCCTCTTGATTGCTCAGGTAATGAAGGTCAGAGCCAGCTCACCAGCTCTAATGACCCCATGGTCCACTACCTCAGGTGAGTAAGGCATCACTTCAGGACTTAAGCCACCTCATAGTTGATGAGTGATAGGGCCAGCTCTCTCATGCTCTCCCCCTTGGAGCTAGCTTCCCAGTATTCCTCAGACCAGAATCAGTTCTGCTGTATTGTCCTGGCAAGGTCAGGGCCTGTTCTCCAGAGTGCTGCAGCTGGTGAAGGGCAAGGATAGCATTCTGGAGCTTGCCCTGTGGGCAATGTTCGAGACTGCTGGATGTGGTGAGGAAAGCAGAAGGGAGGGGGATGACCTCTGGGATCAGTTCTCCTAAACTCGACTGTTGGGGCTGACTACTCACTCACATCCCTGCCACCATAGTTAGATCCACTGTGGTGCCTGGGCAAGGTACAGGGCCAACTCTTCTGAATGCTGAAGCTGGTGAGAGACGGGGTAAGCTCTCCAGAGCAGTGTCCAGTAAGGATTGGGATCAGTTATGCACATCCCCTGGACATCCACATGGTTCCTGGTCCCAGCCAGGGACATCTCCATGTTCTCTAGTGGTAATATGGACATTGGCCCCTGCTACTCCATGGACTGAGACAGCATCTCAAACTGGGACTTCACCATGGCCTCAGGTGGCAATGCAGGCTATATACAACAGGATATTCCTCCCCACCATCTCTCTTGATAAGGTTCAAACTGCTTCGCTTCCCTTTCTCTCCCATCTGAGCACCACACACTTGCTCATTGAGTTATCTCCTGCTGCAGGCTGGCCCCGCGGCAGGCCCTTGGGTGACATCCTCCATCCATGCTACAGGCAGAGCAGCATGCCATATCCATGGTCTGCTTGTGCCATGCACTGGAGGGCAGGTCTGTGCGTGGCATGGCAGTCTGCATGTCTTTCTCCTCCTGCACTGTGCTGCCTGGATTTGATTTGATTCAATTTGATTTTGAGGAGTCATAGGCATAAACAGCTTTGGCCACCAAGCCAGACATCAAGCGAGGATAAGCAAAAGACCACCAACTGCTCTGATCCTGACTGGTAGAAGAAGAACAATAAGGGGTCTCTCTGTGCCCACAGCAGGGGGTGGGAGGTAGCCCTTGATTTTTTTTTTATGTGTCAAATATTTTTTTTCTTTTTATGAGTGGGGATGGAAACTCATGAAATGTCAGGACTAAAACAGGAAACTCAGTAATTTGAATTAGATATTAATATTTCTTTAGGTCTATTTTGTTGTTAATTTTTTTTTGCTATTTGTTTATTAAAGCAGAACAGTGCCTGGATAATAGCTATGGCATCCTGATGAGTAAATCTGCTAGTGTACATCATTACATAATGAAGAATATGTAGAACATTCTAGAAGCCTTGCAGTTATTTTATACCATTACCTGCAATGATGATTTGACTCGTGGCTTCTAAGATTAGTGTTCCCTTGTGATTGTTGGGGGGAGGGCAGTAATGGGGGGAGGATGGGGAGGGGAACACCAATACAGAAGGGGAGGGGGAGGGGCTAGGGGGATGTTGGCCTGGAAACCGGGAAAGGGAATAACAATTGAAATGTAAATAAGAAATACTCAAGCTAGTAAAGATAACAAAAATAAAAAAAAAACCAAAAAAACAAACAAACAAAAAAGATTAGTGCTCCTTGCCTCAGAACTCTGATTTGTTCCCCTTGTCTTTTACATAATTAATTTTATTTTTTATTTTATGTCTTTTAGTGATTAAGCCTTTTCTTTGACAATTTCAAATACAGTACATTTTGATTTCTCTCCACCTGTCACACCCTGTCTGCCAATCCCCCCTTCTTCCTACGAGTCCCTTTCCTATATTCATGCGATTTATTTTGCTTTCATAACCCGACAGGGATGTCTGTATAACCATGGGGATGGAGCTATCCAAAGAAGCCTGGTATACTTCCCACTGTGTATACAACTCAAGACGATCAATTACCCTCCTTTAGAATGCATCAGTAGACCGAAGTTCAGGTGGTATGAAGAATGCCATGTTGTATACCAGTCTAGGCATGTTCTGATGGAAGTTTCAAGTCTCCTCATTGCTGAGATGGAAAATTATAGGTCTTTAGAGGTCTTTGTGTCATCAGATTATTACTCTCTATATACATATGCATGCATATTTCTCTATATACCTTATGCATATACTATGTACGTGCATATGTATATCTTTCAGCTTAATATTCTAATAAGCAAGAATATCTTTTGTGTGTCCATGTGTGTGTTATCACCAATTTCTCTTGGAACCATTAGAAAAATAGTAAACTATCATCCTGAAACCTGGAGAGGCAGAGGCACGTCAGAACATGTTTGCAATATGTTTCCTTGGTGAAGGAAATAGCTACTTCAGTGAAGTGTTGGAGGCAATCAGTGAATAAGAATGAATATCTGTTGGACTCAAGTACCTGTGTGTGCATATGTGTGTGTGTGTATGTGTGTGTGTGTGTGTGCATCTGTGTATATATGTATGTATGTATGTATGTATGTATGTATGTATGTATGTGTATATATGTGTCTACCTATGTGTATACTACTTTTCTTCTTGAGGTGACAAATTCCTGACAAAATAACATTAGAAAGGAGAGGTACAATCAATCATGGTGAGGAATTCATGCTGAAATAAGCTTTAAGCATCGGAGTTCATTGCATCTCCAGACAGGAGGCAGAGGAGATGAAGGCTGGTGTTTGTGTCACTTTCTTTTTATTTAGGCAAGGTCTCTAACCTACAGAAAGGTGCTACCATCATTTATGATGATATTCTAACCCAGTTATCCAATCTAGATATTTCTTCATAGACAATCTCAGTTGTATCCTATGTAATTCTGCATTCTCCAGTCGACAATATTAACCATTATGATTCATATGTTATATAGATGCATTATTTGCATTATATAAGATATTATAGTATTACATATAAACACACACATATATGCATATATATATGGTTTAATCCTCTAAGAAATTTTATAGGAAGGTACACTGCAGGAAGATTTATAATTTGTATTTGATGACGTAAGGCAGACTTGCACCCAAATAACTGAGTTGCTCTTGGCTTCTGCCTTCCTACAATGGTTCAGAGAAGGTTGGGCTCTGTTCAGGTGTTATGTTAAGATTATCTGTAGCAAATAGCCTCAAGTCTTATTTAGTATTCAGATTTCTAGGATAAAACTCTGCTTATTAAAAGAGAACATCAGGGGACTGGCTTGAGTCTTTTTGATGATGTCTAGCTATTTCATATGCATTCTAAGTTTTGAGAATTCCTCTCTTAACTCTTCCTGGCCAACTTCTGCTGTTCTCTATAGTGATCGCACAAAGCCAGTCATTCGGCAGGAAGCATTGCTCACCCAAGTATCATTCTGCTCAGCTAAATGATAAATGTATCTCAAATTAATATGGGCTGTATGAATCACAAACATAACACTTATTTTTAAATCCTTTAATGTTTTAAAGATTCATCCCACGGAGCTGTTTATTTCTTCAACCAGGGCAGAAGTGTGAAAGCTTTCTTCACAGTTCTTCTAATTATACAGTCGCACTATCAGCCGTGTAGAAGGAATCGATGCCCCAGTGTTGTTCCAGCACACTGCTTCGGAAGAGATGCATTAGGAAGTTATATGATATTGTCAATCTTATGACAAAGTAGAATCTAGGCTGGAATAAAATGCACACTTTTAGAATTAAATGTAGAAGATATCTTACTTTCCGGCTCCTGTCATCCTCAGAGAGGGAGATAAAAGAGCTTGTCTGGGATTACCCAGTATCACTTTTAATATTTAGGTTACTTTCCTCACACCTCAGTGTGAAGTCAGCACAGCTTGTTCTCTTCATTACATTAAATTTGCTTTTAGAGTTGGAAAAGAAAATTGGGTTGAAATGTCCCCCCCATCCCCAGTCCTATGTGCCTTTCATTCTTTTTTCATTGCAAACATACTTTCTTGTGATCAGTTAAGTACCACCAGAGGAGTAATGGAAGAGACACTCAAAGTAGACATAGGATTCTTCTAAAGGATCCAGCCTAGACAGGACATTGCTGATACATAATACTGATAATTATATGGTTCATTTGTTTTGTGATGAATGGATTACATGGACATACTTCTTTTTAAATTCAACATACTCTATCTAACTAGGTGTGATTTTTCTTTTCCTTTTGAAATTTACCCCCACTCCCCAATCCACTTTGCCTCTCAGAGGATGCCCCTTTTCTTTACAGATCAATAAATTCATCATCAAAAAAGAGAAAATACAATATTTGCATCTATTAGAGGCATTTGGAGCATAAATTTTAATTTCATATTCACACAAAGTAAGAAATTTGCCCATGAGTGGCCAAGACACTTGTGTTTATGAGACTCAATTTTATTTTCATTGGCAATAACTTCAGTAAGAAGACATTTCCTGGGGTTGGGGATTTAGCTCAGTGGTAGAGCGCTTGCCTAGGAAGCGCAAGGCCCTGGGTTCGGTCCCCAGCTCAAAAAAAAAAAAAAAAAAAAAAAAGAACCAAAAAAAAAGAAGACATTTCCAGAACAAATGACCCTACGGCGTTGAAAATCCCAGTGTGATACTAAATTTGGTATTTCTATAAATACTGGCACTTTCAAAGTACTTTGGGTGAATCTTTGGGCCTATATGAAATGCTCGTGATACAATACTGCAAACCGTGACCAGTAATAGGCAAGAATCAATAGCAGCCATGTTGGAATTGACACTGCGCGCAGGAAGCAGCTGGCTCAGGGCCAGAGCTTTGTATTGCTTTCATTTTAAATCCTTACTCTTTTAGTGGAGTGTCACATGGTTCCCACACGGGAAAACTAACAGCTACAAAGTAAGTGACTGGAACAGAAAGTCAGAATTCAGATCAATAGGACTCAAAGGGGCGCTTCCTATCCTTGTGCTGTGTGCTCCAGAACACGCTGTTGCCCTCAGTCTTACCCAGCCTCAGCGAGACTCAACCTCTGGGTCACAATCTAGTGCTCAGATTGCCTTCTGAACAATCAACCCCACCATCTGACATGACTTTGCTTTCTCCTCTATTTTATTTTATTTATTTTTTGCATCCTATCTATCAGTTAATCTATCAGTTAATTTTAAAGAAAACTTCTTTCAATTAAAAAATAATGATATTAGGTACCTCATAATTCCCATTGATTTTTTTTTGGTCACTTTAGTTAGAATGCTATGTAATTAGCAATGGTTGAGATGTATGAAATGTGTTTGTTTTTGTGACACTGTAAAGAAGATTCTTTTTTTTTTCTCCAGCACACCTTATCAAAAATTTGCAGCAACCCTGTGTGGTCCAAATTGATATGATTTGCATTATGTATGGATCAGGGATAATGGACTCATACTATATCTGTTCCTAGCTTATTATCAATCTTATCAATGGGATAGGATAATTGAATATCACTGTCATCTTCCAATATTATGAGATTTGATAGGAAACTCACTATACTCTCTCCCCTTCCTTCTCCCCTTCTCCCCCCTTTTCCTTTCTCCCTCCCTTTCTTCTTTGCTTCTCTCTTCACAAAGATTTATTGAATGACCATAGGGTGGTATACTTAGTCACACACATGAACACACATGCACACACACTCACACACAATGTTTTCAAGGAACTTTTCTTGTATTTGAATTTTATTTATATTAAAGAGGAGCGAAACTGTGGGTCCTTTAGTAATAATACTGATGATTTTGAATTAAGTTAAATGTTAGTGTTATGAGGGAAGGAATAGAATCGATTCACCTGCCAGGGTTTCCTCAGAAAAAAGTAGAGTTTCTGGCACAGGTTCTTATCACATGGGTATGCTTCGAGTTGGTACTTTTATCAATGGCAAAAGCTCAACAACTCTGGCTCTTGTCGATATTTCCATTATAAAATATGGTATAGATGCCCTATTAACATCCATTTCCAAGTAGATCACCAGTTTTGCTGGTGGCGTTTAGTGAACCTTCAAGTGTTTCTTTACCAATGAAGGTAACTAAGAGTCACATAATTATTATAAATGTGCTTCTGTGCCTCATTGATTATTCACATACAGGAATAGCACTGTTAACCTCCTCTTATTTTTAAAAACTCACAATTTCTTGCTTCATTATGCTGTCCAAAATTCCACAACAAATGTCAAAAATCGGGATAAAAATAGGTGTCCCTGTGATAGTCTTTGAGTTAATGACACTTGTGCTAGGACCGAACTTCTAATAGAGCACCACTTACTACATGAAGAAAAGGAAGGAGAAGACAGTGAAGAGTGGGAGGGGAGATGAATTAAATACTTTAAAACTCAGTTCCTCAGTATCGATAATAATATTTCGTCTGCCCAATGACTGTGTTTGAGTGGAGCCACCACATGGGACTGGGCAGGAAGAACCATTGTTCAAAGTTCTCATGGGTAACACTACTAGCCTTCCATAAACTGTGGTTTTCACTGTTGATAACTGGAAAAGTTTTCAAACAACTTATGGGGAGGGCATATCTGGAAACAGTGTTAATGGTGCTCCTGAGCTGATAGGAAACATCTTAAAATCATCCAATGACCAAAATGCGAGTGCTTCACTCTTTCTTTAAAAGGGGATCAAGAATACCCTTGGCAGGGAATAGGGAGGCAAAATTTAGAACAGAGGCAGAAGGAACACCCATTCAGAGCCTGCCCCACATGTGGCCCATACATATACAGCCACCAAACTAGATAAGATGGATGAAGCAAAGAAATGTAGGCCGACAGGAACCGGATGTAGATCTCTCCTGAGAGACACAGCCAGAATACAGCAAATACATAGGCGAATGCCAGCAGCAAACCACTGAACTGAGAACGGGACCCCCACTGAAGGAATCTTAGAAAGGACTCAAAGATCTTGAAGGGGCTTGAGACCCCATATGAACAACAATGCCAACCAACCAGAGCTTCCAGGGACTAAGCCACTACCTAAAGACTATACATGGACTGACCCTGGACTCTGACCTCATAGGTAGCAATGAATAGCCTAGTAAGGGCACCAGTGGAAGGGGAAGCCCTTGGTCCTGCCAAGACTGAACCCCCAGTGAACGGGATTCTTGCGGGGAGGGTGGTATTGGGGGGAGGATGGGGAGGGGAACACCCATAGAGAAGGGGAGGTGGAGGGGTTAGGGGGATGTTGGCCGGAAAACCGGGAAGGGGAATAACAATCAAAATGTAAATAAGAAATACTCAAGTCAATAAAGATGAAAAAAATCAAAAACATAAAAAAACATTCAAAAATGCAGCTAAATTATAGCTTTAAACATAGTTGGATTTCTTGTTATAGTGGAGTTGTAAGGATTTTCACTTTCAGAGAAATTTGCCCTTTATAATATCAATACAAATTACTTATGATATTTCATTGTGCCATATGAAACTCTCAAAGACATTTATAGGAGTTTTGTTCCTTTAATAAGATATGTTTAAATATAGGTTTAGCATCTTAAATTTCCATATTGAACCAGTTATGGCTCTAAAAGTAGTATAGAAACAACCAGGCAGCATACATCAGCTGATATGAGGCCCCCAACATATATATAGCAGGGACTGCAGGGTCTGGCCTCAGTGATAAAAGATGTACCTAACCCTTAAGAGACTTGAGGCCCCAGGGAGTAGGGAAGCCTGGTGGGGTAGGGGACTGGACTGTAAAAAGATTAAAGAATACAAAAATTTAAATTAAAAAAGACTTAATTCATATTATCATCCTGAGACATATATATTTTGGGTGGTTTGCAATGAGCAATTAATATTTAAAATAATTTTTGTCATGTTATATTTTAATTTCGTTATGTTTTGTTTTTATGTCTAATAAGTCTCTTCTTTTTAAATGAGAGACAGAAAGGGAGTAGATCTGGAGGTGAAGGGAGGGGAAAATTAGGAGGAGTAGAGAGAGGGACACTAATGGGGATATATTATATGAGAAAAAAATTTTCAATAAAAAGGAAAGTTGATTGCCATAGCTTGTAGTTTTCATGACTGCTGTTAATTTTATTGACACCCCTCTCTCTTTCTGTCTGTCTGTCTGCCTCTCTCTCTCTCTCTCTCTCTCTCTCTCTCTCTCTCTCTCTCTCTCTCTCTCTGTGTGTTTGTGTGTGTTACATAAGAGTTGACTTATTGGTAGTACCCTGTAGTACCTTCCAAAGATGGGGGGGGGGGAGATTATACAATTTGCTCTTTGACACAATGAATGAGATCATTCAAGAGCAGGGAATCTTCTGACCCAAATATTTCTCCTCATCATATAATTCTTAATTTGATGAGGACATTTAACCGTCTACATCTCTTTTCATCTGCATACCTCTGTTCAAATTTCAGACCACAGTCCAGGGAGGCAGTTTGACTTGAAGAGAAGGAAGTTCTTAGCTACTTTATAATTCTAGCTGTAAAACAGGACACAGCTTCCTTGGCTGAAGCACTGACAGTTTCCCTGGGATGATGTAGGAGGTAGTCTGGTGGTAAAATATGGGAGACGATCGAGGATCTCTTGTTATTTTTTTATTCTGTAGGTAAACACAGGACATCACCAACTCATCCTGAAGTATGGGAATGGGGGTAACAGTATGAGGCAAGTTAGTACAAGATAGGTGTTCATTCCATTTCTAAGTGAATAGATGAGCAAACTGAAGGATTTTTATTTTAAAACAATTGATAAATGATAAGCATCTAAACATTAAGAAATAGAAAAAACTGGGTAGACATAGATGTCTGAAAATGACCTAAGGGAATGAGAGAAACATGTATTTCAGATGTGGATGCATCCAGGTAGACTGCAGTATCTAATGTTCTTACTGGCACTTTCAGTTGCCTAAATTACACTGCTAAACTTACTGTGAGACTGGATTGCTCACTTTAGGCGGAGTGCTGAGTGTGGTCATTCCATATTTGCATCGGTGTTTGCAGTGCAGAACTGTTAACTTTTGTATGGGATCTAAGGTAGCATTTTGCATTTTTCTGCAGAGTTGCAGAGTAAACAGAAGGAGGCAGGAAGGCAGGGGCGTGTATGCAGGAACCGCTATAAAGAAACCTTCATTTTAGCATCCACACGGATTTTTCATTATAACATTAATCACATTAAGAGCCCATGACACCCAGACTTCATGTAAAGTGCATTAAAAGAAGTTGCAATGTGTCATTAGAGAAATCAAAGTACTGTGCCAGCTTTTAAAACACAATAAAAGGCCATTCTGAAGTTTGTTTTACATGTCTTCCTTTATTACATAGCACTGCTCTGTGAGATCTTGCGCAACTTTCGAATGTGCTTTCTGCCCTCTTTTCTGTCTTGGTGCCCTTATTATTCTGAATCCAGTCTCAGTTCTCACACAGAGACCTCACAAACACCCACCCTCCTTCACTCTCTCCTCCCCCTTCCCTCTCTTTCCCTCCTTTCCTTCCCCATCCATCTTCCTAACACTCATGGTTCTCCTCACCACCTTTTCCTTCTACATGACTTGACCATTGCTATGACTCCATATAATAATTTCTAATTTTCCCTTTTCTGGAGAAGTTTAGAAGGTATCTAATTTCTCTCAAACTCTTTGGTAGAAAAATAATGAGGAAGGTACGGCCAAAAGAATTCTTGAATTTTACTTCAGAAATTGCCTATAAATATTTTTGGGCCGTAATATTTTTCTTTGTGTTTTAGGGCTTTTCCCTTTTTTAACTGATAAACTAAAGCATATGCATATTACATTTTAATGACAATAAATTAGGTAGACTATTTATGCAAAATGCCTAGCACCTAGTTCAACCATGCTATTCCATTTTTTTTCCTTAACAAATCACTCCATAACTCCAGTGGAACATTAATGTCTGTAGAGAGGAGCACAAGAGAAAAATCTCATCAAACATTCACTATGTTTAATGTAGTTCATTCAATATTCCTTGCTATTTGCATCAGCAGCTATAAAAATGATGTCTAACTAATAAAAAGGCTTAAGGGGAAAGAGCAACATTTTGTGCAAATAAGTTTATTATAAACTGGAAATGAGAACGTGAAGGCATTTTGGACTGACTTCACCCCTTTACTTTGGGAAAGAAGGAAGCTAAGCAGACTGGAACCTTTGTAGAATTAAATTATTCTATTTCTGAAGGCTATTAGGGAATTCTATGCCGACTTTGTACTTGACTCAATAGCCATATTAATGAGAATTCCTCCATAGAATATAAAGAATGTTCTTCTATGAGGAGGTAGGTATATTAAATCAAGTTTGTGGGGTATTATTGACTAGAGTTCCATAAGAGTTTCTTATATTGTGGCAAGAAAAATATCCCTGCAAAAATGTTTAAAATAAATTATTCACACTAATGGAAGATAGCATGCATTTTTTATATTTTTATATAAAATTAATAAAAATCGTTAGAACGGGACTGCATTTTCAGATTGGTTTCTCCTGAGAGCTTTGCTGAAAGGCAGCATAGGCTATTAGTTAACTGAACTGTTATGGAAGTCAGACAGGGTGGTATGGAAATCAGTTCTCTCTGTACTGGAATAAGTCACTTATTTCTTTGGGTCTTGGGTAAGTCATCTGTGAAAGTAGCAAGAAAAGAGATGGCCAAACCCAGATGGTACTCCCAAGTGGCTGAATACCAAGTGAGAGGTATTCAGTGAAATAACTTCAGGAGTTGGTATTCAGGAAGAAGGAACATTTACGAAGTGAAATAACACTATGGTACTCTGCTTGTTACAGCTTAACACTAACTTCTTCAGGGGCTTCTGCATGACTCTGTAAGGTATGCTCCACAGGTCTGAAGTCAACTTAATGTTTTTAAATTCCATGAGCTATTGTCCATTTACTGAGGTAAAAGGATGCCTTCTTTTTTTAAGGTGATTAAATACAAATCTGTTATGTTGTGCTGACTATTTTAATGTCTACTTGACACAAGCTATAGTCATCTGAAAAGAGAGAACCTCAAATGAGAAAATTTATCCTTAAGAATGGGGTAGAAGCAAGCCTATAGGATATTTTCTTAATGAGATATTGATGTTGGTGACATCACCCTGGGCTGGAAGTCCTAGGTGCTATATGAAATCAGATTGAGCAAGCCAGAAAGCAGCACTCCTTCATGGCCCCTGCATTGGCTACAGCCTCCAAGTTCCTGCCTTGTTTGAATTACTGCCTTGGCTTCCCTCAGTGCTCTATCACTCAGGGTATGTATACCACGTAAGCCCTTTTCTTCCCAAGTTGCTTTTGGTCATTCATGATGTTTCATAATAGCAACAATAACCCTAAATAACACACATGTATTCAACATGCATTCTTAGAATTTTCACTTAAAGAATGAATCAAATTTGAAAAGTATGGAAATAGAATTATATTTGGAAACATTATTGGATATATTCTTCTGATCAAGTCTAAAAGGTATTAACTATTTGTTATAAATAGTTTGATCTTTTTATATATGTCAAATACTAAAGAAAATATGAAGAAATATAAAGGCAACTTGAAATAAGAATGAAAGGGTACTTTTCCTAACAAGGTTCTTTTTAGAAATAAAGATACTTGTAGCTAAGAATGAAAAGTACATAGAATTTTATTGTTTTCTAATGAAAACTTGTCCTCCATTTTAAGTCACTTTTGGGGATAAGATCAATAAATTGATTATAGCAAACTGAGCACATTTTCCAGAAAACTCTGCTGAGGATTAATGTAAAGAGAAACAAGCTTACAGATTTTTTTAAAGGCCAGCTTTGATCTTGTATACATGTTTGGATGTTCTGTTTCATTTCTATTACCAAATCAACAATTACATGAGCCATAAGAAGCCATCTAATTAAAGAATAGAATGTAATTTGTGCTATTTCGTTTCTACTGGCCCTATTATTGGATTATCTATGAAGAAGATGAAACACTGGACACTACTAAGTGATTTATGACTATCTGACCATTCATCATTACAGGTAATTGTGGCTGGATGCAGACAATCATCAAGTCCCAATACAATCCCACATTAACAATACATTTTTGAGGACAGCATGGGTCTGTATATCCATGACCCCAGAACTAAAGAGATTGATACAGTAGGATACAAACTTCAAGTCCAGTGTCTTGACATAATGAGACTGTGTTTCAAAACAATAGCAAACAAACATAAAAATACAAATTAGGTGGTTGGCAATGGTAGGGACAATAGATTTTTCACTAGTAGTTTTAGTAAGCAAATCTCTATTACTTCCGCTCCTCATTGCATATATCCCATCTTTTCTGGCATTTTCTACTTAAAACAAAACAAACAAACCAATTGTCTTAGTCAGGGTTTGTATTCCTGCACAAAGCATCATGACCAAGAAGCAAGTTGAAGAGGAAAGGGTTTGATTAAACCCTTCCCTTCCACATTGCTGTTCATCATAAAAGGAAGTTAGGACTGGAACTCACTCAAGGTAGGAACCTGGAGGCAAGAGCTGATGCAGAGGCCATGGAGGGGTGCTGCTTACTGGATTGCTTCCCCCGGTTTGCTCAGGGAATGACACCACCCACAATGGGCCCTTCTACCCTTGATCACTCATTGAAAAAAATGCCTTACAGCTGGATCTCATAGAGGCATTTCCTAAGGGAGGCTCCTTTCTCTATGATAACTCCAGCTTGTGTCTATTTGACACACAAAACCAGCCAGTACACCAAACAAAGGAATGCTTTACTCAGAAGCACAACCTAGAAATCCAAGAGCCATTCATGGCAACGGCAACCATCACAATTTCTCCTTTAACCAATGCTTAGTACCGCTTTTACATTTATTATCTTTCTTTCTCTTGAGTCATTTAAGTTGTCATCTACAAATATTGTTTCTTCACACGCACTTCTCACTTTGATTCATTAGCCTCCTTTAAATTATTTTCCTTGTTTTCAAGTTAAGACAGTGACACTATGACAACTTCCTTATGGAGAGTCCTTTCTTTCCATCACTTTTGATTCCCATAACCAGAACCCTCAGGGGTGACTTCTTCCTTGTTTATTTTTCTATACTGCCTTATTCTACAGTGCATCTGTATCTCACTTAGACACCTACCTGATCAGCTGCAGATACATTCCTCAATGGAAGTGATTGCTAATAATTTTGCTTATCTTAGAACTCTGTACAGTAAAAACACAACGCTTAGATCACAGTCAATACTGACATTTGGTTAAATGAAGTAACGATTGCTATCAATAAAATAGCTTTCTAGTTTGTGGCATGGTCTTTGACTAAAATAGGGTTCTTGCATCCACTGAATGCAGAGAAAAATTAGAACAAACAAGTGACCACTGATTAAATGATCCAAATTCAACATGTTACTTTCATTTTGGTGGCACCATGTTGTGCTATAATTGTTCAGTGTTCTTTTTATCATTTAAGTCTGATTTTAGTATCAATACAAAGAAAGCTTTTCCAAGAGCCAAGTAATTGATTTTAAAATTTGTACTAAGCTGAAATACTTTTGTGCCTTCCACGATGCTATGTGATTGTATTTTTCTTCAGATCTTGAATAACTCCTGCTTTAATAACTTTCGTATGCTCAATTTTCTTTATTTTTACTATTGTGCTCTGAACTGTGAGCTAGCATTATCTGTGCCAAATAATAAATTTTTACTAGATACCTCACATATGTTCCTCACACAATGTTACTCACAAACAAACTTTTAAGTAGGCGTGAATTCTTCGGAGGTGGAACTAACAGATTGTTCAGTCGACTCGAAAGCTTCTCTTATCTTCCTCCTTTGTCTCCCTTCCTCTCTGTCTTTCTCTTGTGTTCTCTCCTCTCTGCTTCTAGCTTTGATTCCCTGCTTCTTTTTATAATGTTCGAATCTCCATGCTAGTCTGTGAAGTTTGTGTGTACCCTCCTCGCTTCTCTGTCTGTTTAGGATACAAACCTCTGCTTCTCCAATCATAAAATATTCCTTTATTTTTCTTTTACCTTTTATATAACGTGTTGGACTTTTTAGTTGTTCACCCCACTTTCCTTTTCCACAGTTACAGGCACCATATTTCTCATCACACTTAACCTATCAGAATTATGCTCTCCTTAAATCACTTAGTAGCTGTATGACTGGGTTTCTGGGTTTCAGTTTGCTCTGCTATCAACCTGAGGGGGTGACAATCATCAAGAAACAAGGCCTGAGCTTTGACGATTTGAAAGAATCTTTTAAAAAGGTCAGTAACATAAAGTTAAAAGTTAAAAGAGACATAAGAATATGTAGGAAGAAGGGAATGATATGGTAAGTATGGGAAATGACAATTTATTAGAAAACTAAATGAGACAAAAAAACCCACAAAATGGGGGAAATAAAGGGGTATTTATATTTACTAAATGAGATTTCCCTCGGAATATATCCTCCTCCTTCTTGGCTTAGGTATTGACTTTTTGAGTGATTGTCTTTGATAGCAAATTTAGAAATCACTTTCTTTTCCCCCGTTTTATGTTTGTATGTGAATGTGTGTACGTGTGCTAGTACATGACTTTGCATGTGTGTCTCCATACACATGCATGTAGAAGCCTGAGAATGATGTTGGGAATCATTCCCCATTGCTTTTCTACCTTGTTCATTGAGGCTGGGTCTTTCAATGAAACCCAGAGTACCTGATGTGGCTAGTCTTATCAGGCAGCTTTCTCTGCAGGTCGGTCTTCTAGCTTTACCTTCTTAACCCTCACATGATTGCTTGGAGTCCAGCTTCAGTCCTGACTCCTCAGCATGGAGTGCTTTGTTTGCTAAGTCATCTTTCCAGCCTGTTTAAATCACTTTGTATCAAACAAATATAAGATTAAAACAATATAGAGAAATGTAGTTCTTTGCTATGCTATATTGAACATAATAACTTCGAGAGAATTGCTTTGTATTTACAAGTTGCCATAGACTGTCTGAAACAATGCTTTACAGTCACTGCTCAATTCAAAACAATCTGTCAAATTCTTCTCTGGATGTGCCATGACACCAGAAGACTTTTCAAAACTCGTCTGTGGCTCCTCTATTCCAGGTACATTTTTCCCTCCGCTCTACTCCTGTCAAGAGTTGGGGGGCCTTAGGGGCTATTTTTATGTTGCTCTCATGTTCAGTTCTGCCTATCTGAAATTACAGGCTGGGCACAAATCATCTTAAACTGCCTCACCAATCATGTTACAAATAAAACCAATATATCTAACTGGTTTGCAACTATTAATTCTATATCAAGATGATAATAAATGACAGTAAAATAACATGAAAATATTGCAAGTATATTTTTCTCATTGAAGGAGTCATGGAAACGCTGGAGTCTGGAATACTGACGTGATGATAAAGATTTATTGCATGTTAATTGCATAACACACACTACTGGATGCACTTTACCTGGATTATATAGTACTCTCCATCACCATGTATAAAGATGAAGATATCACTTTACAGATAAACACATTTAGACACTTATAATCTTTTCTCATATTTACTCTATGTAGAGCATACATTTTTATATTGACTGGATATTCTAAATTAATGTGTCACAGAATAAAGAACTGGAGGGAGACACTTAGATGATAGGAAACAAAGTGAGAAAAGTTATTCAGAATCCTTTTCCATATATATATTATGGATATTTTGATAGGGTCTCATATAACCCAATCTGGATTCAGCATTCCTATAAGATAAGAATGACATTGAACTTCTGGTCCCTCTGCTTCTGACAGAGTGCCATTCACCACCATGTTTCAGATGACACTGGGGTTCCATTCAAGGGGTCAGTATATACTGAGCAATCACTCTACCAATTTAGCTAAGCTGCATCTCCAGTCCCCAGAGTGGGAGCTTTTGTTTTGCTTTAGTGTGGGCTCTACCTTGCTTGCTCTATTTGATTCTATGTGGTTCATGTATCTTCTTTACTTGCCTACCAGAGGTATGCATTTTACTATTACATTGTGCCATGGGCTTATAATACATCAAAATGTGTTCTTGGACGCTCAGGAGTGACTGGGAAGCCCACCCCAGGTCACTCTGCAGCTGGTTTTATCTCATCTTTACTCTGGAGTTCATTCTTCTTCTTTGTCAACCAGATTTTATCAGTACAGGAATTTTGTAAGGTTTTCTGCAAGGTTTTCTACACTGCCCTTTCTTCCTCTTTCTCTTGCCTCATTAGGAATATTTTCACAAAGACAAATATAAGCAAAAGGGAACAGTTATGGTGTTTTCTAATTCTCATAATAAAACCTTTCTAAACTTGTGAAGATATAGTTTATTATGTTAAACATGGTAGCGAAACCCAAGAAAGTATTTCTGCATAGAAAATATTGCTTTTAAAGTACATTTATATGGTCATTTAGGTTAAAACCTGAGTTGCCGATAGGGTCATCTAGTTTGCGGTCACTTTCTAGGCAATGTCAATGGTTCCTTAAAAACTGTGTCACAGACAAAAATCGTTA
This sequence comes from Rattus norvegicus, assembly GCF_021556685.1. Taxonomy (NCBI): domain Eukaryota; kingdom Metazoa; phylum Chordata; class Mammalia; order Rodentia; family Muridae; genus Rattus; species Rattus norvegicus. The sequence goes on from NC_141540.1 coordinate 54,232,427, forward strand.
AAGGAGGTAATACTTTTTTTTTTCTTTTTTCTTTTTTATTAACTTGAGTATTTCTTATATACATTTCGAGTGTTATTCCCTTTCCCGGTTTCCGGGCAAACATCCCCCTCCCCCCTCCCATTCCTTATGGGTGTTCCTCTCCCAACCCTCCCCCCATTGCCGCCCTCCCCCCATACACTAGTTCACTGGGGGTTCAGTCTTAGCAGGACCCAGGGCTTCCCCTTCCACTGGTGCTCTTACTAGGATATTCATTGCTACCTATGTGGTCAGAGTCCAGGGTCAGTCCATGTATAGTCTTTAGGTAGTGGCTTAGTCCCTGGAAGCTCTGGTTGCTTGGCATTGTTGTACTTTTGGGGTCTCGGGCCCCTTCAAGGTCTTCCAGTTCTTTCTCTGATTCCTTCAATAGGGGACCTATTCTCAGTTCAGTGGTTTGCTGCTGGCATTCGCCTCTATATTTGCTGTATTCTGGCTGTGTCTCTCAGGAGCGATCTACATCCGGCTCCTGTCGGTCTGCACTTCTTTGCTTCATCCATCTTGTCTAATTGGGTGGCTGTATATGTATGGGCCACATGTGGGGCAGGCTCTGAATGGGTGTTCCTTCAGTCTCTGTTTTAATCTTTGCCTCTCCCTTCCCTGCCAAGGGTATTCTTTTTCCTCATTTAAAGAAGGAGTGAAGCATTCACATTTTGATCATCCGTCTTGAGTTTCGTTTGTTCTAGGGATCTAGGGTAATTCAAGCATTTGGGCTAATAGCCACTTATCAATGAGTGCATACCATGTATGTCTTTCTGTGATTGGGTTAGCTCACTCAGGATGATATTTTCGAGTTCCAGCCATTTGCCTACGAATTTCATAAACTCGTTGTTTTTGATAGCTGAGTAATATTCCATTGTGTAGATGTACCACATTTTCTGTATCCATTCCTCTGTTGAAGGGCATCTGGGTTCTTTCCATTTTCTGGCTATTATAAATAAGGCTGCGATGAACATAGTGGAGCACGTGTCTCTTTTATATGTTGAGGCATCTTTTGGGTATATGCCCAAGAGAGGTATAGCTGGATCCTCAGGCAGTTCAATGTCCAATTTTCTGAGGAACCTCCAGACTGATTTCCAGAATGGTTTTACCAGTCTGCAATCCCACCAACAATGGAGGAGTGTTCCTCTTTCTCCATATCCTCACCAGCATCTGCTGTCACCTGAGTTTTTGATCTTAGCCAATCGCACTGGTGTGAGGTGAAATCTCAGGGTTGTTTTGATTTGCATTTCCCTTATGACTAAAGATGTTGAACATTTCTTTAGGTGTTTCTCAGCCATTCGGCATTCCTCAGCTGTGAATTCTTTGTTTAGCTCTGAACCCCATTTTTTAATAGGGTTATTTGTTTCCCTGCGGTCTAACTTCTTGAGTTCTTTGTATATTTTGGATATAAGGCCTCTATCTGTTGTAGGATTGGTAAAGATCTTTTCCCAATCTGTTGGTTGCCGTTTTGTCCTAACCACAGTGTCCTTTGCCTTACAGAAGCTTTGCAGTTTTATGAGATCCCATTTGTCGATTCTTGATCTTAGAGCATAAGCCATTGGTGTTTTGTTCAGGAAATTTTTTCCAGTGCCCATGTGTTCCAGATGCTTCCCTAGTTTTTCTTCTATTAGTTTGAGTGTGTCTGGTTTGATGTGGAGGTCCTTGATCCACTTGGACTTAAGCTTTGTACAGGGTGATAAGCATGGATCGATCTGCATTCTTCTACATGTTGCCCTCCAGTTGAACCAGCACCATTTGCTGAAAATGCTATCTTTTTTCCATTGGATGGTTTTGGCTCCTTTGTCAAAAATCAAGTGACCATAGGTGTGTGGGTTCATTTCTGGGTCTTCAATTCTATTCCATTGGTCTATCTGTCTGTCTCTGTACCAATACCATGCAGTTTTTATCACTATTGCTCTGTAATACTGCCTGAGTTCAGGGATAGTGATTCCCCCTGAAGTCCTTTTATTGTTGAGGATAGCTTTAGCTATCCTGGGTTTTTTGTTATTCCAGATGAATTTGCAAATTGTTCTGTCTAACTCTTTGAAGAATTGGATTGGTATTTTGATGGGGATTGCATTGAATCTGTAGATTGCTTTTGGTAAAATGGCCATTTTTACTATATTAATCCTGCCAATCCATGAGCATGGGAGATCTTTCCATCTTCTGAGGTCTTCTTCAATTTCTTTCCTCAGTGTCTTGAAGTTCTTATTGTACAGATCTTTTACTTGCTTGGTTAAAGTCACACCGAGGTACTTTATATTATTTGGGTCTATTATGAAGGGTGTCGTTTCCCTAATTTCTTTCTCGGCTTGTTTCTCTTTTGTATAGAGGAAGGCAACTGATTTATTTGAGTTAATTTTATACCCAGCCACTTTGCTGAAGTTGTTTATCAGCTTTAGTAGTTCTCTGGTGGAACTTTTGGGATCACTTAAATATACTATCATGTCATCTGCAAATAGTGATATTTTGACCTCTTCTTTTCCGATCTGTATCCCCTTGACCTCCTTTTGTTGTCTGATTGCTCTGGCTAGAACTTCAAGAACTATATTGAATAAGTAGGGAGAGAGTGGGCAGCCTTGTCTAGTCCCTGATTTTAGTGGGATTGCTTCAAGTTTCTCTCCATTTAGTTTAATGTTAGCAACTGGTTTGCTGTATATGGCTTTTACTATGTTTAGGTATGGGCCTTGAATTCCTATTCTTTCCAGGACTTTTATCATGAAGGGGTGTTGAATTTTGTCAAATGCTTTCTCAGCATCTAATGAAATGATCATGTGGTTCTGTTCTTTCAGTTTGTTTATATAATGGATCACGTTGATGGTTTTCCGTATATTAAACCATCCCTGCATGCCTGGGATGAAGCCTACTTGATCATGGTGGATGATTGTTTTGATGTGCTCTTGAATTCGGTTTGCCAGAATTTTATTGAGTATTTTTGCGTCGATATTCATAAGGAAATTGGTCTGAAGTTCTCTTTCTTTGTTGTGTCTTTGTGTGGTTTAGGTATAAGAGTAATTGTGGCTTCGTAGAAGGAATTCAGTAGGGCTCCATCTGTTTCAATTTTGTGGAATAGTTTGGATAATATTGGTATGAGGTCTTCTATGAAGGTTTGATAGAATTCTGCACTAAACCCGTCTGGACCTGGGCTCTTTTTGGTTGGGAGACCTTTAATGACTGCTTCTATTTCCTTAGGAGTTATGGGGTTGTTTAACTGGTTTATCTGTTCCTGATTTAACTTCGATACCTGGTATCTGTCTAGGAAATTGTCCATTTCCTGAAGATTTTCAAATTTTGTTGAATATAGGTTTTTATAGTAAGATCTGATGATTTTTTGAATTTCCTCCAAATCTGTAGTTATGTCTCCCTTTTCATTTCTGATTTTGTTAATTTGGACACACTCTCTGTGTCCTCTCGTTAGTCTGGCTAAGGGTTTATCTATCTTGTTGATTTTCTCAAAGAACCAACTTTTGGTTCTGTTGATTCTTTCTATGGTCCTTTTGGTTTCTACTTGGTTGATTTCAGCTCTGAGTTTGATTATTTCCTGCCTTCTACTCCTCCTGGGTGTATTTGCTTCTTTTTGTTCTAGAGCTTTTAGGTGTGCTGTCAAGCTGCTGACATATGCTCTTTCCTGTTTCTTTCTGCAGGCACTCAGCGCTATGAGTTTTCCTCTTAGCACAGCTTTCATTGTGTCCCATAAGTTTGAGTATGTTGTATCTTCATTTTCATTAAATTCTAAAAAGTTTTTAATTTCTTTCTTTATTTCTTCCTTGACCAGGTTATCATTGAGTAGAGCATTGTTCAATTTCCACGTATATGTGGGCATTCTTCCCTTATTGTTATTGAAGACCAGTTTTAGGCCGTGGTGGTCCGATAGCACGCATGGGATTATTTCTATCTTTCTGTACCTGTTGAGGCCCGTTTTTTGACCAATTATATGGTCAATTTTGGAGAAAGTACCATGAGGAGCTGAGAAGAAGGTATATCCTTTTGCTTTAGGATAGAATGTTCTATAAATATCCGTTAAGTCCATTTGGCTCATGACTTCTCTTAGTCTGTCTACATCACTGTTTAATTTCTGTTTCCATGATCTGTCCATTGATAAGAGTGGGGTGTTGAAATCTCCCACTATTATTGTGTGAGGTGCAATGTGTGTTTTGAGCTTTAGTAAGGTTTCTTTTACGTATGTAGGTGCCCTTGTATTTGGGGCATAGATATTTAGGATTGAGAGTTCATCTTGGTTGATTTTTCCTTTGATGAATATGAAGTGTCCTTCCTTATCTTTTTTGATGACTTTTAGTTGGAAATTGATTTTATTTGATATTAGAATGGCTACTCCAGCTTGCTTCTTCTGACCATTTGCTTGGAAAGTTGTTTTCCAGCCTTTCACTCTGAGGTAGTGTCTGTCTTTGTCTCTGAGGTGTGTTTCCTGTAGGCAGCAGAATGCAGGGTCCTCGTTGCGTATCCAGTTTGTTAATCTATGTCTTTTTATTGGGGAGTTGAGGCCATTGATTTTGAGAGATATTAAGGAATAGTGATTATTGCTTCCCGTTATATTCATATTTGGATGTGAGGTTATGTTTGTGTGCTTTCATTCTCTTTGTTTTGTTGCCAAGACGATTAGTTTCTTGCTTCTTCTAGGGTATAGCTTGCCTCCTTATGTTGGGCTTTACCATTTATTATCCTTTGTAGTGCTGGATTTGTAGAAAGATATTGTGTAAATTTGGTTTTGTCATGGAATATCTTGGTTTCTCCATCAATGTTAATTGAGAGTTTTGCTGGATACAGTAACCTGGGCTGGCATTTGTGTTCTCTTAGGGTCTGTATGACATCAGTCCAGGATCTTCTGGCCTTCATAGTTTCTGGCGAGAAGTCTGGTGTGATTCTGATAGGTCTCCCTTTATATGTTACTTGACCTTTTTCCCTTACTGCTTTTAATATTCTTTCTTTATTTTGTGCGTTTGGTGTTTTGACAATTATGTGACGGGAGGTGTTTCTTTTCTGGTCCAATCTATTTGGAGTTCTGTAGGCTTCTTGTATGTCTATGGGTATCTCTTTTTTTAGGTTAGGGAAGTTTTCTTCTATGATTTTGTTGAAGATATTTACTGGTCCTTTGAGCTGGGAGTCTTCACTCTCTTCTATACCTATTATCCTTAGGTTTGATCTTCTCATTGAGTCCTGGATTTCCTGTATGTTTTGGACCAGTAGCTTTTTCCGCTTTACATTATCTTTGACAGTTGAGTCAATGATTTCTATGGAATCTTCTGCTCCTGAGATTCTCTCTTCCATCTCTTGTATTCTGTTGGTGAAGCTTGTATCTACAGCTCCTTGTCTCTTCTTTTGGTTTTCTATATCCAGGGTTGTTTCCATGTGTTCTTTCTTGATTGCTTCTATTTCCATTTTTAATTCCTTCAACTGTTTGATTGTGTTTTCCTGGAATTCTTTCAGGGATTTTTGCGATTCCTCTCTGTAGGCTTTTACTTGTTTATTAATGTTTTCCTGTGCTTCCCTAAGTGTGTTCATGTCTTTCTTGAAGTCCTCCAGCATCATGATCAAATATGATTTTGAAACTAGATCTTGCTTTTCTGGTGTGTTTGGATATTCCATGTTTGTTTTGGTGGGAGAATTGGGCTCCGATGATGGCATGTAGTCTTGGTTTCTGTTGCTTGGGTTCCTGCGCTTGCCTCTCGCCATCAGATTATCTCTAGTGTTACTTTGTTGTGCTATTTCTGACAGTGGCTAGACTGTCCTATAAGCCTGTGTGTCAGGAGTGCTGTAGACCTGTTTTCCTCTCTTTCAGTCAGTTATGGGGACAGAGTGTTCTGCTTTCGGGCGTGTAGTTTTTCCTCTCTACAGGTCTTCAGCTGTTCCTGTGGGCCTGTGTCTTGAGTTCACCAGGCAGCTTTCTTGCAGCAGAAAATTTGGTCTTACCTGTGGTCCCTAGGCTCAGGTTTGCTCGTGGGGTGCTGCCCAGGGGCTCTCTGCAGCGGCAGCAACCAGGAAGACCTGTGCCGCCCCTTCCAGGAGCTTCAGTGCACCAGGGTTCCAGATGGTCTTTGGCTTTTTCCTCTGGCGTCCGAGATGTGTGTGCAGGGAGCAGTCTCTTCTGGTTTCCCAGGCTTGTCTGCCTCTCTGAAGGTTTAGCTCTCCCTCCCACGGGATTTGGGTGCAGAGAACTGTTTATCCGGTCTGTTTCCTTCAGGTTCCGGTGGTGTCTCTGGCAGGGGTCCTGCCGCTCCCCCACGGTAGCCCAGAGGCCTTATACAGTTTCCCGAGGTAATACTTTTTAATGGAGGTCACAGTTCTCCACATTTCCCTCCACTTACCTGAGAATGCTAAATTTCACTCCTTCAAAAGTATAGAATCTCTTAAAACTTGAATGCAACTGTTTTTATGGTTCCAGTATTAGCTGTTTGCCTAAAAAAATCAATTAAAAATAAACAAACAAACCAAAGCTGTTTTTTTTTAATTCAGGAAGCTATTCTGCCTATCATAAAAACAGCACCAAATACTGAGCCTGAAACACAATGGACATTAGAATTTGGATGTTGCAAAAATGACCGAAGACTGGGGCATAGCTTTGAAATTTGAATTTGGCAAGACAGATAACTTTATATGCTTTAGAGAAATTTGTAGCACAGAGGGCTTACTGATTTGACAAGGTAATTTTTCTTGCATTTAAATTTTTTTATATTTTAAAATATTTTGAAATATAATTGTATCACTTTTCATCTATTTTCTTCTTCTCAACCTTTCATATACACTCTCCTTGTTCTTAGATTCATGGCATATATATATATGTATATATATATATTAATATATTATGTACAATTATTTAATTGCACATGTTATTAAATATATAAAGACAGCTTGCTCAGTCCCTGTAATTTTACTTATATGTATATGATTTCAAGACTGAACACTGGTTGTTGGTTAAATAATTTGAGGCCCTTTCCCAGAGAAAGCAATTTCTCTCTCCCTCAGCATTTCTTAGTTGCCTATAGATGCCCCAGGAAACTTTGCCTCTCCATTTAGCATGTCTGTGCTGTCCTTGTTCAAGTATTGTTTGAGTAGCCATGTTGATGAGACATGAGTATTCCACTTGAGGTCTGGTAAAGTTGCTGATCTTGGAGGAGAATCTACAACTGCCACTTTGCTAATACAGCAAAACTATATTATAAGTATTTATTTGTATATCTACAAATTTGTATAGGTCTCACCTCCCATCAAAGTTCTCCTGCAAGAGACGAAATATTACAGAAAATAACAGCCAGTCAAATGCATCTGACCATATGTTGCTCAGCCCCAGTGAATATTTTTCCAATACAACGCCTTTACCTAAGGCTAAGGGATCATAGAAAAAGAGAGATGAAAGGCTATTAAACCAGAGGATGTCTGCTATAACAATGTTGAAAGTTTATTTGTTTATACAGTGTGTGTGTGTGTGTGTGTGTGTACACACGCACACATGCATGCACATATGCACATATCCATACATGCCGTGATATACATATAGAAATCAAAGGACAATCTCAGGGAGTTCATCAACCATGGGACTTATAAGGTGATTAGGTTTGTGTCTCACTCCTCTCCCATTGAACAATCTTGCTGGCCTGATTTATGAATTCTTTTTTCTTTTTTCTTTTTTTCTTTTTCTTTTTTCCGGAGCTGAGGACTGAACCCAGGGCTTTGCGTTTGCTAGGCAAGCGCTCTACCACTGAGCTAAATCCCCAACCCCTTGATTTATGAATTCTTAAATGACAAAGAATTACCACCTGATTATCCATATTTTACCAGAATGGACAGAGAAGTATGGACATTGATATAAATGATAATTTTTGTTCTTTTTCTTTTTGAAACTTTTAAAAGTCCTTTAAACTATGCTATACACAAGTGACATTGTTTAAAGGTCACACAGGCCTATTTTTAAATTATTGTGATGTATTTTATGTAAGTTTAAATCTTTTCAAAATCATGTTTGAAAGTTTCTTCATAAAATGCTTAAGGAAAGAGATACATGGATTTGACAGCAGCTTTGAGGACTATGATGTTAATCTTTGGCTATTGCAAAGTGGGAATTATACTTTTATATATTAATCTCCACTGGAATGTGGACAATAAATTTCCTTTCTCTAAGGTTTCAAATAAACCAAATATCCATTTTAATTTTTTTCATTTTACATAAAATAATACCCATACAAATGAGGACTAATATATCTTTCATATTATTATAAGATACTAATTACTACTTGAGATAACTCCAAAATATTACTTAGTCCTTACTGTAATGTTTTCACATTTGAGATTTTATATTTTTAAGTGTATGCTTTTATAACAATAGCTGACAATGTTGATGGTTATTGTACGTTAGACATTACTCTAAAAACTTTCATTATAGCAACTTATTTAATATTTAAAACTCCTCTAGGGATTGAAACTACTAAATGCCTCCATTTATATATAAAATTGGGGTGTTTTTAGAGAAGAAATATTGTTTTCTAATAATCTGTAAACATGAGTTTTAAACACCAGAAAGTTAACTGTGGAAATCTTCATCCCCATATACAACAAAGAAAAAAATTTTTTTAAAAAAAGATGGTTCTGTTAAATGGTAAAGAGAGGACTTCTGTGAATGTCATCTGTTTTGACTTAGTATATTTTTAGTCTCTGAATTCATGAGTGAGCACTTTGCTCATTGATTTCTGCTCGAAATGCCAGTATAGGACCATGTAGAAAATTGCAAACAGTATTAAAGGGTTAAAAATTAAGAGTGTTGAAAGTATTCAGAGTCTAAAATCAATTTCTAGAGCAACTAAAATTGCTTGAGATTGCTCACAGAACTCAAGGCAAGAATGGAGCAAGTCCCAGGCTTTCATTCTGCTAGACAGGATTGGTCTAGTGCCCCCTACTGATGGAATTTGGGGAAAGAAGGCATGTACTTTCCCTTCTTAAAGTTGACCTTTGCATGTCAAAACATTGGGTTTAAGTAGGCTGGGTGTGAGAGACAGCAATAATGACAGACTTATCTACTCACAGTATATGGGAAAGAATATAATCAGAAATTCTGGAAGATTTAGAACTACATAAGGTACTAAAACTACATGGTCTAGCCTGTTTTCTTTCAAACAAGAAAACAAGGGCTGAAAGGGATTTAAGTAGCTCGTAAAAAGTTTGAGCACTTACAGGTGCCAGAGCTGGGACAGGAATATAAATTTCCTTGTTACACACTTCACTAAAATTCCTGCTATTCAACACTGTCTCCAAGGACAGTAAAGAAATTAATGGACAATGTTCTCAGAAGAAAAAGAAGATGACCTGCGTAGGAGGCAAAAGATGAAAAATTTCTGTAACAGGGGGACTCTTACGTCCTCTCTTTATATAAAAAAGGAAAATTGAATCCATTCTGGATGAATTTACCTGGTATAAGTGGAAACTTGAGAGTGTAGGGAAGAGCATAAAAATACGTCATTTAGTCCATTTCTTTCAGATACTATTTAAGGGGGGGATGGGGAGTACATGGGAGTCACATCTGGAGCTGAGTAGTAAGCACTTGGAGATTAAACTCTGACCATCAGGGTTAGATAATTTTAGAGTCATTGTAAATCTTCGAAGCACATTGATAATTCGGCACTATCTATTGATTCCTAGTTATAAAATCAAATGGAAAGGCTGGATAGTACAAAGACTATTGAAGCAATACTGTAGTCTCTTTCCTCTCTCCCTGATTGCATTGCTATGGGCACATCATTGGTCATCTGGGAAAACTGCATTCTATGATGAACAACCATGTGGCAGTAATATCTTCTCTGTGCAGGACTCCAGCCTGGACAGTTCCAATGTCTTTGAGAAACGTAGGTTGGTAGAGTCTCAAAGGTCTGCAGAAGAGTACATTTTACAAGGATGTGCAAGTCCTTTGTATATTGTTTTCACAGTCAAGTTATTGGAGGAAGAAAGGTTCAAACATTTTACAGTACATTTCTATACGATGTGAAAAGACTACAGCATGTTGTTGCCCGTGGTCAAGGCTTTCCAGGACTTACCAGGTAACACTGTGCATGCTTTTGTTCAGGGATTTTTCTCAGGGATGCTCGCCTGTCAAAGTCTCTTGTTTAATTTACTCTGGAAGACAGGCTCTTCTTCTCAGGCGACTAAATGAGAATGGCATTTGATTTTGTTCTCTACTGTTTAGTATAAGGCTCAATTTTGGCAGCTGAGAGAATGTTTATCTTCAAACAGCTAAAGATTTGAGAAATTTCAGAGGTTGTAATCTCTACTAAAGTTACAGTTGCAGAAGCATCAATGTTTTTTTCCCCTTATACTGAGTCTTTCTGAAGCAAGAATGGATGGGATCTGTTTTGAAGCTGTTCAGTTTACCAAGGCAGACTCTCCCTACAGATGATGATGACCACTCGTGATTGCCGTACCAAATATTTTACATCATACTGGAAAAGAGACCTATGTTTATTACCACGGTATGACAGGGGAAGATAACACTCATGACTTTCATTAGTGGTCAGCTCAAATTCTCATTTGGGTTTGATCTTCTGTTTGGTATCTTTCTGTTTTACGTATTACATGGGAAATCATTTATATTATGCGATCTATTGTAGTTACAATCTATTTCTAAGACAGTAAAACAGCAACAAAAACAACAAAATAAAATATCATCAGAATCAGGGATGAAAACAACATTTTTACTTTGACATTCCGATCATTTCCCTTTAGACTTATTCCCTTGCTCCTAATTAACTCTTATATTTATTAGAGAGAAAGATGAATTATATTCAGCCTTGTGAGAAATCCCAAGGTTGTCAAAATTAGTCCAAAGATAGATCACAGCACAAGACAGAACAGAATCCAGACAGAACAAAGCACCATTAGATGTTCAGAAAAGCAGAGGTGAAGGACAAGCAGGCACGGAGTAAGAGAGAGGATGTAGGGAAAATGAAGCAACACAAAGGAGCCAAAGAACTCTACGTGATAGAGGTAAGGAAATGCTAAGGGAGAATCAGAGGAATGAGAGAGATATTTACCCTAGCAGTTTATTTTATTGTTTTATATCTTACAAGGCATTCTCTGATATAAAAACTATTAGAACTGTTAGCTATGATGTTTTCTCTCTGAATCAAAGCATCTTTTGGATTATGTCTACATCTTTTGGTTCTGTTTACTGTCAAGAATAACCCAAAGTTACAAAATAAGCTTTAAAAGAGTATCCAGTGCTAAGGAGTTGGCTCAGTGGATAAGAGTGCTTGTTATTCAAACATGAGGGTCTGAATTCAAATCTCCACATGTACCATTTAAAAGCTGAGAGGAGAAGTTGCCCTGATCCTTAATTCAGTAGCGATCTCCAATGGTTAACAACTTGCAAGTGAAAATTTAGTTTTCTCCAATGGAGTATCACAGGGGGGAAAAAATCACTCCTAAAGGTCATTTCATGCCCAGCTGTAGATAACCAAAGAAATAACCCAAGAATATTCTTGGAGGAACCTTGTCTGATAACAAGATCTCAGGGCTTTTCCTTCCCTTTTTAAAAATATTTTATCTTATCTTATTTTTTATTTATGTATTTCTATCTCTCTTTAAAAATAAACAGGCTCCTAAGGGTTAATAATAAAGGAAAATATAACGAAGTAATACCAAAACATATCAGAATAAGACAAAGCAAACAAACAGAAAGAAAGAAAAGAGCTCAAGGAAAGGTAAAAGAAGCAGATATGGATTAAGAGACTGTCTTTTTACCCTACAGAATCTTTGCATATATATTGATGGCTTCCAGTATTGTGTCTTTATAGAGTTCTTGAGTGTGTGAGCTACTGGGTCTCTGTGACTGCTAGTCTTGTGTTCACCCAACTGGACAAATAGAGAAATGCTTCCATTCAATGAAGCTGTAAGGCGTTTTCTTTCTTAGTGATTGATGAGGAAGGGCCCATTGTGAGTAATTTCATCCATGGGCTGTTGGTCCTGGGTTCTATAAGACAGCAGGCTGAGCCCCATGGAGAACAAGCCAGTAAGCAGCACCCTCCATGTCCTCTGCATCAGCTCCTGCCTCCAGGTTCCTGCCCTGTGCGAGTTCCTGTCCTGACCTTGATGATGAACAGTGCTGCAGAAGTATAAGTAAATAAATCTATTCCTTCCAACTTGCTTTTGGGTCATAGTGTTTTGTCCCAGCAAGAAAAACCATAACTAAGACATTGATAAGTGGCTATTAGCCCAAATGCTTGAATTACCCTAGATGCCTAGAACAAATGAAACTCAAGACGGATGATCAAAATGTGAATGCTTCACTCCTTTTTTAAAAGGGGAACAAGAATACCCTTGGCAGGGAAGAGAGAGGCAAAGATTAAAACAGAGACTGAAGGAACACCCATTCAGAGCCTGCCCCACATGTGGCCCATACATATACAGCCACCCAATTAGACAAGATGGATGAAGCAAAGAAGTGCAGACCGACAGGAGCCGGATGTAGATCGCTCCTGAGAGACACAGCCAGAATACAGCAAACACAGAGGCGAATGCCAGCAGCAAACCACTGAACTGAGAATAGGACCCCCGTTGAAGGAATCAGAGAAAGAACTGGAAGAGCTTGAAGGGGCTCGAGACCCCATATGTACAACAATGCCAAGCAACCAGAGCTTCCAGGGACTAAGCCACTACCTAAAGACTATACATGGACTGACCCTGGACTCTGACCTCATAGGTAGCAATGAATATCCTAGTAAGAGCACCAGTGGAAGGGGAAGCCCTGGGTCCTGCTAAGACTGAACCCACAGTGAACTAGACTGGTGGGGGGAGGGCGGCAATGGGGGGAGGGTTGGGAGGGGAACACCCATAAGGAAGGGGAGGGGGGAGGGGGATGTTTGCCCGGAAACCGGGAAAGGGAATAACACTCGAAATATATAAAGAAATACTCAAGTTAATAAAAAAAAGACAGTCTCTTAATTCATATCTGCTTCTTTTACCTTTCCTTGAGCTCTTTTCTTTATTCATTTGTTTATTTTGTCTTATTCTGATGTGTTTTGGTATTTTTCATTATATTTTCTTTTATTACTAACCCTTAGGAGCCTGTTTATTTGTTTAAGGAGAGACAGAAAGGAGGTAGACCTGGACTTGGAGGGGAGGTGGGGAGGAGTTGAGGGAGGGCAAGATGTAGTCAAGATATATTATATGAGGGAAAACAATGTACTTTCGGTAAAAAGGACAAAATACATAAATATAAGCTAAGCATGGCCGCATATACTGGTAATCCCATCCCTTGGTGACAGAGACAAACACATAAACCTGAACAGCCACATGCATGCAGAGAGAGAGAGAGAGAGAGAGAGAGAGAGAGAGAGAGAGAGAGAGATGCAAACAAACACATCCACATGCAAAACTTTTAAGTATGCAATTTTCTTGTGCATTCAAAAAACTGTGAGAAATTGACTTTGGTGCCAGAACTGAAGAAAACAACTGATACTAAATCCTTAGTTGAATACTTTGTCTTGCCAAAAGAACTACATTTTTTTCTCATTGATTGATTATATATCTTAATATATAAAATATGTGGGTGTTGACAAACTTCTTATTTAGGTACTTTGTACAGTCTTTACGCAAAAGTTAGTTTGGGAGTAAAAAAGTTCATCATAAAAATCTCATTGGACTTATAACAAATGCGATGTCTATGGCTTGGAAGAGACACTGAAGGACCATCATCACAGATGTGATTAATGCTAATTGTCAACTTGACAGAATCTAAAATCACCAGGAGAGGAGCGTCTGGCATGCGTGTGGAGGATTACCATGCTTACACACACCGCGGTCGGAAAACCAAGCATACTGGTTAGCACCATTCCTTGGCTAGGTACCCGAACAGTACAGATGGAGAAAGGAAACTGGGGGCAGCAAGTATTGGTTATTCTCTGCTTTCGATCGCAGATGCAATATGGGCAACTGCTTTAATGTCTTGCTCCCTCGACTTCCTCATCATGACTGACAGAAACCTAAATGGTGAGCCAGAACAAACCCCTTCTCCTTTAAGTTGCCTCTGTCAGGGTGCTTTATCATGGCGACAGGCAGAGAAACTAAGACACTAATCATCCCAACTCAAATTATTAGCTAGTCACTAATTAAATATATAGAAATGCATTAAATGCCTGAGCATGGATATTTTGAATGTGTTTATACAACTTACAATCCTAGAAAAGTATTTCACGTTTCGAAATATCTGATTCCTTATCTATAGAAAGGGAATAATGATAAAAATCTTGTAGGAATGCTTTGAGAAATTAAGATAATGTGTTAAAATATATGGTTTAAAAGACATAGTGATTCTTCTAATTGATATTATTTGTTCTCTATTTGAAATACAGAAGCTCATCAAATATGTCTTATCCACTCAGGGATGAGTAGAAATGGGTGCACACTGAGCCTAAACTGTAGCTTGCACAGCCACAGTGTTGTATTATTAGGATACTTAATTAAATTAAATGTTATTTGATAAATCAGTGTCCTTTGATATAAAAGCTTTAATAGACTAAACCAGAATTTCTATATCAGTGCCCCTGTCAGTATAGCATGCATGTAATTGTTTATTCCTTTCATCTATGTATTACTGGCAATTAGCCCTTTGAATTATGGCAATAAAACCCGGTAATAACAACCTTGACTGTTTTATTAGTTGTTTTTTGTCATTGCTGCAACATAATTCCTTAAAATAAGCGAATTAATGAACAGATGGGTTCATTTGGGTTCAGAGTGTGAAAGGTACAGTCAATTATGGAGGGGAATCATGGCACCTGGAGTCTGAAGGGGCAGGACACATTGTGCACGTAGTCAAGAAGCAGAGAGTGATGAATGCTTGTATCTAGATGAATGCTCAATCCTGTTTATGAAGCCTGGGACTGAAGCCTATGGGATAGTACTAGTCAAGGTGAGTCTCCCTACCCCAGATGAATGGAATCTAAACAACTTATTACAAGCATTTTCAAGGGGCTTGACAGGTGATTCTAGACAATTACAATTAATTCCTCTAGAAAGAATGGTGGTTAAAGCGTATAATACATGCAATATACCTTTATTGGTGGTTAGTATTAACTCATTCACTTAGAGCAGAGAAGCTAAAAGCTCATCTAAGACTTCAAAGTTAGTGGGGTGACAAATTCAAGGCCTGAGTCCAGACGAACTCTAAATCCCAATTTTCTTAATATAATTTCAGTTAGAGTGTTGAATAAATCATCAAATGGATAGTGAAATCTCAATGATTCCAGCCTATACTGACAACCTAAATCAGACTTATAATGTCCTAACTCATATTATTGGGATTATATCCAAAGTTCTACATATGTGAAATTCTTGCCTCAACCTTCCTGTTTTTAAAAAAAAATACAAAAAAAATGCCATCTATATTTACATTCCAACTGGCAACTGGGATCCTTTGATATTTGAAATACTTAGCAAAGGTTATGGAACCAATCAACAACAGGTAAAAGAGGGTCATGGAAACCCACGATTTTAAAAGTGCCTTATTAATCCTGGATCTTGCTTTAATCACAGCATGATGACCAGAATGCAGGGAAGATGCTGGGTGGGCCCAGGATTGTGGGTGTTTATCAACTATTTCAGATATGTGCAAATATCCTAAGATCTACCAGAGCTGTCATCATTGCACATGCACCCGAGCTAAGCAACCATCTTCCCTTGAACATACATCATTTAGTCGTAAGAGAGGCGAATAAAAAGCTCATTGTTTATAAAATTACTTTCCCTAATAGACTGACAACGGCATTGTTTTGTGAACTGAGTTGTTGCCGCTTTTGAAGGATTTGAAAAAGGGGAGAGAAATAACACTGTAATCAAAACAGAATTGCATAGGTAAGCCTGCCATAAAGAAAATCTATTATTTAAAGGCTCCTTGGAGATCATGAAACTGCAATATGTTATGAAAGATACACTGCATCTGGAACCATTTTTACCGCCGCAGCTGCTTTACAATGTCTCCGTGGACTCGTAGGAAATATAAGTAGGCTTGTGCATGATCAATTCCTTGTTTATGACCATATGCAATCCAAATAAAGAAAATCATTTTTTTGCATAGTGCTTGTTACTACCATGATAAACTTCACTATTCGCTATAATCTGAGCATCATGTACTCTTTTTCTTAATAATAATTTCTCTGGTGATGGGTTTAATATATGTCCCAATAGACACACAAAAATGCATGAAACAGTAATGGAAAGTATAATGCAACATGATTTTTGTCTCTTGACAAAAATCTTGGTTTAACATATGTCAGTGCCACAGAGGACTTGGGGCCAGAACAAAGATCTTCCTGAATTGCTTCAAAGATAGGTAACAGTTCATAAATGTAATATTTATTAAGCCAAAGACTGAAGCAAAATAGCTAGCATGTTTGTATTAGCTTAGGAATCAGTTGAGCAGTTAACATGAACAGTATTGAAAAATTAAACCCAGTACAGAATTATAAACCAATAAATAACCGTGTTTTCCTCAGTTGCTACCCTATAGCTGGAGAACCAAATCTCATCACTTGTATCTTTTGTGCAGGTGTTTAATCTGTGTGTTCATTCTGAGGTTCTGTGAATTAAAGTTCACAAACTTCCCTACAATTTTCTGCTGTATTTTGGAAGCAACACCAACAGCAACACCAACGCTGACACCAACACCAACACCAACATCAACACCAACACCACCACCACCAACAAAAAGAATGCTGATGGCCATCGAGAGAAACAGAAAAAGGCTGTAACTAAATTTCCTATTTCTAGACTATTTCCTTCCAATTTAGTATCTTGATCCCAAAATGTCCTTATGTGAAATTGCCTGTGTATTAAATTATGGTTTTATTTCTAAGGCAAATGTCAAATGCCTTTTTAGATCTGGGCGAGAACAGATGGCATGGTGGGTACAGGTTGAAAAAGAAGTTGGGATAGTTTAGATTAGGAAAGTTTATTTTGCATAATCTTTCGCCAGTAGTGAGTTTTTCAAATCCTCTGTCGCTTAGAGTCTTCATTTGCAAGTGAAGTTAAGTCAAATAATTTGAAAATCCCAACATGCCTTCCACTTTTAAGTCTTTTTGCTGGTTAATTTCAATGTTGTTTATGCTTCTTTTACCATATCAAGAAAATACAATTTTCCATGACAAAATGATTATCATCAAAAGGTTTTCTAAACTGTCCTCCAAAGCATTAATAAAATTAAACTATTTTAGTAATATATATATATAATTTTCTTTGATTAAAAAATGTATTAAGATCAGAGCACTATAAAGACTGTCAACAACATCAAATATCCAGTAAGTCTTACTTCATGTAAAAACAGTTTGAAGTATTTTAAACATATTCATTCAGCTAAATCTGTTAAGCATATCAGAAAGTTTCTTATGATCACCAGTCCCATTAGGGGACACACAAGGGATGAGAGTTTGACATTCGTATTGACTGTATTTATGAGGTTGGGCCACATCCCATCTACTGAATATACTGGACAGCTATGCATGCTATCATGGGGATAGTTGAAAAGTTCTGCATCCTGAGACTTGCAAGTATATCTCAAACAGAATTTCACACATTTGGTAATTAAGTCCACTTATATGAAGACTAAGACTTACTTCTTCAACTGAATATACCTACTCATGGAACAGGGCCACTAGATCCTATGCTTTGCTCACCATTGTTTCTCAAATAAAACGTGGAGAGGTTAGTAGAAGAGTTTTATGTTCATATTTACTAGTGTGTGGTACTTAAAATTATTTTATGGACTGAAGGAGCTAAACCAACCAGAATCTTGAAAGAGTGGATAGCATGACTTCATTTTACTCATTCTGAACTGATGTGAGATTACATAATTCACTTGTATTTATGTAAGACGCTTCCATCAACGATAGTAATTTTTAAACATCTGAAATAATCATAAGTATATTCTTAAATTGCCAATATAAGAAATTTTGAGATAATTAATATTAAGGATGTTTGAAAAAAGGCATATAAAATCTACTATTTTATAAACTTCACACATACAGCACACAAAAATGAGAGAGCAAGAGACAAACCGGTAGACACACGTGCATGCACACACATGCACATACAAACAGGCACACACGAATTAAATAGAGCTACCTACAAAAGAATAATGCTCCTCATAAAAACCACAAGTTGACAAATAAGGAGCCCAGTGTCAGGTGTAGACTCCCTTACTTCCAATTTTTGGTCAGGAGGTCCCAAAGACAACCAAGACAATACAGGATGTTGGCATTGTTCTTTGTTGTCCACTAGAACATGATGGTGAGCCCAATTGCTTGTCAAAAAACTTGGACAAAGCAAGGTCAGACTGACTTGGAAGCTTCCTCCACTGGCTAGATTCCAAGGTGCTGGGAAAAATAAAAGTACTGTGCAGGCTCTTGGGGATGGTGAGAGAAATGCCATCAATAGTCACCAACAGTTTTATGTACCTGTGATCCTGTTAGCTACAGTAATGACTGGTCTGTCATGATGTATTCATAGTTACAGTGGTGTCATAATTTTTATGAAGATATTAAACCATTTTCTGTCATTGGATTTTTGATCCCCCAAGAGAGATTACAATAAGAGAGAGCACAGGCAGAAAGTATCATTAACAGCCAGCATTGAGGAGATCTGGGGTGAAGCAGAATCTTTTGAATGTGACAGAAATGCTGTTCTCATAAACTCACAGGCACTGTGGAAGCTTGCATGAGACCTACCAGTCAACAGTCAACGGTCCAACAGTCCAGCATGCATGATGGAGGGGCTCATGAGCCTGGCTGAGAAACTATTGGCAGTAGATGGCAATTAGGGGAAGGAGAGTCAATTTTTTTATATTCCCTACCAGATTGACCAGGTTCCTTTGGATGATAGTATACCTACTAATTGGACTTGGTGGGTTATTTGAAAGAACAAAGATGCAGATGTTTGGTAAAGGAATCTAGTGGAAGATCTATGTATACTGTGAGGTTATCAAATAATAATACAAATTAAAATCTTCCATTTTTGTATATGACTAACTTTCTCTGGGTTAGCTAATTATATTGTGTATTTAAGACTTTAAATAAATTTACTAATAATGCAAGAGATGATTCACACAGGAATAAGAGCAAGTTATCATGGAAATTTATGTCATGTATAATACCAGCCATATCAGAGGGAAATATTTTTGGAAAAATAATAATATTATGATTTTATATTAAGTATAAGTGAGATGGGGAGATTTGTTATTAGAAATGAAAATGTACAACATGTATAGTGTTAGCAAAAATTCCACTTTCATATCAGGGTATTTTCTGTTTTTCTTTATTTACCTACTGAAAATTGAACAATGTACTATTAGCATTTATACCTAAAAGCAAACATATTCAAACTTCCATAAACTTAGTATTATTAGTCTTGTTTTACTGATGAACAAACAGGCCTGAGTAGCAAGCTCATGTTCTCAAGCTGCATAGCTAAATATCGGAGAGCCAAAATTTTAGTTTTAATTGGTCTTACTCCAGAGTCTATGTATTGTTTACTAAAATATATTGCTTGCTTTCTAATTTTAACAAATAATTAGAAAATATTAGAAATTAACAAATTAGATAAAAGGTAGCAGTATGGAAGGAATTTGCAAGAATTGGCCCACATTTAGGAACTTACAATATTTAAAGAACTAATGTTCTAATTAAACTTCCGATTTCTCCTTCAAGAGGAATCACTGTTGGATTTAAGTTATTTTTCCTTTTTTATTGTTTGAAAATCTCATACACATATATCTTGAACTTTGGCAAAATGCAACCTCTGTTTTCTGCCTCTGTGCCTCCCACCAAGCTTTCCTACCACTTCCTCTCTCAACTTCATGTACTCTCTATTGTTTCAAAGCCAATCAGTCCACTTAGTGCTTTCTGTGTGTATACGTGTGTAGGGCAGTCTACTGTATCATATATAGCTTCTCTGAGGTCACATCCTAAAGAAATCTGATTCTTAGATCCCCAGAAGACATCAGTTAACAGTAGCTCTTCTGCTAGGGGTGGGACTTCATTAGCTCCTCCCCCATCCGTAGTAAGATTTGAGCTGACTTGCTTTTGTGCAATCATAGCTGCTTTGAGTTCATGTGAACAACCACAATGTCAGATAATCTCAGAGCATGTGCATAACTAAAATTTAACCTGATTTTGATAACTTTAAATAAGGATCTATGTATATACACATATCTTTACTTATATATGTTTATGTATTTATGTACATGTATATATTTATGCACATGCATATTTATATACATTTATATATGCATATTTTATATGTATACATATATTTTACATGCATATATTAACATGTATGTAATTATATATGTATATAAATATATATGTATGAATAAATGTGTACTTATGTATCTTATAAATATCTGAATGTATATAGATAGCTAATACTTGTACACATATACTTGTATATCATATATGTATGTAAATTTATGTATGTGCATGTGTATATATACATACACATTTACATATTTTACATGTATATCTGTATATAGAGAACAAAGTCTACCTCATGCCTTCTACACTAGCATGATAAATAATAGATTCATAGGAATAAAGACTTGCTATAGTGAATATGCAAATATAGCCTAAGTATATATAGAGAGATGAAGAACAGAAATTTATTGTTAAAAGGAGCAAGCAACAAGCTTTTGCATATGTGTAAAAACAGGCAGCTGACCCATCATATTTTAAGAATTGTCTTGAAGAGCTAGAAGCTTCTTTGTATTTTGGGTATTTAGAATGAAATCACAACAGAATACTTAGAACTGTGATGGGCTTGGCTTTATCTTATTTTATTTTGTTGAAAAAATAAAATAACTCATTACAAAAATGAATGTAACACAATTTTCCTGTGAAAATAATATATATTTTGGGTACCTTAATCAGCATAAATCAGTATAAGTAAATATTTTTATAAAGTTTAGTTAGTTAACATGCACATGGTTATTGATTTTGTATTATTTCC
Source organism: Rattus norvegicus (assembly GCF_021556685.1). NCBI lineage: Eukaryota > Metazoa > Chordata > Mammalia > Rodentia > Muridae > Rattus > Rattus norvegicus. The sequence goes on from NC_141540.1 coordinate 54,253,433, forward strand.
TTTTAATCAATATGTTAGTTATAGCCCAAAACTTTTATACTTAGAATCTCAGTATTTCTTCCAGGAGGGCTAAGGAAGATCCGTCAGTCAGTAAAATGCTCACTTTGTAAGCTTGAGAATCCTCGTTCAAAGTCCAGAATCCATAGAAATCAAACATGATGGTAGACTATTGTAACACTAGCACTAGGGAGTGGAGACAGAAAAATCCCTGAGGCATGCTGCTTACCCTGCCCCACCTATTTGCTAAGCGGTAGGCCAGTGAAAGACTGCTTAAAAAATAAGATGAGAGCCCACAGGCCACTCCAGCCAGGAAACAGGTATGCTAACTGTAAACAGAATCAATCATTCTATCTAGTCCACAAAAAAAGACACACAATCCAGGTATGTTTTATTTACCAGTCATAAACTCAGACTGGGCAGGTTTGGAACTTTTGCAATTTATTTCTCAGTCATAATGGCCCTTGTTACTTACTGGGGTTTTTTTGGGTCACATGCTCAAGGTCCATCTCCTCTCATGGCAGCCTCGTCCACCGCCATGTCCTTTCTTTTCTCCTCTGGCTACCTGCCACCCCCTCACTCAAGCCTCAAGTCCCACCTTTCTGTTCTACTCTTCAGTCACAGGCTTTACCCTTTTATTGACCAGCTAAATTGGGGAGCAAGCTTTACAAAGCATCATTTGTGTATGGGAGGACCGCGGGGCAACCAGACCTGAGAGGCGGTATTTATCTTCAGAATGAAAGCAGGGTCTGACCAACTCACTGTAAATCACTGCAGATGCAGATCTGCACCTCACCCTTAGCTCCCCGAAAATGAAGTCCCCTGTGTAACCCCATCTTTGTAATAGGCTACCTGCTGCAGCTTCTTTTTCCTTCCTTCTATTGACGCATAAATGAGAAGTTCTTTGCGTATCATGCCAAATAGTGGTAAGTAAATTAATGAATTTGCCTAATCAAATTAGGCAATTGTTAATATACTGAATGTTAATAGAGAGGATGTTAATATACCACATATTAACTTAGTGTCACTCACAGGACCAACAGTCATTAGTAAAGGTCATTTTAGAGTAAACAAATATCCTAGGAAAAGTACTGCACACAATTCTCTATGAATTTACTGTGTTTCTGCAATGACATCTGAGTTACTGTCCACCATTTCCAGACTAATCTGCCAGGGAACCAAACATCCTTGAAAGATGAAGTTGACATCTTTATCCAGAGTAAAGGTCAGGCATACTTTCTGCCCATTATGAAATATTCAGGTCCCGTGTTCCTCTGCTATAGGACAGTGCGCTACATCTACATGAAGTCTTCCTTCACAGAGACTGTGAAACTCGAGGACCAGAAAACAAAGCAAAAATGTTAAGAATTCACTGCAATAGCTCTCAACCGTGCTAATGCTGAGATGCTGCTTTAATGTATCTCCTCATGTTGGGCTGGCTCTCAACCATAAAGTTATTCTTTGCCACTTCATAACTATAACTTTGCTACTGTTATGAATTGTAATGTAAATGTGTTTTCTGATGGATTTACGCAACCCTGTGAGTGAGTTGAGCCCCAAGAGGGTCAGGACTCACAGGCTGAGAACCATTGCTTTATTGTATGAGAAATACATGTAAATAATCTCTGTTCCAGGAGTCTCATGTCTTTTACCAATGGGTATAAAATCCATAAGCTAACTGGCCATTATCAATAATGTAATATCCTATAACCTTCACAATTTCCAATGAATCTATTTTAAATTTTCCCACTAAATATTTTTCTGTGAGAATCACTGACATTTCTGAACATATATTGGATGAAATTTATTTGCATAGACTAGCTATAGAACAGCAAAAATGCTTACAGTGTGGTCACTAATCAATAGATTGCAAAAAGATCTTGCAGAAATATTAAAATTCATAAACCGTTTACATGACATTAATAGTTTGAAACAAGAACTTTAAACCATTAATTTGATCCTACATAAACAATCTAATCTTTTGTTTCGATACTCTTTTATAAAAAGATAGTTTTTTCCATTAAAGACATCTTTTCAAATAATACTTTCATTTTATGGAAGACTTTGAAAACATTATCCCAATATTATGTGTACAGGTGTTTTCAGACAAAAATGACATAGTAGGCTGTCTAATAATTTTAATTCCTATAATGTTTCATGAACTTTCAAATATGAATGAGTACTTTGAGAAAGAGTTCACTACGTTCTGATACTGAATAAAAGTTCTCAACTGCAAAGTTTAACAAAGGACTGATAATTCACACCTTCTCCATAATTTACTGCTTGGGGAAAAATTACTCTCTGGTCTCTCAATAATTAGCTCCTGTGGTCCAAGCTTCAGTTACAATATTGTTTTAAAAGATGCAAAATGTCAAGAACCATGTAATCTGATAAACACAGATGACATTTAAATGCAAAGTAGGTAGTGTCTATAAAAGAAGAGGAAAGTCATCATGTGAGCCATGTTAATACAGCATCTTGTGACACATTCGTTTAATTACTGAATTTTCAGGTGACTGATGGCCTCGTAAGAATGACATAACTGAACTGGCTGGTTTTGTGTGTCAAGATGACACAGCTAGAGTCTTCAGAAAAGGAACCTAAGTTGAAAAAAATGTCTCTATGAGATCCAGCTCTAAGGCATTTTCTTAATTAGAGAATAATGGGAGAGGTCCCAACCCACTGTGGGGAGTCCTGGGCTGGTTTCCTGGGTTCTATAAGAAAGCTGACCAAGTCGTGGGAAGTAAGCCAGTAAGCAGCACCCTTCCATGGCCTCTGCCTCAGCTCCTGCTTCTAGGATCATAGTCTCTTTGAGTTCCTTCCTAGACTTCCTTCAATAATGGAAGAGCTAGGGGAAGGACTGAAGGAGCTAAAGGGCTTTGTAACCCCATAAGAAGAACAATATCAGCTAACTGGACCACCCCGAGCTCCCAGGAACTAAACCACCAACCATAGAGTATACATGAGGGGAACCAGGACTCCAGTAGTAGAGGATGGCCCTATCTGACATCAATGGGAGGGGAGGGAGGCTTGATGCCCCAGTGAAGGAGGATGCTAGAGGGGTGAGGCAGGAGTAGGTGAATGGGTGGAAGAGCATCCTCCTAGAGAAAAAGGGGGGAAGGGATGGAATGGGGGTGATGAGGGAGGGGTAGCTTGGAAGGGGGATGTCATTTGAAATGTAAATGAATAGAATGATTTATAAAAAATGATGAATAGCAACATGGACGTACAATCTAAAGAAACCCTTCTCTTCCCAATTTGCTTCTTGGTCATGGTGTTGCACTACACCAATAGAAACCCTAAGACAATAACCCTTTAGTACTCTAGTAGGGGGGGAAAGTAATACATTTAAAAGTACTAGATTAGATCTAAAACTACAGTATTTTAAATAAAAACTGTATTTGACCAGTTGTAGAGAGCTCATTACATTTTGTTTTTAATCTAAATTTATTTCATGAACTAATTTTATCTTTAAGAGTTTATCAGTGCGATTTTTTTCCCATCTAAATCAGACTGCCATTTGTGTTAGTAGTCTATCTACACCAAACCATAGACCCGGTATTGCTCAATTAAATGATAAACAAAATCTTACAGAGCTACACTATGGTAGGGATGGAGCTGAATGCATGAGTCAGTATAAGTATGTTTTCTGTTGTTTCCAAAGGTAGCAGCTTGATCTTGACCTTTCAGGCTGTTGCTGCCTGAGTGCTTCAGAATCTCAGCTTGCTCTCCAGTCTCAATAGAAGGCTACCTTCTAGGAAAATCCTGAAACCTTAGTTGGTCTAGAGAACAGAACACAGAGCTAACAAGAAGTGTTCTGAGTCTTAGGAAGTACTGAGTTTGTCCTGAAAGTTTGGAGGATTTCTTGCCACCTGTTAGCTTTTCCTCGTTGCAGCTTGTTCTTTAAATGGCAATGTCTCAATTGTGGTTTCCCCATCACTGCATCTTGGAAGCACATGACTTAACTGTCTCACAGTTACCAGGAGGAGAATTTTACTACCAGGTGAATCATGCCTCAAAATTTCCCCATAAAATCACATCAGTTCTTCCTTCCCTTTCCTCCATGCGAAACTTCCCATATACCTCCCCATTTTTTTTAAATTAATGACCCCCTTTTACATTAATTGTCATTACACACTATTTTAAATCCCTCTAAACAACTTTGTGCTTTGAGTTAGTGCTAGAATGAGCGAAAACTTTTGATGAGTGAAAACTATTGGGAGGTAATGAGTATACTTTGCATGTAAAGAGAATAATTTGGATGATCAGAGGGGACAATACGATGGCCTGAATTATGTCCCCTTAAATTCATATGCTGTAACTATAACTCCCAAATATATTTTGAAAAGAAGGCCTTTTTGAGTGTCATTAAGTGGGACCAATATCATGAGGAGGCAATAATTCAGCATGGCTTTTATCACCATGAGAGAGACCAGGAGAACAAATGAGCACAGAGGAAGGACATTGTTAGTGTCCTGGAAGGAATCGAGCAGTCATCTCAAGGCTAGATGATTGTCCACAGTAGAAAGTGAACCTGTCGGTCAGCACTTGCGTCTTCAAGTTTGGGTCCCAAAAACTGTGAGTGAATGACTCTGTCTACTAAGATATACAAACTATAGTGCTTTTCTATAGCAACCTAGGAAGATCAATGAAACTCTTAAAAATTTCTTAGCCATTTTGTAATCCCTCTGGCCTTCAACCAGTTTCCAGATGAACAAAGGTTTATCTTATAACATGAGAATTTGCATTTTCTAAAATTTCATACAAATTAAATGATACAGACCATCTTTTTCTTTGCTAGGATTCTTTCATTAAACAATTATTTTTACATTTATTTAAATTTAAACTATGAATTGATAATTTATTTCCTTTTTATTTGTAACTACCATGTGTATAGGTATGTATGCATACAATATATTGTAGGCAAACCATGTTGTATATAATAATATAACAATTCATTATATATAAATTCATATTTATTTTCTATACTTTTTTCTGCTTTTGAATATGGCTAAAATGTTGTAGACAATTCTATTAGTAATAGCATCATAAATATGAATATTTAAGAGCAAATATGGCAAGAATGTGATGGATCTGAATTTTAAAAGACTACTGAGATAAATTAGTGACCTGCATAGAGAAATCTGCCTTCTTCCTGGAATGGTTAGTCAATATTTAGCTGCATGTTATCCCCAAGCAGAAATTTAAAAAATAATAAACTGAAGAGGAAATTTGGCAGAGGTTGGATATCCCATCCTCATAGGGAAATGCAAAGAACTTGAATAGTAAACACATTGGAAAATGTTAGAAAATTAACACACTCTAACTTTTTCAAATCTATCATAAACAAGGCAGTGAGATACCATATGTAGATGAACCAGCAATTTCAAACCAATTATGAACAGAACAGTAAGATACCATATATAGATGGAGCAGCAGTTACTAGCAAGCATACAAAAGCAACTCATTAAAATTGCTAAACGAAAGAATAGCTGTGAGCCAAATGATAACATCATTTTACCCCATTCATCATATCACTATCAGCTCAAAATCGAGCTAGTACACATAGTTGTAACTTAAACATACAAAATTCAAAAAACAAAACAGAAAAGAAACAGAAAAGGAGAAAGTCTATGTCTTTTTTTTGTACGCCCAAACTTACTTCTAAAACATAATTGAAAAAATTCTGGGTCCTCTGCTGTTTCTTCTCCTATCATAAATAACTTAGCAAATTCTTACTGTCCTAACTTTGCATAAAATATACTTAGATAGTATATGCATACATATATCAAGTGATAAATATAATATTAATATATTATATCTGGGAAATATTTAATCAAATATGCACATACCTTTGCTTATACAGTATAGTCATATATACATAATTTATACATACAAATATATAATATACACATACATGCATGTATGCATTAATATTTCATGTATGTCTATGCATGTATATTTATATGCGTGTAGACAGTTATTTTGCATAAACATTCCCCAGATATAATGCAATGGGTTATACAAACAGAGGAGCAAGACTATTTGCTTTACAGTATACAGCTCTTTATGATAGTTACATTGTGCTCCTCTAAGCAATCTCTTGTGGAAAGACCGTTATTTTGGATATATGAAGACATTAGTGGATGGATGGATGGATGGGTGGATGGATGGATGGATGGATGGGTGGATGGATGGATGGATGGATGGGTGGATGGATGGATGGGTGGATGGATGGATGGATAGATGGGTGGATGGATGGATGGATGGATGGATGGATGGATGGATGGATGGATGGATGGATGTATGGATGTATGGATGGATGGGTGGATGGATGGGTGGATGGATGGGTGGATGGATGGATAGAGTGATCTTCTCAATGCTTTACTTGGGTAAAAACATGACTGTGATTGCAACTCAATTTCATCATCAACTACTCTAACACAAGAGCAAGAAACTCCATCACTGTACTACATGCCCTGTTTTTATTTTAAACTCTCGTTAATCAAGGAGAAAAACCTCACAAACAAAATTGATGGTATACTTTCTACTCAGATCATGGTGGGGAAAGATGAGAGGGATTTTTTTACTTAAAATGTTTTAGATAAGAATTATTTAATAAATTATTTTATTTATTTACACCCCAAATATTGTTCCCTTCCTGGGTCAACCTCTTAGATTTTTTCACCCCGTTCCCTCTCCCCTTTGCCTCTGAGATGTGCCTTTCCTACTAGCATACTTCTTCTCTGAGGCATCAGTCTCTACAGGATCAGGTGCATCCTCTTCCGCTGAAGCCAGACGAGACAGTTCTCCTCTACATATGTGCCAGAAGCCTTGGACCAGCCTGTGTATGCTGCCTGATTGGAGGTTTAAGCTCTGGGATCTCCCTGGTGTCCAGGTTAGTAGACACTACAATACAATACTGACTGATAAGAAATACATACAAGAGAACACACCAAGAAAAGGCATATTACAAGAACAACTGTGTGCCAAAATAATTCTGTGACAAGAGAGCACCCAAGAGCATACATTGGAATAGGGGTTTTTGTTTGTTTTAAATTAAAAATGGAATTTGACTCAAATTATAAGACAAACAATGGAGAAATGGCACACGTGGGCAGAGACTATTATGTTCATTTAAACTTTCTTCTCTATAATCAAAGAGGTTGCATTCCAGTCTGATAAAGGTGAGAAGGGTACAGAAATAGTGATTGAAACATCTTTAAAGCAGAAAATACCAGAACCACAGTATTTTGTGGTAGATATTCAAACAAAGACAACTTGTCAAAATACATGTTGGAGAGAAAAGGTTGAAACATTTCAGCAAGACGAAGTCGGGTAAAATCCCTTTTTAGAGCTGTTTTGGTCTCAGTCTTTCTGGCACACTCTGGACTATCAGCTCTACCTGCCTGGCTTATTGCAAGTACCATCATAATAGGCTTTAGCATGGAGACATACTGAGTTCTAATCCATTCTTACCATGACGCTCTAAGGTCCCTGCTACTTTCTCCCAGACATCTACCTGTTTATGTCACTCATTTGATTAACTGATATAAGGCAAGATTTTTCATGAATTTCATTATCATTTAGGCAGCATTCAATGGTATTTAAGAGGTTTATTTTTAATTACTTTTTGGAGAATTTTATATATGAGCCTATATTTACATAGTATCATATTGACCTGACCCCCTTTGTGTTACCACAATTATATTTCAAATTATTTAGCCATTCTTTAATTTTAGCTATTATTGTTACTATATATACATATATATGTATATATACACACACGGCTGAATCAATCTAGTGTTGCATATATTTAATGCCTATATATTTATTATGTATATATTTATATACATACATGTATATGTACATGTATATATCCATATACACACATTTACACACACACATGCATTCACACACACACACAGATTCATCAAACCTGATCACTTGATAATCCATAAGGAGTCTCATCTCTGGAGAAGATTGATTCTCCCTTTCTCAGCAGTCATTAATTGTCCATAGAATGGGGTTCTGAGAAATGTTCACACCTGTTTTGACCTATCAAGTGGTGTCGTTATGCAAGTCTTCTTTAGCTGAACATATTGTTGATTTTTCATAAGAACAGAATCCTTGACAAGTTTAGAAGACACTTTCTAATAGCAGTTGTTCTGTCTATCTAGCTCTTAAAATTTCTCAACTTCTCTTCTGCCCTGTTTCCCTCATGAGCCTCAGATGAAGAAGTTGTTTGGTGTGTGTGTGTGTGTGTGTGTGTGTGTGTGTGTGTGTGTGTGTGCATATCAGGTTTGAGAACACCATAATTAGTTGTCTTTTGCATTTTTACCCCTTGTGGATATTATAATCATCTCCATCTACTACCAAAAGAAGTTTCCTTAATAACATGTGAGAGCTACACTTATCTGTGGGCATAAGGTTAAAGTTTAGAATGAAATTAGATTCTATACCGGTTTAGCAAAATGACAGTAGCAGTTAATCCTCTAGGATTCATAACCTCATCCACCAGCTATGCATTTTTGGCTAAGTTTACATTCCCAGGCGTGGATTCCTTCTATTGAATGGGCCTTAATTCCAGTTAGACACTTGTTGCTTACCACCAAGATATTAGTGTCACTGTTGCACCCTGGGGGTTTCTTGCTGGGGAGATCCATATGCTTTACAGATACTTAGTCCTAGTTACTGCTTTTCTCCTTTAATAGTTTGTTTAGGATCTTCTACTGCTATCAGAGTTTGTCTTAAGGGAGGAAGCTTCTTTGTCAATTCCAGCTCAGTTTCTCCAGGGGCCATGTCTGAAGCTTGTCGTGCCTTTAGCAATTAGGTCTTCCCTTCAAGTTCTGGGAAGCAAACAACAGACAGCAATGGCAATAGTCTACTCTCTCTCTTTTTTTTTAAAGTCTCTTGGACTGCCCCAAACAAATTGATGGCATGTTTCCTATGTTCAGCCTTGTGGATTTTAAGACATTTTCATAGTCAAATATACTTAAAAAACATTGGATTAAAAAGCTGTACATATTTGTGAGAACATTCTAGGATCTCAAAGGGTTGGCATATAGAAAGGGATGAATGGCAAAACATGAATAGACTCTGAAACTGTAATGGGGGATGTGTCAGGCAGTGGACATAAAAGTTCGTTCACTTGTGTGATACTTCTTCAGTCTGATCAATTTCGGGGAGGTTTTTCCTGATGTCCCACTTTCTATCTCTGGGCTTTGAACAGTGACGGGATATAATCTTCTCCATTGAATATACATGTTTGCTCCTTGCCATTGACATATGTGATTTGTGTTCCTTCAAAATGTGCTTGCTTCATCGACATAAATCTTGGTGCTAAATTATTCGAGAACAGTGACATTTTTGATCTTCTCCTTCATGTATTCTTTGATTTCAAGTAACATTCCTTCACTGTGTCTTTGAAGGTATTTTCTAAATTTCGTCGTGGATTAAAATCTTTGCTTCCTGGCCTTGATATCACCCATATCACCATCTATGGTGACTAAAGCACACTTTTCTTAATACAATATTCTTATGATTTATTATTGAAGATGAGAGGCATGAATGGCAGCCCTCTATTGACTGCTACACAATGCAAACAGTTTTTGATGCAGTTAATAAATACACTGGATTAAAACTGAAATTCATTTTTACCTTCTTGAATTAGCCTGTGAATTTCTGTGTGTTATTATAGAATCTTCATAAGCTCATTCTTAAAATTAATCTTTCCTCACTTCTATCCTCCCTCTCTCTCCTTTCTCCTCTGCCTAGAAGCTTCCAATCTAGTTTCAAGTCGTACATATTCTGTTACTGTCTTTTCCTCGCCCCAATCTCAAGACGTCTTCCCCTTCACGATTCCCTTTACAGTTTCCTGAAGTATTTTATATCATACGAATACAAATGAAAAACTTAAATCCTAGGATTTGAATATGAGAGCAAACATTTGTCTGCCTTTCGGAGTATGTTATTTCATTTAATATTTCCCACCTCATCCATTTTCTGCAAACATCACTGCATTATTTTTCTTTAAAATTCTGTTTCCATGTGTCCCATATTTATCTACTCATTTGTTGATGAGCGATTAACTGCTTCACCCTTGTAGCTATTGTGAATTGTGTATGTGCAAGCATTCCTGTGTAAGCCTTTGAGTTCTTTGGGTATAGGCAGAGCAGTGAGATTGTTGGGTCATGTGCTAGTTGCCGTTTAAGTTTTTTTTCCCCAGAAAATTCAATACTTACTTCAAAATGGTGACATCTGTTCACAAACTCACCAGGCTGATCTTACCACTTTGTTCAGCTTGAATAAACTTTAGATAGGCTCCTGATCTGTCCCAACACTGCCACTATACAAGCAGATGTCTAAGCCACAGAAGTTCTTTATTTCTCTAGAGCATTAACTTTAAAACACTTATTATAATTCCTGTCTCTGCCCCTTTGAAATTTAAATCTTTAAAAAAGCTCTTTGCTTCTTTTGTGACTCATGTCTGATATTCTCAGAACCTGGGAGCCATCCCTTTGAAATTTTCTCATCAAAGAACACAGCATCCTTCACCCCAGTCTGAGTGGGAACAGGTGCACAGCTTCCTTCGCTCCAAGTTGTATAGCTGTATCCTGAGAACACACTGGCACAAAACGTGACATGTGGTCACTCTCCCTCTTTTCAGGAGAGTTCTATTCGTAATGCACTCTGACCTTTCCCGTTCATTATTACTATGGCAGTTACTTTTACAAGTAATCCTTTCTGTGGCTATTTTTTGAGTGTGTATGTGTGCTATTGTGTGTTCGTGTCAGATGCATACGTACTGGTACATGTCTATATAGGTTCAGGCTCCAGACGTCTGCCTTTCTTCCCCTCCAGCACTTCAAGGCTGTACAAAAGGGCACTGTAGCCAGATATGGGTGCTAGAGTGCATTCAGGGCCTTTGACTTCCTCAGCATCCCCTGTATTGAGTAAAGCATCTCCTGAGCCCCGAATCTTCTCTTTCAGTTTCCTAATTTTCCTGAAAGTGTAAATCAATTGTTTTTTTTTAATATCCAAAAGCGATACTGATTTACTCTGGCCAAGTTTACCTTCTTTATTTTGTGTGTATGTGAGTTGGTGGGCATTTGCATCGGCTTAATACTCTAATTGTCGTTAGTCATTATTTCACTATAGACAGTCCATTTGAGTCAATAGGTATTCTCAAATTCTGTAATAAGTACTATTGGACTTTTCTTCTCCCCATGCTACTACTTTTATATTTTAAATGTCATGATTAAGTTTTATGTATTATTTTACCCTTTGTTGATTGTATCACTTAGTTCTTTAGAAGGGTGAGTCCTAAGACATATAGACAGATGACTATACTTGTTATTTATGTACTGTTGTTATAAAAAATCATGATCAAGTAACTCACAGAAGAGTTTATTTTTTATTAGGTTTCCAGAATAAGTGTCTATAAGGCTGGGGGGGGTAGGGCAGCAAGTCTCATACACAGCAGTAAGTTTAGATACCTGAGGGCTCAAATCTTAAATGAAGCAGAGAACGCAAACTAGAGGAGGCACTGAGAGTTTAAACACTTAAGGCCTCCAATGACACACTTCCTTCAACACGAACACCATTGCTAGACCTTAAAAATAACACTATCAACTGATACCAAGGATTTAAATCTCTAAGATTGTGGGGCATACATTTCATCTAAAGCAGTAAAGCAGAAGACTTCCTGCCAAATTCTAACATATATATATATATATATATATATATATATATATATATGCATTTCAACTCCTATGGTATGCTTGATCAAATAGTGATGAGTATGTCAGGCTGGGTCTTCCACTGCCAAACTGACAGCAATCAATAAAAACTGTAGGAAAAGTTTTGCACAATGTGAATCTCTGTGACTAAGAGGACTGTGTCATTGGATTTATAAATGCAGAATTTCTTTGTTGATCCAAAATGCTCCTTGGGTGATTTGCTTGCCTCTTCTGTGACCCAGTTCCTTAAAACCATGGTTATTTCACATGGCCAGAATCTCTTGCTCAGTCTCATTCCTCTTTGTGTTTTATAGAATGAGAATGAACCAACAGACCATCTCCTATCGGCACTACAGAATAACATTAAGAATGTATTTTTAAAATTTTTTATTATATTTCTTTTATTTATTTATGTTTCAAATGTTATCCCCTTTCCTGGTTTCCTATCCATAACCCTCCTATCTCATTCACCTTCCTTCTTCCTCTCTGAGGGTGCTCCCCCACCCATCCACCCACCACTTCCCACCTCCCTGTACTGAACCGACAGTGGGCGGGTCCAGCCTTGACAGGACCAAGGGCTTCTCCTTTCATTGGTGCCCAACAAGGCCATTCTCTGCTACATATGCAGCTGGAGCCATGGGTCTATCCATGTGAACTGAATGGACACAGAAAATGTGGTACATCTGCACAGTGGAGTACTACTCAGTTATTAAAAACAATGACTTCATGAAATTCATAGGGAAATGGATGGAACTAGAAAATATCATCCCAAGTGAGGTCACCCAATCACAAAAGAACACACATGGTATGCACTCACTGATAAGTGGATATTAGCCCAGAAGCTCAGATTACCCAAGATACAATCCACAGACCACATGGAACTCAAGAAGGATGACCAAAGTGAGGATGCTTCGGTCCTTCTTAGAAGGGGAAACAAAAATAGTCATAGGACATATGGAGACAGAGTTTGGAGCAGAGGCTGAAGGAATGGCCATTCAGAGCCTGCCCCACCTGGGGATCCAGCCCATAAACATATAGCCCAAACCCAGACAATATTGCTGATGTTAGGAGGTGCATGCTAAGAGGATCCTGATGTAGCTGTCTCTTGAGAGGCTCTGCTAGAGCATGACAAATACAGAAGCAGACTCTCACAGCCAACCATTGAACTGAGAACAGGGTCCCCAGTGGAGGAGTTAGGGAAAGGATTGAAGAAGCTGAAGGTGTTTGCATCCCCATAAGAACAACACTACCAACCAACCAGAGTTCTCAGGGACTAAACCACCATCCAAAGAATGTACCTTTTAAAAGAGCTTTTCCATATTTAATATTAGAGGAAGTATTTACTATATTATACAGTTCTTTATCAAAGTTTAAATTCATACTATAGAGCACATACCTTTCCAGGGTTAAAATATGGCTTTGGTGCTGCAATTTCATTTTAATGGATATGTGGTGTCTATCCAATGTGGTTGTGTTGTCCTTTTAAATAATTTGACAGAGATTAGTGCCTTGTGTACTTTGCCAAGTTCTTTGAAAGTCTTTCCCAATTTGCATTGAAATCACATTCAAATAGTCTTTGTGCATCAAATAAAACTTTTGATCAATTCAGTGGAGACAGGATTAGCACCCATTTGCCTAATCTCTCTAATAATTTGACAGGTTAGAATCCTAACTGGTCTCTCTGCTCCAGATCTTGTTTTCCTTTTCAGCTTATTTTCAGCAGAGCAGCCAGAAGTATTCTGTTAACAGTAAAGTTAGATCATGTCATTTCTTTCCTCAAAACCCTTTAGCAGCTTCCATTACAAACAGACCAAAAAATTTTTTTGAGTTTCATATTATAAATAGCAGTGATCTTCATGGTCTTTGGCCTTTTCTTTCTTTTCTTTTTCATTGCATTTTTTTAAAATTTACATTTTAAATGTTATCCAATTTCCCAGTTTCTCCTCCAGAAACCCACTATCCCACCCCACGCTGCCCTGCTTCTATGAGGGTGCTCCCTCACCCACCTACCCAGTCCCTCCCAACTCCATGCCCTGACATTCCCCTACACTGGGGCATAGAGCCTTGACATGTCCTCCCATAGATGCACGACAAGGCCATCCTCTGTGACATATGTGGATGGAACCATAGGTGCATCCCTGTGTTCTCTTGGGATGGTGGTTTAGTCCCTGGGAGTTCTGGGGGGTCTGGTTGGTTGATATTGTTGTTCTTCTTATGGGGTTGCACCATCTTCAGCTACTTCAGTCCTTTCTCTAACTCCTTTATTGGGGACCCTGTTCTCAGTTCAATTGTTGGCTGCGAGCATCCACCTCTGTATCAGAGCCTCTCAGCAGATAGCTCTATCAGGCTCCTGTCAGCAGACACTTCTTGGCATCTGCAACATTGTCTGGGTTTGGTGGCTGTATATGGGATGGATTCCCTCAGATGGGACAGTCTCTAGATGGTCTTTTAGTCTCTGTTTTACACACTTTGTCTCCATATCTCCTCCTGTGACTATTTTTGTTCCCCCTTTTAAGAAGGACTGAAGCATCTGCACTTTGGTCATCCTTTTTCTTGAGCTTCATGTGGTCTGAGGATTATATCTTGGGTAATCCAACCTTTGAGATTAATATCCACTTATCAATGAGTGCATACCATGTGTGTTCTTTTGTGATTGGGTTATCTCACTCGGGATGATATTTTCTAGTTCTATCCATTTGCCTGTGAATTTCATGAAGTCATTGTTTTTAATAGCTGAGTATTACTCCATTGGGCAGATGTACCACATTTTCTGTATCCATTCCTCTGTTGAAGGACATCTGGGTTCTTTCCAGCTTCTGGCTATTATAAATAAGGCTGTTATGAACATAGAGGAACATATGTCCTTGGTATATGTTGGTGCATCTTTTGGGTATATGCCCAAGAGAGGTAGAGCTGGATCCTCAGGCAGTTCAATGTCCAATTTTCTGAGGAACCTCCAGACTGATTTCCAGAATGGTTGTACCAGTCTGCAATCCCACCAACATTGGAGGAGTGTTCCTCTTTCTCCGCATCCTTGCCAGCGTCTGCTGTCGCCAGAGTTTTTGATCTTAGTCATTCTGACTGGTGTGAGGTGGAAACTCAGGTTTGTTTTGATTTGCATTTTCTGATGACTAAGGATGTTGAACATTTCTTTAGGTGCTTCTCAGCCCTTCTTTGACATAATCTCTTAACACTTTTTTCTTCTAAAGCACAGCATCTGATCCTTCTTGCCTTTCAGCTGTCATTTCTAACGAAAAACATTCCCCTGGAGTCCCATATCGCTAGCCTACTGAGGTGTAGAGTTCCTCAAACTCAGAAGACTTTCTTGATATCATCTGAACGGTTGGCATTCCACCACAAGTCAAAATTCTTAAATTCCATCAGAACCTAATCACCAGCAATAATCTATTTTATTCATTTGCCTTACCTTTTTCTTCTCCATGCCACTATCAATTGATATACAGACAAGGCCTTTTCTGATTTGCTCTCTTCTGCATCTCCAAAACATACACTCGCCTGGCTGCTATGGGCTGACTCTGTATGTTAGTTTCACGTTCACATGGTGACATCCTACTTCTCAGGCTCACAGTACCAGTAGGTAGTACCTTTGGCAAGCCACAAAGTTTAAGTTAAATCTTGAAAATGAATAATAAATGATGGAGATAGTTGTATCTTTTATTTTTTATCAATTTATTCTTTTACATTTCAAATGTTATTCCCCTTCCTGCTTTTTCCTCCACAGAACCCCCATCCCATCATCCATCTCCTCCTCACCTATGCCTCTATGAGAATGCTCCTCCATCCACTTACCTACTCCTGTCTCACTCCTCTAGCATTCTCCTACACTAGGGCATCAAGCCTCCCTCCCCTCCCATTGCTGTCAGATAGGGCTATCCTCTGCTATATATGTATCTGGAGTCCTGGCTCCCTCCATGTATATACTCTTTGGTTGATAGTTTAGTTTCTGGGTGCTCTGTGTGGTCCAGTTAGTTGATATCGTTCTTCCTATGGAATTGCAATCCTCTTTAGTCCTTCCATTACCTCTTCCATTGGGGTCCCCGGGCTCAGTCCAATGGTTGGTTGTGAGTGTCTGCATCTACATTAGGTAGGTGCTAGCAGAACCTCTCAGGGGACATCCATACCAGGCTCCTGTCAGCAAGCACTCTTTGGCATCAACAATAGTGTTGGGGTTTGGTATCTGTGAATGGGATAGGTCCTAGATGGAGCAATCTCTAAATAGCCTTTCCTTCAGTCTCTGCTCCATTTTTGTCCTTGTATTTCCTTTGGACAGGAACAATGCTGGGTTAAAATGTTTGAGATGGGTGGGTGGTTCCATTCCTGAACTGGGGGCTGTGCCTCTCTACTGGAGGTGGTCTCTGTAGGTTCTATCTCTCCTTTGTTGCATATTTTGGCTAGTCAGCCCTACTGGGTCCTGGGAGCCTCTTGCTTCCCTAGAGTCTGACACTTCCTAGAGGCTACTGTCAGTTCCCCATCCCCTACTGCTACATAGTTCTATTCAATTTCCTGACCCTCTGTACTTCTCTCCAGTACTTGATCCTGCCCCTGATTTTTCCCTCCCCCTCCTCCCTCTCTCTCTCTCTCTCTCTCTCTCTCTCTCTCTCTCTCTCTCTCTCTCTCTAGTCCCTCCTCCCTTCTACCTCTTATGATTTTGTTCTCCCTTCTATGTAGGATTAAAGCACACACACTTTGGTCTTCCATCATTTTAAGCTTCATATGGTCTGTAAGTTTTATCTTAGCATCAACAAATCCTAGTACCCATTGCATGTCTTGTGATTGCTTATGTGTAATCTACAAGCTATTTATAATAAAGAAAACTTGCTTTAAAGAATTATTATAAGATTGAATAAGTTCATATATTAGCACATTTACATTATTTCTGGATTTGTATTTGTTGCTCAGTGAATACTAGAATCTGTGAATCTTCTTGGGCTCATTTTGGTTTAGTGGCACATGCATTTGTGCACACAGGCACACAGGCACATGCATGCACACACACACACACACACACACACACACACACACACACACACACACACACACACACACAGTGTGTGCCTGAAAGCAAACTGCCTGGTGTTTTATTGGCTTCTCAGTTAAAAGAAAACTTACACATAACATCGATGCCATAGTTCACCTTTTAAATCTCAGGGAATGAGCAGTCCGTTTTAACTTTCAATAATAAACACCATCAACTGTTTTGATACTTGAAAATCTCCCAAATGTTATAACTGTCTTGAGATGAGTTAACCAAACCAAAAATCTCTGTAGAGAACTTTGTAAAGGATGAAGATATTGTGCCTACTTTATTGTGCCTATTCTTTGTTAAAATCACACAACTGGTGCATTAGAGTTTGCAAGATGTAGGATTTCTTGTAATTCACCTTCATCCTTTTCTAATGAGCAAACTGAAATCCTTAGAAAGATTTCCAAGTGTGTGCTCAATATGACCTACAATTCTTTGACTTACTATTCTTACTACATCAGGAAGAATTAACTCAAAGTAGCCTACTTTCTACTAGCTTGGGAAAAATTATCATATCTTTTCAACATAAGCAGGTTATTAAAATTCAATGTATGTGACAATACTCAAATGCTAGAGAGATCTCAAACATCACTGTGTAAGTTGTCAAGTGACAGAACACACGTGCTTTACATAAACTCCCACATATTTCTGCATAAATATTGTCACATTTAACTCATCATAAGGACAGCTCACTACTTTTACAAATTAAAATTTTGCCACTAGATATAGAACAAAATCTGAAATAAAATTGAAAGATGGTATTTTTGTGGTTTAAATGATAGACTGAATAGCATATGATTTCCACATTATAGGAATTTCATAACTGAAAACCACTCTTTAAAACTGATTTTTCTTTATGTGAGTGCTAAAAATTTAATATTATGGTATCTCTGTGTTTATGAAAATTAATTACCTGAAGACACAGTATATTATTTTGGGAGGAGGTAGTATCTTAGAAAACCAAAAGGTTTGTAATAGTCATTTATTTCTAACATTGAGGGAGAACCATCCCCAAGTGACACAATTAAGCTTGCAAAACCCTTCTATCTTTAACTGTACAAGAACTTTGTTTCTGAATTTTATGCAGCTAATTTCTCTTACTTCCTTTCTCTGCTCATGAATTTCTGTTTGCATAACTTGATGTGCATAGCATGGCCATGTCTTGAGGCAACACACTACTCATGTTTAGGAAATCGTTCTTACCCTTGTGAACGTTGGACAAGGATATCTTTCATGGGAAAGCTTGTCTCTTTATATTAGAATGCTGGAATACTAAATAGTGTATAGCAGCCATTAGGTTATTTTAAAATGGCAGTGTTTAAGTATTTATAATCTAAAAGAAGTATTCAGCTCAGGGGATGGATAATTTCCAGATTCAAGGTTTGTTTGTTTGTTTGTTTGTTTATAAATTAGTAAGGATTAAATTTTTCTTGTTGTATCCTAATTTATATTCAGGAATATCACCATAAGAAATAATCAGTGTCAGATGTATAGGAAATATTGAAAACCGTAGACATTTAAGAGTAGATACGTTTTATATTTAGTAATAGCACTTATGCCAGTTGGTTAATGCTTTAAAAAGTTACATTTTACATCAAGTAGGTACAGGTGTATTTTATATTTAGTAATAGCATTTATACACGAACTTTGATTGAATTGCAGTTTCCACTCATCAGCTTCTTCCTAGATGAGCTGAGTGCATTGGGCCCAGAGAACTATTAGCTTTCATTGTAGGAGAGACAGGGATCGGTCCCTTCAGAATAGTGAATTAGCCTTGTAGCAAAGCTTTCTCCTGGTTCCTCTTCACAATGAGACTCTTTTAACCAAGCTTTTTACTAATGTAACCAGAGAGTAAAGTGACAGTCGGAAGAAGAAGAAAATGCAATCTACTGAAATACAATGGTCCTAGTGGGCGTGGCTTCAGCTTCCCATAGAGTGCTGATCTGACACGATTAATTCACAATGCTAAAGGTGGCCCTTCAGGCATGCACAACAATATCTCTAAGTATTGAAGTGTAATAGTTCTAAAATAGAAGTAAAGCTATCATTTTTTGAAAAGACTAAATGCTTTATGTAAAAATATGTAATAGTGGACCTCTTTCTATATCTCATAATAAAATACTCCTTCAAATTTTTGAAATGACTTTATGCTCACTAACTATCTTTCACTACATTTTGTTACTTTAAATGATTTTTAAAACCAAAACCTTAAAAGATATGTGGTACTCCTCATCACATCAGGTTCAAAGTTAAGTACTGGAGAAGAGTTCTCATGATTTATAACCTGGATACGTTAAAACTTTAATGTTTATCATTCCACTTTATAAATGCTTTGTTTCTGAGATCATTAAGAATCAATACACCAAGACTATATTTACTAGTAAATTAGGGATGCAGGGAAAGATGCTGATAATGTGTGGCAGTTTAATAAAGCAGACATCAGCTTAGCCTAAGTAAATGTTGAGCAAATGTCTTTTCAAGATGATAAGGAGCATTGAGCGTTCAGCTAAGCTCGCATTGTACCAGAGATGTGAGCGGATGCACCAAGACCAGCAAAGAAGAGTGAAGGCTGAAAAGGTAAAAGTGCCATCTAGTTTTTCTATACATAATATATGGCCCTGTTAACAGTACATCTAAAGTAGCCACGCATGCACACACATACCCCGAATGACACGAGAGAAGAAAAATGATCAATCTCTCCAGCAAATTCGCAGGTTTGTGTTCAAAAAGTACTGAAATTTTCTAAACTACCAATAATAGTTTAACACGGTTTTGAAACTACTATCATTCATAATTTCACAAAGAAATATATTCAATGACAAATATATTTAATAAAATGTTTCAAATTGCTACACTGGAAAAGAAACAAAAATCACTGTTGAGGAATTTTTTTAAAAAATAGAGAAATATTACTAACTGTAATATTATTAACTATTAATTTTTAAAGAAAATTGCAAAAGACCATCTTTTCATCCTTCCTCTCTTTTCTCTCCTTTTTATTTCTTCCATCTTCCCATCCTCCCTCCCTTCCTTCTTTTGTTTCTTTCTTCCCTGTTTACTTGTAGCCACAACTCAACAACATATATATATGTATATATATATGTGTCTATGTATGTATATATATATATATCACATAATATTAAATATCAAATGGTCAAAGTCATCTTGAAAGCACAATTTTCACCAAGTTATAAAAGCAATTAACATGCTATAGGTCAATAATAGATCAGTTGAATGGAATGCAGTCTATAAATAGACACTTAAGCAGTCAACAGATTTTGATTTAAAAGACATGGAAATTTTATGAGGAAAGGTGACTTTTTTTTACCAAATTTTCTGGAATGACAGGATATCTGCTGGAAAACAATGAACCTTAAGTCATATATAACATTATATGCGACTAACTTACATATATGTACATACATACATGTATATGTATGTGTTTATGTAAATGCATATGTATATGTATGTATGTATATGACCTTAAATTTTTCTATAAAAATTAAAGGGAAACTATATCCATGATCTTGGTATGAGTAAAACATTCTTTGCAGAAATAAAAGCAATAAATACAGTTCAGGTATGTCCTATGTTGAGCAGTAGGTGGCCACACACAAAACAAACTTAGTCACATCTTTGTCTTATTATACCATAATGTTGCTTTTTCTTTCCTTTTTTTAACCTGAACACCTGTTTGCCTATATATATATATATATGCTTCTGATATTGTGTTTTAAAGGGATTTCTGTGAGTGCACGAATATATAAATCTTTGTATTCATATGTGTATATGTGTTCCTCGTGTTTTGCTGTGGCTCTCTTTCTCCAGTTATAGGGAATCACATGCCCTCTTCTGGCGTATACAAGCACTAGGTATGCACATGGTGCTTAGACATACATACATGTATTCACACATACACACTCACACACACACACACAAAACAAAAATAAAAAGGCACTTCTAAATAAATAATTATAATAAACCTAAGGCACACTCATAAGCCTATGTGTGTATTTGTGTGTATCACTTTACATTTAATATGTAACACCTTCATGTAACATCTCTTTTGCATACCATCATCTTAAAAAACAGTAAAGCCTGTGAATTTAAGAGAATTGTGAATATTTGAAATTATATCTTCATTGTATCTTCTTAGTAATAATAATGATCCTTAAAGACATATTAAAGTAGGTGGTATGCATGTTTCTTTCCTTTTTAGAAGACTTAGAAGAAGCAGATACAATGGGCTGAAAATTACAGAGCATTTGTGTCCAAGACAAGATCTTCACATCTCAAATCTTAAAGTCTTACATCATCCCAAACAGTAGTTACTGTTACAGCCATTATAGCTTCAGAGAGGAAGAAGCTAAGAGCAGAGAGGCGAGGTAATAGTATTGTACCCAAGTACATTTGCACCAAAGGATGTCATCCAAGGTTCAAGTTCAGGAGACCAGCTCTGGGAAGCCCTCTGTACAATCTGCAAATAGATAGGTCTTTCTAGATTCTTCTGCCAGACAACAGTGCTCTTGTTTGGGAATTATGCTACATGGAGTTTGTTAATTACAAACATGGGATAAATCTCATTTATTCCTGATATTACCATCCATATCAACACTCTTTTATCCTTAAATATATATTAGACTGAAAAAGTAGTGGTTGTCATTATTGTAGCTGAAATGTAGAACAAAAATATAGAGGAAGTAGAAAATGATGAGAATATATTGATTCCTTGCCCAGGGATTTTCCAATCTAAAGAGAACTAAGATAAGAAGGGGATGACAGAGCTCAGTCTTAAAAGCAAGGTCCTTCTAGATTTTTAACTTTCCTAGTAGGCAAAACTTCCCCTTTCATTCTGTTCTGCTGTTGAAGCTTCCTATCTGTGAGGTCATATTTATTATCCTTAATTTAATATTCTGCTTGTGAGACTGGATTTAAGCAAATGATGACTAACTGGCTTTGGTCTCTAGGAAGTAGAATAGCAGCGTTCTTAGCTCTAAAAATTTCAGTTGCAAAATAAAAGGAAGCTCATAAAACTTGACTGTGTGTTTATAGTTAACTAAGTAAGGAAATTGTCCTAATTTGCCAAATAGGAAAACATGGTCTATGTCTTCAACATGCTCATGCTGAAACAGATCATGGACAAATCCTATCATCCATGCTCTGGAAGCTGCTCAGAGCTATTTTTTGCATTCTTTTCATGTCTTTTGCTTATTTTGATTTTCTTAGTCATTCTCACTTTGAGAAAAGCAAGACAAAATCAACTAAATTTCTATCAAGCCTTTTGAATATAGGGATATATAGTCTAAAGGGAAGATGTCCTTGAGGAGGGCTGCAGTGTAGTTGAATGTTAGGGCTGGAAAGTAAAACAATGTCCATGACTCAGAAGCATTTACTCCATTAGACATCTTGAGTCATAGAAAATGGAAAGACTTTTAAGTATTGCATGGATCTGTGAACTGATACCTGAAGCCATATCATTGATGTAGAATTCCTTTTAATGTTGTAATTTTGCATGTTCAAGAAATGAAAATTAAACAAAATAATATAGGGCTTTTTCAGGGGTTAGCAATCTAATCTACATCCACCATTTCAAGACTTTGGGTTCAATCTTGGCAGCAGCAAAAGAAAATTATTACGGTTTATAGTAATTACGCAGTAAAATTTCACACACATGCACTCACACACAAATACACACAAACACACACACACACACAAGTATATCCATATACACTAATCAGAACTATTTTCAAATAGCAGATTTCCATTACTTTATTACTGAAATACATTTACCTAACATTTGAAATGAAGTGTCTCTGTAGTTGATAGTAGATATTTTTTTCATTCTTTTTTAAAATTGAAAATAGAGTCTTTTCTCATCTTCACCACATTTCCCTCCCCTCACTTCTTCCAGCTACTCCCTGCCTCCTCTGGCCCCTAGATCCATTCAGTCTCCATTTTCTCTTGAGAAAACAGCAGTTCTCCCAAACAGAACAAAACAAAACGCAGTAACACAAGGCAAAAGCCCTCATATGGAGGCTGGACAAGACAACCCAATTTCTTAAGTTGCTATAGTATGGTCAAGAGTACCTGGGAAATGTATGAAACATCTGGAGTATAAGACCTTGTAACTGGTAAGAAAAGATGTGAAATTCATATTTGCTGGTCTACCTAAGATCTTACTGCTTTAAACATTATAAATGACATTTTCTCTGAAAACAAGTTCACATAGAATCCATGTCTTCCCCATGCTTAAAATCCTTCAGTCCCTCTCTATTAGCTCTTTCAAATGCTTTAACACCATAATAGCTTATATAACCGCTTTGTTGCCCATTTTCCTACCTCTTCTACTGTCATATACTCATGCTTTACTCATCCTACAGAAAACACCAGCTCTTGAAAAGGTCATGGCTTTTGTATTCTTGCTTTTATATCCTTGCTTATGTATCCTTAATTGTGTATATTTTCTGTAAATAGTGACCTGCTTAGGATGAATAGCATCTCATAATGATTAAATATATCATCTGATTGATATTGTGCCATCCTAGTCTAATCCCTGCTTGTATAACACACTAACCAGGAATCTTCAGACCACCCATTAATCACCGATATCTGATTTATTATACATTAAAGAACTAGTTATGTATCTTCACAAGATTGTTTTATGATTGTATGGAACCATTCCTTATGTAGTCTTAGAAGATTTCTTTCTTTTCTGTTGACTTTTTAAATGTAGTTTTTACTACTTAATTGTTATCACTTCTATGATTATCCAAACTCCAACTTGTTATTTTAGTTTATTTTATGTTGCTGTGATAAAATTCCAAGACCAAAAGCAACTTGGAGATGAAAGAGTTTATTATATTTTTCAGGTTTCAATATTCATTAAGGGAAACCAGGGGAGGACCTCAAAGCAGGAACCTGCAATCAGGAACTGAAGCAGAGAGCATGGAGGAATGCTGCTTACTGGCTTGCTCTCCGTGACTTGCATAGATTGATTCTTATACCACCCAAACTACCTTCCTAGGAGTGGTAATGCTCTGGGTGGGATGAACTCTTCCAAATTAATAATTAATCAAGGAACTATCACACTGACATGCCCACAAACCAATTAGATGGATGCATTTCTTCAACTGAAGTTCCTTCTCAAGCAACTACAGTTTTTTATTAGCACTGATAAAACCTGAACCATACACGTCATGGACTTTTCTATTATTGTCAATTGTATTTCATTATTGCTCATGTCTGAAACAGACTGTAAAGAGCTTCCAATAAGTGACTTTATTGGAATAAATAACACTATAGTAACATTATTTTTAAGGAAAAAAATTAGAAGGGCCATATTGCTTCTGAGTGTGATATTGAAAATATCCGGGATGTATATGCCAAGAAGTATTCCTGGGCTTCTCTGGGGTTATCTATAGAGCGAAGGGACTATGAATGTTTGTTTCTTAGTTTGTCTGCTTGGTTATATTGAGTTTGCAAATTATTTATAATAGTGTAATATGAAATGATATAAATATTGAAACTGCTTTCCTCTAAGGACTCATTCTTTCCATGATTCAGTTGCATTTAATATTGCAGATCACTTCTTGCTAGAAATACTGTTTTTTCTTGACTGTCATGTTAAAATCTCTCCAGATTTTGCTTGTGAATCTTTGTAATCTGCCCTTGTCTAACTGATTCTTTCTATTCCTAGGCCATTGGTATTTGCTCCATGCTCCTTGCCTAGGTTCATGACTCCTTCAGCATCATTTCGTCTAGAGGCTAGCATGATTTCCCATGACACTGTTTATAATTTATGATCTGAAGGCAATAATTGCAGAGTTCTCAAGCTGGTTCTGATTCTGAGGTTTGTACATCTAAACATCGGTTTTACATTTGGAAGGCTCCCAGCCATCTCAGACTTCAGGTGCACAAATGTCTATTCTCCTCTCTGAACAGAACTGCCTTTCACTCAAAACAAGCTAGAAACCTCACACTTGCCCTTCAGTTCTCGCTCCCTCCACTCACATAATTCATTATTCAGCACTGTTGATTCTATAATATGTGGTGATTTGAATGAATCATGTCACACAGGGAGTGACATGATTGGGAGGTTTGATCTGTGGAAGTGTATCACTGGGGCTGGGCTTTAATCTTTCAAATGTTCAAGCCAAGATATCTCTCTGTCTCTCTCTCTGTCTCTCTGACCCTGTCTCTGTCTCTGTCTCTGTCTCTCTCTCTCTGATTTTTTCCCTCCATCTTTATTAACTTGGGTATTTCTTATTTACATTTCAATTGTTATTCACTTTCCAGGTTTCCAGGCAAACATCTCCCTAACCCCTCCACCTCCCCTTCTATATGGGTGTTCTCCTCCCCATCCTCCCCCCATTACCATCCTCCCCGCAACAATCACGTTCACTGGGGGTTCAGTCTTGGCAGGACCAAGGGCTTCCTCTTCCACTGGTGCTCTTACTAGGCTACTCATTGCTACCTATGAAGTTGGAGCCCAGGGTCAGTCCATGTATAGTCTTTGGGTAGTGGCTTAGTCCCTGGAAGCTCTGGTTGCTTGGCATTGTTGTTCATATGGGGTTTTGAGTCCCTTCAAGCTCTTTCAGTCCTTTCTCTGATTGTTAATCCAGATATAGAACTCTTGGCCCTTTCTCCACCACCATGTCTACCTGCCATGCTTCTAGTCATAATTATAAAGGAGTAGACCTCTGAAACATAAGCCAGCCCCAATTAAATGTTTTTCTTTATAAAAGGAAATGTCATGGTCATGTTATCCCTCCATAACAATAAAATCCTAAGACAGAGTTTGTACTAGGATTAAGGTACTGCTGTAACGGGCTTGACTGAGCATTTGTTTGGTGGAATGTAGAGTGTGGGCATTTGAACTAGGAGAGCCTTTGAATGCTTTAAGTGGGGCTTAATGAACCACCCTAGTAGAATAATAGGAGAAAGAGGTACTGAGGGTTATTTTTACTATGGCAACACAGTTTAAAAGATTTCAGAGGAGAAAAATATTAGCATATGGTCTAGAGACAGTTCTTATGTTATTTTGGCAAAGAATTGGGCTGCTTTCTGCCCTTGTGCAGAGAAAAAATCTGCCTGAAGATAAATTGAAGAGTTATAGATTGACAGCTTCAGCAGTGGAGATTTTAAAACTGTATAATATTGATTGTATCATGTGGGTATGAGTGGGTATGAGTCTTTTGCAAATCTATAATGTTTGGTTGAACAAGAAGAACTACAAAATTCATATGTTGGAAGTATGTGATTTGCTGTTTGATTTTGTTTTTATAGGGTATTACAGTTAAGGGATTGCCATTAGTCTCAGAAGAGACTTTGGACTTTTAAACATGGTTGAGACTCAGACTATAGAGACTTTTGAAGTTGGATTGAGTGCACAACTTGACATTCTGATATGACTATAAACCTATGGGGACCAGGGAATGGAACGTGGTAGTTTGAATAGGAATGGACTCCAATGGCTCATAGGGAGTGGCGCTATTAGCAAGTGTGGCCTGGCTGGAGGAAGTGTGTCACTTAGGGTAGACGTTGAGGTTTCAAATTCTGGAGCAAGGCCTAGAGTTGTCTGTTTTCTTGCTGCTTACTGATTCAGATGTAGAACTCT
Source organism: Rattus norvegicus (assembly GCF_021556685.1). Taxonomy (NCBI): domain Eukaryota; kingdom Metazoa; phylum Chordata; class Mammalia; order Rodentia; family Muridae; genus Rattus; species Rattus norvegicus. The sequence continues at coordinate 54,279,831 of NC_141540.1, forward strand.
TGGATCCTTCTCCAACACCATGTGTGTCTGCATACTACCCTGCTTCCCACCTTGATGATAATGATGATGATGACGATAACCTCAGAAACTGTAATCTGGCCTCATTTAACTGTTGTCCTTTATAAGAGTTGCCTTGGCCATAGGGTTTCTTCAAAGCAATAGAAGCCTAAGAAACCCTGTAGTGTCTCTCAAGATAATTGACATCATTCTATTTTGAGGGCTAATCATGTTCACAGCAAGTCACAAACATACTCATTATATCATATTCATAGTCTTCTCTAAATATTCCTAAACTTATTTGTCGTTGGATATTATTGAAACTGTGCCACATACTGTAAACCTGTTTGATGACTTGAACTCTGATCACAGGCTCTGCTACAGATGATCTCCTGGTCTGGCTGGAAATAGGAGGAGTGGAGTAGAAAAGGAAGAAGTCAGAACAACATTTGTCCTTATTTCTAACAACTTCAACTCAATGTTTCTCATGGTTTTGAACCAAAATAGCTATTCTAATTTCATCTAACTGTTAAAAAAAAATCAAACACGTCCCTCCCCCGTCCAGATGTACCAGCACCAGAATGTATATTATCTTACTGAATCTTTACAGTAACTATTAGGGAGAACAGATTATTTCACCTTGTAAATAATGGGCTCAGGTACACCAGGTAGAAGACTACAGCATCGACCACTGTTTTTCAGTCTATTGCAACTGCCTCCGACTCTCCTCTACTTTCCCCTCATTTTTAGGTTGTCAAAAATATGCTGATAACCCCTTGCTTGCTTAATGTCTCCAGAGACAGGAACACTATTCTATTCTCACTGCTAATACTGTTTTCTTATTTGATCTGGTTTTCCAATTGTATGTAGTCAGTGGCCACAGCTTTCTATGAGATGAGATCAGAAATCTCATTCATGGTCTGTGAGGTCAGAAATCTCGTTCATAGATAGAGTTGGAGACTGCTGGATATAATGGTCCTTTTGTGTTGCTATGTATGTAAGAGGCTGGGTGCCTTGATTCAGGTAGTAGCTTGAAACATAATTCAGTAAAATTTTGACATAAAGGGAACATAGAAGTGATCTGACTCATTCCAGTAGTAAAGAACAAAAGAAAAATGAAGTTAAAATGTTGAGTGTTTTACCTGCTTGTGTTACAAGAGCTAAGGCCCTGATCTGACCCCAATAACTCAAAGCCCGATCCTTCTTCTAATGCTCATTCTTCTAATGCTTTATCACTGTTTTTTTTTTATTTAACAAACTGATTCATCATGCTTTCTTTTCAAATGCAAACTTGTCGTGCTAGCTTTCAATGCATTTAAATGGTAGAAAATCCAGTCCAAGTGGCTTATTTAAATTCATCATAGGATTAAAGTGTTTACATATGAGGAAAGAAAATGATAACTGACAGAGTCTATCCAAGATGCCAGGGCCAAACTAATGATATTCATTAAAAATAAGGAAATAGAAAAGACTCAGGAAGAGATTTCAAATGGGAAGGATCTGTCTAGGGCTGCTCTTCTAACCAAATCAGGCACAGCGTTAAGGGAAACAAACAAAAGACCAGGTCTGGAGACAGTGAGTGCTAAGTGAGTTAGAGATGCTGTTAGCAAGGGCAGCTCCCTGGCTGCCTCTGACTGCAAGCAGAATTGTATATCTGGTCAGAGCACTAGAGAACTTCTGGCCCTATCCACTCTTCTATTTCTCATACCACTGCTCTCGTTTCCTGTTTGTCTAGATTGGGTGATTTCAATGATACTTTCCCAAAACCTATATAAAGGAGCCCAGAAAAATCCGTGAGTTTTAGCACCTACATTCTCAACATTTTCACTATATATAAGAGATTGTTTTCGTTATAGTCATTTCTCTTATTCGCTCTAGGTTTTCCTTTCTTCATTGATTGAGTCTAAGGTGAGGGTCGTGGCAACTGTTCTTTCTCAGGTCTCTCTCCTTGAAAAGAAATATAGAGTTTTAAGGATTCTTAGTACACTAAAGAATCAAAGGATCAGTCCAAGTGGGTTTGGAGTCTTAAACCCTTCTCGCTCATAAGAAATTGAGGTTGGTTTATGTCCCACAGGTATGTGTTTTGTGTATGTAATTCCTTGCATGTGTAATTCCTATAACCGGAGGCTAGAGCTATGCACTCTCTGTGTACTGATAACTAGTTATCTTTGACAAGAGCTGTTAGGAAAAGGGTGGGAGTATGTCAGGAAGTTAGACATGCAAGAATTAAAAGCCGTGGGGGATTACTATAGCAATAAGGACAACTATGATAGGCTAGTTAACCATGTGATTTTAGTCACAATAATATTTTTAAGAGGATCATATGGATACATATGACCATAGGAATCACAATTCTTTTTTAAAAAAGATTTATTTATTTTATTTTGTATATGAGTACACAGTAGCTGTCTTCAGACACACCAGAAGAGGGCATCAGATCCCATTACAGATGGTTGTGAGCCACCATGTGGTTGCTGGGATTTGAACTCAGGACCTCTGGAAGAACAGTCAGTGCTCTTAACCACTGAGCCATCTCTCCAGTCCAAGGAATTGCAATTCTTCTCTCTCTCTCTCTCTCTCTCTCTCTCTCTCTCTCTCTCTCTCTCTCTCTCTCTCTCTCTCCCCTATATATATATATATCACAATACACACATATTAGAGTTTTTATATGCAACTTGTCTATGACTCACTACTTTAGGCAGAATGCACCTTTGGTGACCCAGATTTTTAGTCACATGTAGTTTTACCATCTGTGCTGAGTGTGGCAGAATCTGAGTTCATAAGCAAACAAAATTAAGTAAGTGTGAAATTTTAGTGGGAAGATGAGTTGTAGGTACGTTTCTTTGATAGAGAAGATGATTATGAATCTGTTTTTGAAATGTCCAATAATCCAATTTAATCATTAAGCAAAATCTGACTGAGTGTTCTGGTGGTATTCTCGGGCATTAAGAAAAAAAAGACTAAAATAAGATATGAAGAAAAAGGCTTATGTTTAAAGATACAGTAGAAATAAACATGTAAAATATTAGATCAGTGAAGCAGATAACCTTGTACTGAAAGTAGCATCTTGTAATTGGACTCGTTCAAGGATGAAGGTAATAGTCACTCATTAAACAAAGTCATATTAATACATAATGGCTCAACAACAAGGAATCTTCAATGAGTAATGGATGTTGGGGTCTTTTACTTAGGCCACCATTTTTCTATACAGCATGGCACTTCAACCTTTGGGGGAAAAGAGCTAAGCAAGCAAAAAATCCTCAAAGCAAATTTTACCTGGGATATTTTGCCAAATATAAAAGCATGTCAAAAATGTAAATGTAATTTGCTAAGGGGCTAGTCTGGAACAGTGAATGGGTAGACTGACAGACAGATGATTGATTTTTCCGTACCCATGTGACTTGTCTAATCTAAGATGATGACAAGATCAAGGGGAATGATGGTGTTTAACTATCACAGTTAACATGTTCTGAAAATTTAGCTTATATATTGGGAAATATAACAAAGCATGGTTGTATGCTTTTCTCGGGATTAAGGAGCCACTTAGCATGTTATAGACATTTATGATTGTGTAGTTATTACATAGGTCATGAAGATGTTATACTTAGAGTGCTGATTGCAGATGATAATTGCATTAATCACACTTACTTTTACAAAGATAATTCACTGCCCTACTCATTGAAATAAAAGGTCAGATAGTTTCTATTATAAAGCTCATCCATGCAAGAAATTATGAGGAAAAAGCACTCAATTAAAATAATAAGGACAAAAGCAACCATCTTCTCATCACATAAAAATAGCAAAAATTAATATTTGGTTTGTATCCTAATTTTTTAGGCACCACATTTGGCTTTTGGTTTATGTTACATAAAGAGTTCTGTTCATATGCATAAAGAATTCAGTATACTTTTTAAAAATGTTGTCATAGCAACATAAGCATTTTCTACATGATATTATTTTACATGACTATGAACATCAATTTCACCAGTTATGTGAAATTACAGCATGAGGGTGTTTATGCATTTGGTATTGCTAAATATTTATGTTGTCTCCCATCTTTCATTTTTATATATAAAACTAGATAAACGTCATATGTTCATGGCTTTTTCAGTAGTTGGTGTTCTAGTTTTCATGCTGAAAGGATTTTCTAGAAAGGAGTTACTGTCCAAAATATTTTCATTTATGCTCCAGTGAGAAAAATAAGATAGCAATTTTTTTACCTGTATATGGGGAAGCTATTAAATTTTCTTGAGTCATATTTATATTGAATATTTGAGGTATAGAAACAGGCATCAAACCTGCAAATAATATTTTGCTTCTCGATCATTTCTACATTCACTGTTGGAAATTCTATCAGCCAGACATTTGGAATTATTTTAAAGCTGGATATGCACGCTTTGCCTTCAGAAAAAGATGAGTTCAGAGTCTGAGGGATAGTAGCAATAGAAATTTGACCAAGCTACAAAGCACTCAGGGACCAGGTACTTGCATGATACAATAGTATTGGCTATCTTGATCAATTATTCTGAGGATTATTTTTTTGCTTTTATTTTTTTAATAGGCTGGCATGAGATGGATGTTATTATAGGTGATGATAATCTCAATACATTATGTTGATTTGTTGTTTTTTGTTTGTATTTGTTCGTTTGTTTGTACAATGACTGCCCAGCTAGGCACCATTTGATAGTTTTCTGTTTCTTTTTTTTTTCTTTTCTTTTTTTAGGAGCTGGGGACCGAACCCAGGGCCTCGCGCTTGCTAGGCAAGCGCTCTACCACTGAACGCTAAATCCCCAACCCCAGCTTTCTGTTTCTTACAAACGCTCCTTGCAAGTGACATCGGTTTCGTCATGTGATTCTTCCAAACATGCTTTGAGGCATTCCGCAGACATCCCTGGGTACTCTTTCCCTGCTCCTATCATATGAGTTCCAACATTTACTTTCAAGTTTTTCTGCAGTCCCTCTGAGGAGAGAAAAGCCAAAGTCACCCATGGTATCTCACAGAACAGAGAATTCTCTCCTGTCCTACCACCTGCTGTCTCCATTAGGTGAGAGACTCTCTCATGGTGGGCCTGAGACGGCACAGTCCACTTGTTCCAGCTCTGCTGTTTTCTTATAGAAAGCACAGTGAGTGGACTCACATGACACTGCTAATAAAACATAACCTACAAGATGAGGAACTGTTATCAACTGGCTAATGTATCAAAGGTGGTTGGTAAAGTAATGCATCGAACACGCTGTATGGAAACATAGAAGACAAACAAACCTATTTTGTAATTTTGTAAGAAGATCCCAACAGACCCTTAGTAGTTGCATAGGGCGAATTTAGCAAACATTATATAAAAGATGCAGCTAATTTTCAAGAATCATTTCATTCACTGAATCACAAATCATTGGGGGTTTGTAAATTCAATAAAGCTCAAATTTCACATGTAGGTAGAATAGATATTTCTATTAGTTTCACAGTCAATCGAAATAGTGATTCACAAGTGGTTCATTGTCTTCCACAAGCAGCCTCCATTTCCCCTTGACAGAAATCTGTTGAGGCCAGGATATAGACAGTAGATCGCATAGGTGATGTCTATGACCTATAGGTTAGGACCTGAAATGTTGGGAGTTACATCGACTGTCAATCAGAACTAGATGGCCTCTATTTCTCTGTTCCATGTCACTATGAGACAAAGCTCTACTCTACTCAAGAGAAGCCCAATCAGTATCTTCTACTAATAGCTAATTGTGACAGAGACGTTAGATTTTTTTGAGACTGACATTTTAGGATTCATCTGCTGCAATCATCAACGTACAGAGTATTCTGGAACATTTATCAGAAACTAATCAGGCTGAATAGGGTTATAGGCAACAAAATCTGTTTGGCACTCATTTGGCAGTGTGCAAGGGAAGAGATCATTCGCCATGCTAATGAGGACTTTGTATGTCACACAGACAGCTCAGACACCTCATAATGTTTAATGCTTCCACCGTTGTGAGTGTATTTGGCTTTGTTTTGATGGTGATCAAAGGTTCTTCCTTTGTCTATGCTTCTTTTCATCTGTCCCCACAACTGTACGGACTTCAGACTGGGCATTTGGGGCATTTGTTTTTGCTTTTTTTTTTTTCTGACTTTTAAACCTGCGTTTAGATAGAAAATCTTGTGTAGGTATTACTCTTAATGGCATTGCTTTGGACAGCTGTATGCACTCGGATTTGTTCAGAACTTTGTAGCCAAGACTGGATAAAAGTAAGAAGTGACAAGCCTGAGGTCAGAAAGCATAAAGGAAACTATATTTTCAAAATATGAGTTTTCTATGAACCCAAGACCCTTACTCAACGTTCGTTAAAGAAACATCCTTCCACCAGAAAAAAAAAACAAGCCAGCATTAAGTGCTACTGCTTTGCCAAATTCAATTGTAATAAGTACAGAGACAGGAGACAGACACTTTTGGACTTGAAACAAGCAGCTGGTGCCAGAACCACCATCTCCCTCCTCGGCTACCTTCGGTTTCATTAGCCTTCAGAAATCCTTTGATTCATATGTCTCAAAACAATATCATTATTCCCTTAAGAGTCCAGCATGAGCAACAGAAGGGCACAATTGCCAATAATTGTGTTACTCCATCAGGACATCATTTAACAGAGGCCTAAAGTTTACTCCAAATCTCAGGTACATGTGGAGGCTCACTGGAGGCGCCCATCTTAGCTAATCTGTACAGTGCCCTGATGCACCTTAATGTCTGCCTACATACAATTTTCCTAGTCCTGTTGAAGCACCAGGTCATAATTCTTGTGCTCTTTGGAAAAATTAAACCAACAAGTCCATCACTTTATCAGAGCTGCCTGGATTTTATCCACATTTAAAACACTATCAATTCTAATAACGTTTTAAATTGTGAAGGCAGAAAATGTTGGAAGTGGGGTCTCAAAAAGTGAAGAATGAAGCCTCCTAAGGAGCTTCGATTTTCCATTTATCTTATTAATATATTCCTGTATTATATTTATCAATGATTTTGTTGTTTTGCTACTTTGAATTCTACACCTACTACTTGGCCCACAATTTTGATATACAGATTCTATTAACGGTCAGTATCAAACAAAATTCTAAGCCAGGGTTGGTTTAATTTGAGATTCCCTAGGTTTGACCCTAAGCCAGAAATCACACTGTACATGAAGAAATGCTATCCATTGGACACAGAGTCCTTCCCCTTCTGGAAGTCACTTGGCAGCGAGCTATCCATAAGGTACTTGGGTCAATAATGAGAACTTTCCCACTTCCTTTTATTTTTTTAATAGGACAAAAAGCATCTTTAAATGTGGTTAGAGGAGCTTTTTTCTTTCTCACAATAGGAAATTATCTGGGATACCTTTGTTATTTCCTTTTTTCCTTTCTATCTCTTTCATTAAGTTAGGGGTTTTTCCACCGCCTTGGGAATCAAACTTCAGCCTTGAAAATGCCAGACAAGTGCTATAATCCCACACTACATAATGAGCTCTTTCCATTTTATCTTTAAATTTGGGGATAGAGTCTAGGTTAAGTTTGCTAAGCAGGCCTTGAATTTACAATCTTTTTGCCTCAACCTCCCAACTACCGTACCACAGGCCTGCCTCATCATTCACCAGAGTCTCGCGGCTGTGTCCTGCATTTGCTTTTCTCTGCACCTTGAACTTACATAATTTTCAATGATTACTATTCTAGTTTTGCATTTAATTAGAGTACTCACGTCGTGTCAGGCATGTGTATGTGCCATAACCAATGGCCTATCAGCGCCAAACATCAATTCTAATTCCTGAAACCCTTGCATACTAGCAAGCAATCCAGACTGTCTTAGTATCTCCATTTTCTTTAAAAAAAAATAGAGCAAGAAGAAATGTTTACATAATTTCTATTTATTGAGAGAGTAAATATGACGATATCTGTGCAGGAAGACTATACAATGCCATTTATATTTTACCTAATTACTGTTGAGACAAAAATATGTATGTGGTAGGCAATTGAACCAACACAGTTCTAATTTGAAGATCATTCTTGCACATAGCTGGAGTCATCATCTGCTCATGTGATATGCTTTCTCAGATGCTGAACAGGGACTAGTGCCCTGAAATATTATTCTTCCTCCTGCTCGCTGGTGCCTGAAGGTAATTCCCTGGAGTGTCATTATTTTGACTTAAGGTTTCCTGGTCCCTGTTAACATGCAAACAGGCCCTGGAGCACACAGGCATATTTATGTCATTCCTCTTTGTGAGAATTTTTCAGTACCTTTTCTTGCACCCGGTTTTACTGTTCAGTAAATAAGACCTTGAAAGACGTGAGAGGGCTTAGGGGCCAGAGTATGTAACACAACACTGTTAAATTTTAGTGTGATTCCTTGCTTCTGAAGTTTAGACTCCTCATCATCTTCTGCCTCGTGACGTCTTAAAAATATCTATATATGTAGCAACTTAACCTTAATGGGCAGTAAATGAATTGGTGCTCCTAACATCAGAGTTTTAGTAGGAGATGATAAGCATTTTTACTCTTTCTTTTAGCTGAGCGGTAACCATTAATTTCAGAAGCCAAATTGTGAGAGACCTATTTCCAGTGGCCCATGGCTCCTCGCAAGTCTTCCTTACTTGAGAAACTGGCAGTTCCTGGGTTACCTCTGGCTAAGTCACACGGTTGGCTTTGCTGATATGCTGTCAGATGATTCCAGGAGGCTTCCGAATCCCGTTTGATTCACATTAGGTCTTTGGTGTCACTACAAGCAACAGAGTTACTTTCTACTTCTATCAGAAATACATGAGATTTCGGTGCAGTATTTGAGCAAATATTTTGCTTTCTGTGTATCAGAGTCCTCCTCCCCAGTTTCCATTGAGCATCAGATACCCACATCCTCCTTAAGAGGATGAAGACAGATTGCTCAACTCAGCTGGTGGGAATTGGGCTAAAAATGACTCCCCTCCTGAATTATTTTTTACAAGGGCCTAAAGAAACCTTTCTACTTTGTCAAGTCACTTGAAAGAGAAGATTTTTGCCCAGCTGTGTGGCACTCCAAGCCTTAGGGACTCAACCACACAATATGTTCAGTGCCTCAGTGCAGAATCCTTCTGAGAGACAAAAATGCTACAAGTATGGTGCTGACGACAATCAAAATTACAATGACACATGCTGTTTCTCAGAGAGTAATTTGTAAGCAGGTAAATAGCCCTACCCCTGGAAACAAAATGCGTCTGTTCTCATTTGTACCAAGTGTTTGTTTTGTAATTGGCTTCATAGTTAAGTATTGTAATAAAGGACTAAATACTGAGGATGGTAAAGTTCAGTCACTGCATGTACAACAGAAGGGCTGATTTGTATAATTACAATGTATATGCATAGCTATCTTCTCCCTGATAGGGAAAAAAAATCTACTTTCTCACAGGCATGATTTCCTTCCACTACAGTTTAAGTCACTTTGTAATCAGCCTGTAAAATGGGTATAGCAGGTTAAATATAATCTTATGACTAGATTTTAGAATGGTAAATTTTTAGAAATGAATTGGTGTTGGCAGATAGGTACTTTGAGGGGATTGTAAGGGTGAGACTCTTGCTCTAATACAAGTTGTTGTGGACAAATCCTGTGTCTTCACTAGACTTTAACCTCCCTCAGTTGAGGCAGAAGTGTTCACCTCACAGATTTCACGGAAGTCTGAAATGATATCAAAGTAACAGTTGTACACTGCATTCTGACGTAGTATCTAGATGCAGCTATTTAAAATATAGCACATCCTTAGCAAATGACTTCTCTAGAATATTTAATCACAGATATGATTGGAGCTTAATAGATCTACTTCTCAATTTCAGTGTGTTCTTTAAAAGTATTGGCAATCAATATTTGTTAGAAAATAATAATGAGCATTTAAATTTCCCGTGACTTACACGTCTTTATTCTTTGATTCCTATGGGTTTCAGTTTTTATCACCAACCCTCATTGTAAACTGTACTTGTACCACAGAAGCATTATAGGTATTGGGTAACTCTGAATGTTGGTGGGAACACATATACGTTCACGTTTATTTTGTCATCTATGAATGTGTGGATAATTATAGTAATTATATAACCAGTTATAATCTTTGGAGTACTTGCTCCTCAATATATTTCATAATATAATGGTAAAAGAACAATGGATATATCAACAGCAGTCATTGACTAAGAACCAAAGCGAGCCATACACATAGTTAGATTTCTGACAATATTTTCATTTCCCATTATGTTTACACCTCCGGGTCTGAAAATCAGAGCTATTTTATGTGTGTGTGTTTTAAAGTACTCTGATCTTGTGTGCTTTATTTTTAAAGCCTCAGTATAACCTACAAAAACAACAAGCCTACTCAAAACTGATTATGATAGTCAAGTGGATTATTTTCATTTCAATCACTTGCTTAAATAGAGCCTCTCTGATTAGAAGACAGACTGAAAAATCAAAACCCTTAACCCAACTATGAGCAAATGTACATAAGAGGACATTTGCTTCCATCCCTCTCACCTTCTTCCTTTCTGCACTGAAGGCTGACCTCAAGACACGCAGAGTAGGCACAAGAACTTTGGCTCTGCACCAAAGCATTTTAGGAAAACATTCCCAGACCCCAACATAGATCTAATAAAATGGAATTTGTATTTGGCAACAATAGCTATAGGTGAAAATTGGAATTTAAGAAGCACTGGTTTGCAAACTCAGCTCCTACAGTGGCTAAACAGAATTTAAAAGTTGACAGGGCTACTGCGATGGCCCAGTGGTTGTGAGTGCTTACAACACCTGTTGAAGATGACTTGCATTCTGATCACCTACTTAGAAGCTTAATCACTTTTTACTTCAGTTTACAGGGATTCAATATCCTTTTCTGCCCTTTGTGGACTCTTGAGTGGAGGTGATTCACGTATACTCATTAATGCTCACGGACATAAATAAATACATAAATAAAAACAAGTGATTACAAAAAGAGAACTGTCATAATTAAAGGACATGAGTCCTAAAAGGTGGAAATTATTATGATAATGACTCAAAAAAGCAGTAACTATGTAGAAAGCTTATAACTGTATGCAGTAAGACAATCTGAAGCAATTGGGTCTTGGGTGATATTAACAAATTAAATGGAAATAGCAATATTATAACTTGTAAATCACTTGTCTAGGAAGTGCATAAGGCACTGCCTTGTGGCACCACCAAAAGGAAAGTGATGGATTGAAAAGGTTTCTAAAGATTAATTATAGCCTTTGTCCTTATAGACAGTGCTGAGGTGTTCATTAAAGTTTGTGCTGGCGATAGGAGATATTGGCCAAAAATCTCAGGTTGAGAAGGCAAAATGAATATAGTGCATGATGAAATAATTAGACATCTTAATAATTCTTAAAATGGATCATGATCACATGGGGTTCATAGAGACTTATTGCTCCAGCATAGGGGGATACTAGAGAGGTGAGGCAGGAGTGGGTAGGTGGGTGGGGAAGCACCCTCATAGTGGCAAAGGGGAGGGGGAAAGGGGCAGGAGGGTTTACAGAAGAGACTAGGAAGACATTTACATTTGAAATGTAAATAAATAAAATAACCAATTAATTAGAAAAAGAAAAAGAGAAAGTATTTGATCATTAGATCTAGACATGAAATGAAAGGACGTGATGAAGAACTGTATATAGTCACTTGAAAATTCAGGTTTAGTGAGGTTTCATCCAAAATCTGGACTTGGAATCATATCTTTTCCTTTTTTCTTTTTCTTTTATTCTTTAATCTTTTTTTACAGTCCAGTCATTAGCCCCTCATCCTGATCCACCCTTTTACTGTTCCTCATCCCATACCTTTTCTCCTGTCTCCAAGAGGATGTCCCAACCCCAACAACCTCATCCCACCAGACCTCCCCACTATCTTTTCTTTAACCTATCTTCAAAATACAACCACTTTGCCCAGTACCAATTCCAGTCTACCTAGTGTATGCTCTGATAAATACTATGAGAACGGACCTGGAAAAGAGAAGAAACATCATGGTTGTAGACATCCATGTGTTATAAAAAGGATAGCATTTATGAGTCTTTTTTAATTTGGAAGTTAGTGTATATATCCTAGATTTGTAGCTAATATTTCCTAGAGAGAAATCAGCATCTACAGAGGTAAGGACTTATTGAAAATCATGTAGTATACATTAAATGTATGTGTAGAGAGGAGAGTCTAGGAAAAGGATAGAACATCCCTCCCTCAGAATTGTACCCCAGGTACCAGCACAGTGAACACTCAATACACAGTGAAGGAAAAATCTTTAATCCAGAGATACATTAGGGATGTTAATATAGTTTTAAGTTAAAACAACACACAAAGGCTGTTGTCAAAGCCACAATCTGATAAGTATTGCTGGAGAAAATACCTCTATTACTCATTATAGTGAAGAAGTCAAGGCTGTGTCTACTTAGAGTTTTCTTTCTTACTGACTAGTGTTCAGTGGTACTGGGAGGTACTCTGCAGACTACCAGAAGAGACAGGTAAACACCAACCCAGTTCTAATACTGTTTAATATATAATGATGGTCTGCCTGCAAGATACAGTGGCACAAGAGGAAGAGAAAAGCTATGGGAGATCGAACCCAAGTTGGGTTTGTCACTGGGAAAGCCTGACACTGGTGTGCTTATAGACAGGAGCCTAGCATGGCTGTCCTATGAGAGGCCCAACAAGCAGCTGACTGAGACAGAAGCAGATACTTAACACCCAACCAATGGGCTGAAGTTTAGGGAACTCTGTGGTTAAATTAGGGAAAGGCTGGAAGAAGCTGAGGACAGCAAACCATAGGAAGACCAGCAGTCTCAACTAACCTGGACTGATGCACATAGGACCTCACAACGACTGTGGCAGAATGCACAGGGCCTGCATAGGTCTAAGCCAGATGGGGTCCCAGTGCTTACAGGGGAAATGGATATAAGGCCCATCCCCACCGTGGAAGCTGAGTCCAATTGGTAAGGGCTTGCAAGGAAAACATTAGTTTTCTCCAATGGAGTTTCCCTGGGTATATAATAGATATTTAAAGGGAAGCATCACGCCCAATAGCTGATGGCCAACACATAAGGAACTCAATAGTACTTTTGAAGTTTTTTTAAATTTGTTTTTGTTTTGTTTATCTCAGAATGCTTTGTCTGGACATTTTTTTCCTAAAAGGTCTTTTGATATATATATATATTTTTTTCCCAGATTCTTTGTCTTAGAGGGATTTCTGTGTGTGCAAAGTGTGTGTCTCTCTGTCAATATGTGTTTCTTCTGCTTTTTCTTTGGCTCTTTTTTCCTTTGTTCATTTGATGGTTGTATCCTATTGAAGTTTGTTTTTATTTAACATTATTATAATTGGTTTGTGTCTTTTCCTTTTTGACGCCTTTTTGTTTTCTAATGAGGGAGGAGGGGGAGGGAGGGAGGGAGGGAGGGAGAGAGAGAGAGAGAGAGAGAGAGAGAGAGAGAGAGAACAAGTAAGAAAGGGTGTGAATTTGGGTTGGTTAGAAAGTCTGGGAAGATTTGGTGTAGGAGAAACTGTAATCAGAATATATTTTATGAAAAAAATCTATGTTTAGTAAAATAAAAACAAAAAGTATCATTTACATTAATTGAATAAAACCTTAAAGCCAACAAAACAAACCAGTAATGATGGCCCCGGGCATAGTGTTTGCCTTGCAAGCATGAGTATCTGAGTTCAGCATCCCATGCCCACATAGTAAAGCAAGAACAGGAGCTTGTATCTTTACTGTCAGCACTGGAGAATAGAGACCGGGACATCCCAGAGGTTCTGTGGCCAAGTAACCTTCAGAAATGATAAAAATCCCAGATCAGTGAGATACCTGACTCAAAACATAAGTCGGAGAAATGATTAGAGAAGACATCCCAATGTCAACTGCTTGAGACTACATGGGTCTGTATGAGTGAGTACAAACTCCTTTGTGTGCACACATATATCTGCAACAGTATAAAAGCCCACTAGATAGATGATGATGATGATGATGATGATGATGATGATGATGATGATGATGATGATGTAGATAGAAAGACAGATAGGTCAATAGAGAGATAGATAGATATATGGAGAGCATTATAATTTCATAAATAGTTATAAATGCATGAAAAGTCCTAAAAGGTGACTAAGAAAGAAGCCTCAGAGTGCGTCATCTGGAATCAAACATGAGGATAGTTTTGAATTTCAACAACCTGACAGTGTGGGTACAGCCGGAAGAAAATGATAATGGATGAACCCCAAGCTACATATAAGCATAAAACAGCTAAATTTCATTGATCCCTATGTGAGAATTAGACATATTTCATTGAGAAGAAGCAGAGATATAACAAATCACTGGAGAGAAAGTAAACAAGTGTCATGAATTCAACTTTCTATCCCTTGCTATGATTTCCAAGATGTCTCTTTTCTCACATCTTCTTACTTTCAAAATGCTACCTTTGCTCCTTGTGTTTTCTGGTCCTTCATGTCTTTTATCTTGCAGCCTATAAACCCCTCATTGTCTTAATTATGTCACACCATAGGTACATTTTTCAACAGTGTATTTGCAAATTCTTTAAATACCCACAATCCTGAGTGATCTGGAGTATATCATTTATGAAAAAGTAAAAACATTTCCAGGTTTGGGGTGCTTGGGATTGCCAAAAGATGTCTCCATACTATGTGTGCTTTTATCTTGCCAATTTGATTCAATGATCCTTATTATTATTATTATTATTATTATTATTATTAACCATGTTATTTGCTTACATTTCAAATGTTATCCCCCTTTCTGGTTTCCCCCTTCGCAAATCTTCCATTCCATCCTCCTCCCTTTTGCCTCTAAGAGGGTGCTCCCCTATCCACTTACCCACTCCCACGTCACCTCTCTAGTATCTCCTTTTTCTGGGGCACCAAGCCTCCACAGGACCAAGCACCACTCCTCCCACTGATGCTGCTTGAAGCAGTTGTCTGCTACATGTGTAGTGGGAGCATGGACTGTCCCATGTATACCCTGGTTGGTGTCTTAGTCCCTGGGAGCTGAGGGGTGCAGTTAGTTGATAATATTGTTTTTCCTATGGAGTTGCAATCCCCTTCAGGTCCTACATCCCTTCTTCTAACTCTTGCATTGGGGTCCCCGGGCTCAGTCCAATGGTTGGCTGTGAGTATCTGCACCTGTCTTAGTCAGATGATTCAGAGATCTTAACCCTGTTCTATTCAAAACCCTGAATGTGTCAAGCTGTGTTCCAGAAGCAACCATGTAGTGGGAATGATAAAGTTCCCATCATCATGAGAAGAGGCACACCATTTCCACAGTGAAAATAATGATGGTAAGAAGTGCTATGAGAGATAAGCAAGCAGGGTAGGGTGAGTAGAAATAGAGCAGCATGTATGTGGTACTGAAAACAATCATGTAAGTGCATGTGTGTATAATTTCCATAGCTAAGGAATGTTGGTAGTGAAATCTCTCATAAGTTTCTTTTTCTGGGCATCTCTTTCATCCACATTATAAAATATTCAATCAATCTCTGGCTTCTGTTTCTTACTCTATCATTTATTTGTCAGTTTTAATGGCTTCTGCAAACTTCACTTTTCTCACTATGCTAAAAATGATCAATGTTGATTTCCTCGGAGTTGAATTCTGGGCACATAGAAAGATTTCCAACCTGATACCTTTCCAAGTTTCATACACTCAACAAGTAAAAGTGCAAAATGACTTTCTCTTTCCTAACTGAATCAGGTTTTTTTCCCCTTCTTCTGGTTTAGCTTTAAATACTTATTACTCCAGTGGAGGAGTTAGAGAAAGGACTGAAGTAGCTGAAGGGGTTTGCAACCTCATAGGAAGAATAAGAATATCAATTATTCAGACACCCCCGAGCTCCCAGGAACTAAACCACCAACCAAAGAGTACACATGGAGAGACCCATGGCTCCAGCTACATATGCAGCAGAGGGTGACCTTATCTGGTATCATTGGGAGGAGAGGCCCTTGGACCTGTGACGGCTTGTTTCTCCAGTGTAGGGGAATGCCAGGGTGGGGAGGCAGGAGGGAGTAGGTGGGTGAGTAGGGGAGCACCCTAATAGAAGTAGGGGGAGGGAGGATAAGATAGGGGATTCTAGAGGGGAAGCCTGGAAAAGGGATAACATTTGAAATGTAAATAAAGAAAATATCCAATAGAAAAAAAAAGAAGAAAAAAATGCTTATCACCATTTTAAATCACCCGGGATATAGCCAACTTTAATTTCTTGTTTTCTACCTACTTAAATTAGTTTTTACATTTTAAAATCTCTTCAGATTCTCTCCCAAATGGGTCACTTATTCCTTATGTGCAGAGTGGCAGAAAATTACATAAATGGCAGCTCACAGTCAATGAAGGTCTTGAAGGCACATAGATTGATGCTCTGGAACCATGAGCTCTATGGACCATTGAATCATGTAAACAGGACATGATTCCATATGCGACTGAGGTCACTCAGAGCACCAGTAGAAACATTCATTAAAGAAAATTTAAATATATATGGTGTTAATTGGGGGTATTTTGATAGGTAGATGGGATTCATTCTTGGCCTGGAGCAAACTATTGCTCCAGGAGATAGCTTTCTCCAACATTAGTTTGAGAGTCAGACTTGCATTTGTTTTAGAATGAAGTAGAGAGTGTCAAGTTCCCCATGAGCTCATTTCTCTCCAAGTCATAGTTATGTTTCCAATTCTATAGGTATTTTCAGACAAATTAGGCTAAAATTTTATGTAATATACTCATGCTTTTCCACTTTCCATATTGCTCTTTCTTATAAGGAATATAGCAATGTAAAGTTAATTGACTGTGTGTGTGTATGTGTGTGTGTACATATATGTTTATGTATGTGTATATGTTTGTGTATGTGTATGTGTATGTGTATGTGTATGTGTATGTACATGTAGTCCCTGAAGAAACCCAGATCTTTCTATGGAGACTTTTATAAGAGTTCTCAAAGGTAAACAATCTACTTCCTCAGGTACAGTTTGCCTTGTTTTTATATCATTCACTACTAATATATGGAATACTCAGAACTGTTTCTCCCTAAAGGGAACTGAACTCATTTGAGACTGTAAGTAACTAAATTCATGGTAAAAGTTCACCATTACATCTTGACTTTGGATGTCTCCTCTTGAGATGAATGAGCTATATGGAAGCACGTGAGCCTCTGAAGGAGTGTTCATCCAGGTCGTCGTTCACTCTGGATCTCTGCCTTCAAATCGTAATACCTTTATTAAATGCATTGCTCAAGTGACCCTGTTTGCATTGGTTTTTTTTTTTAAAAATGGAGGGAGGATATATGCAAATTTAATAGCGCCTCCTTCCCCAAGGCCATAGGATAAGAAGGGGGTGAGGGGTAGAGTCAATGAAACTTCAGTCTTCTCCCAGACAAGCCACTGAATGAGAAAAGAGTAAGACCACTTCTGTGGACCCTGTGGTTCTTGTCCTTTGAATGGGAAGTTGGCCTATGAGAATTATGGCCAAAAAAACGTCCAGATGTTTGTTCCCAGCTTGTCTCGAAAGTGAGTAAAGGGAATTAATTGATGGGAGTTCTCCTCTTCTCGGCCGCACTTTCTTCTCTACTATCTTTTTGCTTTGGGAATATATCAAACAAGAATACTGAGAATTAGGAATAGCCATAACAGATTATTTTCATAGGTTTCATGCCTGTCCCTAAATGTCCTGCCCCTTGCCAGGAGGAAGGTTTACTGCACCAGTTTCTGTAACTTCCGTCCACAGCCAAGTGCTTATGTACACATTTCCTCGCTCTCACTCTGGTCTCTCTGGACACAGTGAAATGTCAAGTGTACTGAGAATGTCTTTCCCAGTTTGGGCCTCAACTGAAAAAAAAATCAAACTTCCCATTTTTGTTTTATGTATTTCTCCTAATGCTGACAATCTTCAGACCTAGACTTGGGCCCTTCCCCTCAGAGGAAGACTTGTGTGCCCCCTGAAGACTTGGTTTATAACTAGGCTGAAGGTTGGTTGGGCAACTAGGAAGGCGTTGGTAACTGTATGAAGCTGTCTCTAATACTCACAAGGGAGAAGCTGGAGCTAAAGGGAGAGCTTGGGCCTAAGGAGTTAGTGGCTGGAATGAAAGCATATGATCCAGGGAGAATTCAGCAGCAACGGCAGGAGAGGGAACCGTCTGTAGTTTGCAGCTGGCCATCTTGTTATTTCAGGCTGAGTCAACTGGCAATGAGATAGTCTGAGTATTTCAGGCAAACAATAGCTTTGGGGAAATAAGTTTGGTTACTATTAGATAGGTACACTTCAACAATGTGGACCAGTTACTTTAAACCTTCCATTCAACTCTTTGCTTTTAGTCCTGTTTTACTGGATCTGGAATACGGGACAGATGTCTTATCACAAAAAAAATATTAAGTGGAATTTTTCCAATCAGTATTCTACCTAATAGAGAATTTTATAAACTTGCTCCCACAGGATTCACTTTAAACTCTACCTTATTGCTATTTTTCACTATTAGCAATGTAAACCGTCTACTAATTGGTTGCATACACCAGAGCAAACAGAAGTGTGTCCACGTATTATGTGTAACTAGTTCAGCCCTTTCTAGTTGGAGGTGAGCTCGAAGTCAAACATTTTTGAGATGTAAAAAGTTTAAAAATGATAAATACCTATTATGGTAAGAATGTCTGGTGGTTTTCTTCTTCTGCGCAAAAGCAGCTACCCAAGAAAATTTGCATTCTTGGCAACTTTGTTGACCCTCATACTGTCTGTTGGGAAGTGGGGGAGGGGAATGAGAGTTGTCCGATTACAAATTTAAGAAAGTCCCTTGACGATGGTGAGAAGAAACTGGCATATCATGCTTCTAACTTAACATGGCTCCCGAGGTCACGAGTACTCCTTTCCTCTCCATTTCCTTTTTCCTTCTTCCTGATGGCTTCCTCATTATGCCTGGAAAAATCCATCTTTCCTTTACCCTTGGAAAAAAGTAAAAATGTTATAGAATATTACCTTCTCTGGTTGAGTCTGAGAGAAATGATTCCTTGGATCTCCTGGGGCATTGCCTTCAAAGAGAAGCCCTGAGAAGTCCATCTGTGAGTGGAGGGTAGGTAGAAGAGGCAGGGTTCCTGCAAATCGCTCCTGCATCCTGTGGTCATAGTATTTACAATAGAAGTTTCTGTCTATAGGCATCTATTTCTCCACTTAACAATAATGAATATACCTAGAGGATTCAAGGCTTAATTAAAATCGTTAGTGAGAATCAGTTTAATCCTAATTCTCAAACACATTTCAAATGAGCCCTTCACTCATTTACTTATTATTTTTCTGTCTATTGAAAAAAAATTTTTTTCTTTACCTTTTCACCAGTGACCTGCATGTATGAAAGCCAAATACTTTTGGCTTAACCTGTGATTTTTTTTTGCGTTTTTTTTTTATTTTTATTTTTATTTTTTAACAGTTTGAGACCTGAAATCCTCAAGGAGCTGTGATTAGGACATGAATTGCAAAGAAGGCAGCCAGGTTCTCTTTGTCTATTGTTTTAGGAAGAAAGGCATTTATGATGCATACCAACAGGAAGTCACAGTGAGTAGCTTTGTTTAACATCTATCCGCCACTTGATAGGTACTACTGTGGGGAGATTGGCAGCCTCCTGACATTTAAGCAGGAGTCACTATGATTGTCAAAGCCAGCTTTCAGACTAAGACAATGTTCCACAGAACACATCAGAGGGGTTCTACTTCCTCCCTCTTCCCTTTTTAAAATAGGAGGTTTCAGGATCAATCTGAGATGCTCAGTTTATTAAGTTTGAAAATTTCCATTGCCCTTTGTACTGTTTTTATAAGTATTCCAATATTATACATAATTGTAGCGTGTTTCAAAGGATACAGTCTTTGGGGGGGAAATGAAAATAATAGGAGAGAATTTCTATTCTCCTAAGAAAGGTCTAGGCATTTTATTTTCAGGGCTGACATGAAAATATGCACAGAAATGATATCTTCATCTGATTTAACTTAAAAGTTGTTTTAGGATAGCTTGAATCTTAAACCTTTGTGTCTGAGAGTCCATGAAATTTTATCATATTTGAGTACCAAATGAAATAATTCATTTCATGGTTTGTGATTAAAATGATCAGCACCCACATTCCCAGGAGCAGCTGTTAATTGAAGATTAATTTGTAAAAGATAGAACTCATACCAGCTTATTCAGATCAAAGACACAGATGGAAAAAAATGAAATAATAAATTGTCGATAGGTTGAAATTATTTCATATTAAAACACCAGTCTTGCCATTTAGACAATTTATAGAAAATGGAAGTTACCAAGAATTATCTGTAAAGTACTTAAAAATTGTGTATGTAGCTAACCATTTAATAAGAGGTAAATATTATGGACATTATAATTAACCTTAGTCAATTTGAATAGGACAAAAAAAACCTATGTGGGCTTTGTGTGTGTGTGTGTGTGTGTGTGTGTGTGTGTGTGTGTGTGTCCATCTTTCTGTCTGCATGTGTTTGTTTATCCCTGTTGAGTGTGTATACTTGTGTATGCAGGTATATTCATGTTGGTAGGCATATGTGTATATGTGCAGGGGTATGTATGTAGGTCAGACTTCAGTGTTACATGTCTTTTTGATTGTTTCCTTCCTTCCAGTTTGAGACATGTTCAATTACTTATTAATTCGTCTAGACTTGCTAGCCAGAGAGCTGCCTGTCTCCAATGCCCGAAACCTGGGGTTATGGACCCTTGGCATCCAGTCTGACATTTTTGTGGTTCTGAGAGTCTGAATTTAGGACAGTCCTCATGCATGCTCAGCAGTCACTCCACTGACTGAGTTTTCTCTCTCAATCCCAGCTGTGATTTTAGATTTGAAAATTATGAATAATGATGGCAGAGTCCTGTATTCTAATTGAAAATATACAATTAGAAATGATGAAGGAAATGATATTTCAAAAGTGACTTTCTTGGAAAAGGACTCAACATTTCTCTATGATATTATTCTTAAAAAAACAAAAACTTCAAAAAAATACACCAAGACATTTCTTTGGCTCTAAACACCTAGTAGTTTATTCTCTTGAAAGATGAACTATGGGCCTTACATTGATACTCTTTGCATTCTAAGTAAGTGACCTCACCTACACTTTCATGATCTCTAGGTCCTTCCCTATCGCACATTCCTAATATGTCGTGGAATATTAGTTTTCTCTAATATCAACTGTTTGACATAACTAGGTTTAGAGATTATATCACATCGGTCATTAATAATGACAGTTCGTTTGAGTATTGTTAGCACTCAGCATCTATTTTATCTTAGTTTCACTCTATATAAACATGAGGACAACGCTGAAGCTCTAGGTGATATACATGTTGTACTTATGTTCAATGTAACTCCAGTACAGAGATGGCACAGTGTCCAACTCTAAATGTCCATCCCTTCAAGTTTAGGACTTAGCCTTTCTTCCATTAACTCTTTTACTTGAATCAACTACATCATTATTTACTTTGTTTAATGGTCATTTCCCCTCCATGCTACTTTTACATTTCCTATGCCCACACTGTCTGTATCACGGGGCTTTATCATACTGTTTTATTTCCATATGTACAAATGTTACCCAAACTTTATGCTATATAATTCGTATAATTGTGTTTTATTTATAAAACCATTTATAGACCATATGCTGTACAGCCAGCACCTTTCTATGCAGTGGAAGATTGTGAGTGACCATGATAATGCCTAATATCTCTAATGTATATGTCACTTGCTGAGAAACTATCAAACAAAATAGTGAGAGTCATGAAGGAGGAGGAAGATGAGACCAACATACACCAATCTCTTCTGTGTCCATTACAAATGCTCTAGACCTATCTAGACATTCTCCGCAGCCAGGGACCAAACAACCTTTTCACAGGGGTCACATAAGATCATATATATATTAGATAGCTGCATTACAATTCATAACAGTAGCAAAATGACAGTTATGAAGTAGCAGCAAAAATACACTACGGTTGGGGACACCACAACATGAGGAACTGTATTAAGGAATCGAAGCATTAGGAAGGGTGAGAACCACTTCTATAGACACCCTGTAAAATCATGGTGCATACCCTCTGAACCAGTGGGGAAGATTGGTCTTAGGAAGATCAACCACTCCTTTCCAGCTTCACACAATTAGTGAGCAGCTATTGGTCTTTGTGAACCTCGCGGTTCATAATGAGTTCAGAGGCAATGAAAACTGCACCAGTCTTCTTTCTCTCCATTGAATTCTTACTGCATCTTGTCTTGTGGCATAAATTTAGCACGATGGTTTTCTTATACTTATTTTAAAACTATTATATGAATGCCTAGAAATTTTACATTAAAGTAAGTATTTAGAAATAGAATCATATACACAGTCTGCAAAACAAAACTTCCCTT
Source organism: Rattus norvegicus (assembly GCF_021556685.1). NCBI lineage: Eukaryota > Metazoa > Chordata > Mammalia > Rodentia > Muridae > Rattus > Rattus norvegicus. Next base: position 54,302,186 of record NC_141540.1, read on the forward strand.
TAAGGAACTCCCAATCTATAATGGAAGAAAGAGGGGTAAGAGGACTTGACCAGCTATTGTAATAAGGGTTCTGTTAGGTGGATACCCATGTACTGGAACACCGAAACCCTTGGTATCCAACTTCTTTGTAATGGCTTGCCTTGCTGCAAGACCTAACTTCTCCACATCTAGATGTGCTTTGGCATCTACTGAGAACAACAGGGGCAGCTGGCTGTCCCATATAGAAGAAAGGGAGACCTCCCTTGTGAACGACTGATTGGAACATTAAACTACAAATAACCTAGGGCTGGGAGGTGGCTCAGCTGGCAATGTTCCTGATGCTTGAGGATAACAACGTGACGTTTGATCTGCAGGAAGTCTCTAAAAAGTTTGAGTATGGTCATGCATATCTGTAACCCTGGCACTGGGGTAAAGTGGGGATGGGCATCGGCAGAGCTCCAGAGAAGGATGGATGGCCAGCTGGCAAGCTCTCCTACACAAACAGTTAATTCCCAGTCCAGTGAGAGATTCTGTCTCAGAGGATAAGGAGGAATGTGGCAGTAAAAGAGTGAGGAAGACAACAGGCACAGACTTCTGACCTTCACATCCACACATGTGAATGTATACTTACACATACATGTAAGAACACACATATAACAAGTATGTGCATATATACATGCACACACAAAAATATGACCAGCAAAACAAGAGGAAGAGGTATGTGCCAGGGATAAGGGAAATTCTAACCAGAGTAATGAACAGAATGTATTCAATGAATGGCCTAAAATACAGGCATTCACTAGAAAATGAAACCGGAAAGGTAGCCAAATCATTTTATGTGATTCTGAGGCACCTGGTTCTGGAAGCTCTGAAATATAGATGCTTTGTCACCACCCAAGTCTCATTTAGTCAGGAAACCTGGGGAGCAGGGTGCAGAGGAAGGTCAGGGTAGCAGAGCTCTTTAAAAGCTCACCCGCATGATTCTAATGTGCAGTCATGGTTAAGAATTGGTGCTGCAGGCACAGGGGATAGGTTTAGAAAGCAAGAGCCATGAGGAAATTTGCTCCAGATCAAGCATTCTGGCAACTGTGCAGAAAATAAACTGAAATGTGTTACAGCAGAAATAAAGGAGGCACACAGCCCAGTAATCCACACATGGCACTGTATGTTCTTAAAATGACTTTTTTGCCTTGGTGGCTTTGTGCTAATTAGCCTGTAAACACATTGTCTAGAGGGTTCTTGTTAGGTTGTTTTTCCTAAAACATTTTGTATAGAGCAATGTATCCAAAAATACTTGTCAAGTCAAAGTATTTTACAGTGAGACAGAGGTTACCATGGATGAAAATTAAACTGAAGAATATATTTTTAAAAGTATAATTTACAATTATAAGATGGATACTTAGGAAATGTTTGGTAACAAGAGATGACAAAGGACTTTTAAAATATGTACTGTATCACCCCTAAGATATGTGCTTTTATTAACATATGTATCACTTCTCTGATTATTGTTCATATAGTCAACAGTATTTTCTCTATTTAATTAGGAAAACTAAGACATACAGTATCCCCATTATTTATCTGCATCATTAAAAGCTCCTGGTCAAATTTATTTAAGTCTGCTAATTGAGTGAGGGTGTTGCACATCTTTAATCGCAGAGGCAGAGGCAGAGGCAGAGGCAGAGGCAGAGGCAGAGGCAGAGGCAGAGGCAGAGGCAGAGGCAGAGGCAGAGGCAGAGGCAGAGGCAGAGGCAGAGGCAGAGGCAGAGGCAGAGGCAGAGGCAGAGGCAGAGGCAGAGGCAGAGGCAGAGGCAGAGGCAGAGGCAGAGGCAGAGGCAGAGGCAGGCAGAACTTTGTGAGTTACAGGCCAACATGGTCTACAGTATGACTTTCAGGACAGCCAGAGATACACAGAGAAACCTGTCTCAAAAAAAAAAATCAAGGAAACAAAAACCAAAACAAGACTGCACACATTATACACTGAGTTTCTAGGTGCCAAAACTTTCAGTGACACCATGATGACCAACCATACTTGACAAAAATATTTGTCCAAATTGCTGATCATTCTCTTGGACAGAATCTCAAGATACCTGCTGTAAGATTGCAGAGAATGTTTTAAAGATCTTCAATCAAGTTTTTCAAAAATTTACCTTAGATTACCTAACTCTTCACTCTGCCTGATCAAGTAATAAACCTATATTTTACCTACAATGTTTGTACACAGTTTCTTTCTCTAAGTGTATAGTCTTTATCATTTTATCTCCCTTTAAAAGTTAGTACACAGAGTATAAAAACAAGTAACAAAATCAAAACAACAAAACATAATACCAAAAATGCCCAGTCATGTCTTTGTTTTGAAAACACTGTAGCCCAAGGGAAGAAACAAAAGAAAAGATTGCACTGAACGTTTTTACAAAATGGCGTTGCCATTTGCTGAGTGTAAAAACCTTCCATCATCTCCCCCTGTTGAGCGGCCAATCTGCAGGCACTTTATGGAGCTCTTCATCTACATTGATTTTTCTGAACACAGTGTGGAAGGTGAGAGTAGATCTTCTTACACTAATCTGTATTGATATGATAAATATGATAAATTTATATGGTAAACATGTATCATTTAAAATTATATTTTATTCTTCCTTTAAAATGCATGATTTATAGTTCCATGCTTATGGGACGGGACTGTAGGATGTCTTACTCTGTAAAAAATGACACAGAGTTTAAAACAAAAAGATATTTAAGTGTCTTTGTATACAGGTTTGCCAAATGCATCATCATTCCTAGGAAATCTATGTATATCCGAGCAGAAACCTTAAGAATCTCTTTTACGTAGCAGAGGACAGCCTTGTTGGGCATCAGTGGGAGGAGAAGCCCTTGGTCCTGCCAAGATGCCCCAGTGTAGGGGAATGTCAGGGCAGGGAGGCAGGAAAGGTTGGGATGGGGTGAACACCCTCATAGAAGGAGAGGGGGAGGGGATGGGATGGGGGTTTATGGGTGGGAAACCGGGAAAGGGGATAATATTTGAAATGGAAATTTAAAAAAATCCAGTAAGAATCTCTTTTATAAATTAAAATTTCAATATTTCATCTTAAAGATTATATTTTAAAATTATACTTCTTTTTCAATTCATTATTAATGGAAGTCTAAAACTTTCTTCTTGATTTTCATAAACTATTTAACACCAATATCTTAGTGTCTTTGGTGGAATTCTTCAAGTCTTCTATTTTATTGATTCTGCCTTTTAGGAATGCCATTTGCTTTTAGTTTACTTTCAAAATTAGAGAAAATTTAAATTCAGTGCAAATTATAGAAGATAATATATATGCTATTATAATTTTTCTTATTATTAGAAACTTGTATATTCATTACAGGCAATTTCTTAATAATTATTTTATTTTTAGTGCTTGATATTTTGAAACTTTATTTAAATATTTTTCTACAAAGATAGGCACTGTGGGAAGAGTTGGAGAAAATATTGTATAAAATATTTTGTATGAAACCACTTGTATTGTATGAAAATCTTTTTTATATTTTATTTTGCTTTTACCCTTTTATTGAAAATATATTTGTAATAGTTATTTCTAAGTATAACTGAGTTAGTTTCCTGGATCTTCCTCAAAAAATGTCAGAGAGGAGTATTATCTTGTAGTTCCATACACAAAGCTATCAGACAATAATTTTATAAGATTTTACTTTCAAACTATGGAGTTTTATTAATCCACTGAATAAACTGTGGTATCATTTTGGTTTTGACTATTTATGTATGTCATAATATAGAGCATTTCCATGTTGGCTTTTTTTTCCTACACAGGATTTGAAGGATAAATTAAATATGAATTCTTGTTTCCTAAATGTGCATATGTGTTAATCTGTGTATATGTTGTGATTAGTAGAGGTCCTCTGTTCTGGAATGTGCTTTGATGTGAACATTGCTCTTGTTGGGTGGTCTTATGATTTTATGATATTTTGATCATAGCTTTGACTTTCAACTACATGACACAGGTGACTATAAGAAAAGTCCTTTAACATGTGGACTTTGGAACCCAAAATAGTCAGGTTTGCCGTCTACCTATAATATATATCTTAGAATCATCTTATCAAAGGAAAAACGTGATATTCATTGGGATTTACATAACTTTTAACAAGGTTGCTATTTATTATCGAGAATTTCAGTATTATTTCATCATTTTTATTAGGTAAATTTTCTATTTAATTATTAATATTTTATTTGCAAGCTTAGTGTAGAATTTGTTTCTGGTACAGAAAAGTAATAATAATATGAGTACTACGTACACAAAGAATACTAGATGTAGTTTCATTAACTTAATAATGTGTCTCTGTACTTCCTTACTTTCTATATGGACAACCACACAGCTGTAAGTAATGAGAAATTTTCTTTCTTCCAACATTGCATGCTTTATTTCTTTGGCTCATCTTGGGCATGTTACTGAAAGAAGACTTATCTAGATCTCAAAGACAAAGGATGTGTTTTAAGCTTTCACCTTGAGAACTGTAGACATCCATGTTATTAATGAAGTTGTATTCTGTTCCTAATTTGTTAAAAAAAAAACAAAAACAAAAACCAAACAGTGACTACATAATGAATTCTATCGATTTTTTTTCCTCTATGTCTTAAATTATTGCATCATTTTTACTTGCCAACTGTCATATCATAATTTTAATTACTGGGTTCTACATGTTAAAACAGCCCCTCCTTAATCGATCAGAAGCCATGATCACCTTCCTCTTTTGGCTGACATGCTGTGATTAAATTGCTTTCTGAACAATTCTTACTCAAATTGTGTATCGAAACCTTTCATTTAATCTTGAACACTAGGTCCCTTAGTGATAGTTATGAGATTATGAATGTTAACTGCATTCAGTTTTATTGTAAATATTTATTTCCATTTTACTCTACTTTATGATGCTGGGATGTACTTCATTAGAACTGTAATCTTATTTATTGATGATTCCTCTTTAAGATGGTATACGGTCTTTGAAACTGGCCATATTCTTGATGTACTGATATTCTTCTGTCATAGCCGTCTGAAGTATAGTTAGAACCCACATTGATAGGTGAATTTCCTCTTCTAAGACCTGAGTGCTTGAAATGTATCGATTGTTGTTTGGTTAACTGTTTTGTTTTTTTGTTTTGTTTTGTTTTGTTTTAGACTCAGTTAATCCCACTAAAAATTATGAGGCCATAGCTCTCTAGACCTATGACAGCTACAATGTACGGAGTTGAATGGATTGTAATTCTCTGCCAGCTAAGCTTCTTTCCATCCCAATGCTCAAAGAGTAAATTGGAAAGAGGATCAGGATTCATCATCTGTTATATTTTCCTGAAAATTGATAAGTGCTTAACACTATCTTTATTCTTTGTGATTATGCCCTAATTTTTAATGTTTTTATGGTAAATATACAACTTTCTTTACATGCTCTTAAAATATTATTTTATTACTTCTCTAGGCATTTCCTGTCCATTGACATTTTGGGCTTCTCCTTGGGGAAGGCATAGGATTTCAGGTTAGTGTCGGGTTTCAATTATCTACACCTATTGTAATTGTTTATATTTCTTTTTAAATTTACTTCTCTTTTACATTTTTGCCAATTTTTAGCTGTTTATCTTTTATTATTAATATATTTTTACACTACTATTTATTGTTGTTTTGTATTATAATCATTGTTTTATACTTGTCATGACTTTATGAATTCTGAGTCATCTACATGCATTGATAATTTTTTAAAAATCAGTCTTACTCTTCTCATACTCCAGTCACTGATCATAATCATAATATTAATATAATCATTGAGTCATATAACCTATATAAAGTTTTTCATTTCATCTCTATTATCAATTTTAACTTTAAATATAAATATTATGACTTTTATTAGGTATATAAAAACTATTCTGTTATTAGGAGCCATACTTAAATTTGTCTGTATAGTCTTATTTTACCATGAGTAAGATAATAATATTTAATAATACGATTACTATATATAAATATATAAAATAATAATAAATTAATTATCACTATAAAACTAAGGACTCTTGATGTTAGATTAGATATTATTATTAAATGTGCTATTTGTTGGCTATAAATACCTTTATCTTTTCTGATTTATTATTTTTTGAAAATGTCAATACTTCAAAATATTATCTGCCTGCAGGAGTTAGGTGGTTAAATAGGTGACTGAAATGTATCAGGCTAGAGTTGGGTAGGAAGTCTACTCCACAGACTTACATTGAGTGACAAATTTCATCTTGTTTAACAATGCTCTTGTCTGAGATTTTTCGTTGCATGTAGCTAAACTCGAATTTTATTTGACCCAGTTCCATGAAACCTGAAAGTGTTGTGAGGAATCATTCCCTGGTTGAGACCATCGCTGCATGTTTATAACCTCAGCACTCAGAAGACTGAAACAAAAGGATCAAGCATCTGGGTACTACTAGTAAGAACATTTAAAAAAAAACTTAGCTTGGAGAAGAGCTATAATTTAGTTGCAGACTATGGCATGAATGTAGGCCAATGTCTGTATCTCTCAGGATGTCTTTATTACTTAGTCAATATTCTTTCCTAAAACTTAAAAGTATGGATTCCATACTTGTTTTTCAGACACATGATATCAACTTAGACTCCAATTCAAAGACTTTTTTAAAAAATTATGTTATGAATGCTACAAGTAAAGAGAGGGAGATAGATTAGTCTCGGATTAACACCTGGAGGTGAAACAGTAGAATGAGGCTGCCCTGAGAGTGGTATTATGGGCTAGAATGGCATTTGTTAGTGGTTAGTCCTAGCACATCATTACCTTTCATTACAGGTTGGTCTGCAATGCTTTTCTCCTGTGGGATAGATGTAGTGCTTTTATGTCATTCCCTCTAGCAACTACAAATGAGCAGATGCATCACTGTGGTGCTTGGTTCTCTAACCATAAAGGGCATCACTGATATCATTTCCCATGAATATCATTTCCCATGCTAGTTTCCTCCACACGTTTGAACATTCCAAGTCTTGTAATGTGCATTTTGTCCTTGGCCACCACTCTGCTGATAAGTAGCGTATGCCATCTGTCTTTGACAGGGGTGTATGCCTTTAAACCTTAAATCCTGTAAAGGACGTTATATATTGAATAACCTAAAGAGATATCATTTTATGAAAAAAGTTACCACTGAGATTTCGAGGTCCTTTTGTATCATGATTCCCAAAATATTTGGAGATTCCCCTTCTGAACTTTGCATTCTAATAGGATATGTAGGCTATTTTATTAACTTCACTTTTATGAAAGTGACTGGCTTAATGAAGACTAGAATTAAAATAAAATGTAATAGTAGAATACAGTTGCTATGAAGGGGGAAATGGGAAAAACAGGTGGAGGAGACTTATCTATGGAGTGTGAAGGGAGGGCTACACAGAGGGACAGTAAAGACGGACAAATAATGCCGAGAATGTTTGCAAAGGCCAGAGGGAATTACATTATTTTATGTTTCTTTATAATTTCATATGATATATATGTACATATATACTATATACATGCCTATGCATTCAGATATATGTATATTAATTAAAGTTATGTCTTTTGGGATGGTAATGCTCCCCTGAAAAACCATAGAGTCCCTAACAAATCCCCAGTGCTGAGGATGGGGAACTTTATCATGATTTTTTGGTCAGGAGGTCTCCAAGAACCCAGAGACTTCCCCTTAGGCTTCCCTAAGACTGCCCTATGGAAAAAAGAAAGTAAGGTCCTTCCTATTATTGCAGAAACCACATAGTTTAAACACAAAACTTAAAGGAACTGATTTGGGTCTGCCTCCTTCCTGAAGACTCATTTTTTTTTAAAAAAAGGATAAAGTAAAGGATTTATAGGGAAGATGTAGATCTGGGCCTACTTGGGAGTAGAGTAGGGATGAATATAGTTGATATTGTAAGAAAAATGATGAAAGAATTAATAAAAATGTTATATTATCAAACAAACAAACAATCAGCAAAATAGACTCAAAACAAAACATCATCACTTAGGAAACAAGTTATGTTATAAAAATTATGTTATTCTTTATAAATTGATTCCTAAAATAATAATATGTTAATGATACATGTTCCTTGCAACAATTTATCTGATGCAAACATAGACATATTACAGAGATGTATGAGTCAGGATTTGGGTACATTCAGGGGTAGGGAAAGTAACTGTCGCCTGATGCTATTTGACAGCTTCATTTTGCTCAATCCTGTCTTTCACATATGCATCTGCTTTCATATTATTTGACATGTCCATTTATTGAAGATTATCAACTGGTTTACTAAAAATAGGAAGACTATAGAAATTCTCATCAGCAGATACCTAAAATGTCAAAACTCCCATTGGATTTACCCACAGAAAATGTACTCTTTGCACAGCTAGCAGACTCTATAAGGTCCCTAGTCCCTATCCTTACAGCAATACTGCATACATGTTAACATCATATCACAATCTCAACAAAGCTTCATATTAGGAAAAGTATCTCATTTCTAAGCCCTTTAGCCATGTGATTGATAGTGACCAATGGTATGTGAGAGGGCTTAATGAAAAGCTGGCTTGCTTATGTCTGGGATATATATTTTCCAGGTATCCCACTGGTCTTAAGGAAATCGTGAATCGTGTAAATACCCAAACTAGGACTAGCATAGAGCCACGTTCCTGTACATCTAGCCTAAATCAGTTGAATCTCAGTTAATATGCTGTTTGAGATGAAAATTTGATACTTTAGCTGGATGCCACTGAAAACTGTGTAAGTAGTCATTATTTTCTAAAACCCTGCTTCACACAGAAAAATAATGATTCTAATATTGTCTGATATTTATAATTACAATTATGGATACAAATAACAGCAAATAACTTAAATATAATAATTTTTCACCAAAACTATTCGGTGAAAAATGTCATTAAATACTAAATTAGGTATCAAGTGATACAATTTAATATAGTGCCTTCTGCTTTCATGATGATGGTGATTTTGTGGTTTATAAATTCCTATTATTGCAGATGAAAGGAACACTATGCATTGGGAAAACTGTAACAACAAAAACAAGGTGAGAGGGAACCCAAGAAATATCCACGACTGAACAGGAATTTTAATCCAGCAATATAGCTGCTCTGGCAAACGATCACATCCAAGGATATGTAAGGTTAGTTTATAGAAGGAAACAGAGATGTTTGAAATTGATGTCTAATTAAAGGGCAGACAAAGTGATGAATCAGAGAAAGATTTGACAGAAAGAGGCAGAGATAGGCTACTTTCATATAAACAGACAGGAAAGAAGGGCTACTTAAGAGCAGCTCAGAGTGAGTCAGGAGTAGATAGTAGTTTAGAGAGTGCAATTAAGTTTAGTTCAGATCAGTAGAGTTCAGTGCAGTAGAGGTCATTCAGTTCCATTCAGTTCGTGCAGTCTAAGCAGACAATGCAGTTCAGTTTGTGAAGTTCAAAGACAGTTTCTCCAAGAAAAACAATTAATTGAAAAGGTAAGAGAAGCCATTTTGAATCAGTCAGCTTTGAGATGATTTTTGAGCCAGACAACTAAGTTGAACCAGCCAGCCAGAGTTCAGAAAGAACTAAAAGGGGTAAGTTTATCCAACAAGAAGTCTCCAAGATGACAATTATATCTGGTGAACGAAAGTTATATTTACAATATACCAAAAGGTAAAGATGTAGGAAAGGAGACTGAATGCTAATTAGTCAAATAAATGTTCACGGTACAGTACTTTCAAAAGAGTTTCCATTTTAAGCTTAATAACAAAGTAATGGCTCAACATTTATTCTTAAAGTCTGGGAAACAATGCATTGCCAGAAAGAAAAACCCACATTTTTTTAGTTCTCTGACACATTGTATGATTTTTTTTCAAAGTGAAAGAAGAAACAATGCACCTCTCCCCCTTATTTGATGCATAGGAGCCGCTTGCAGAGAATTTTATAGGAGATCGTTCCCTGTCACGAACACTGAGAATTGCTGTTAAAATAAATAAAAATATTTAGAATAAAAGGGAACAATAACCAACTGTGTTTTTCCAGGAGATGTGTTTAGAAGAGAATGTAAGAGGAACCTAGATAGGTAGGAAGAATTTTTCCTGGAAAACTCTTCAAGAACAAGTTAAGAATTTTAGTACACAGACTAGTGCATAATAACAGAGTTGGGAGTTCGCCAGTTCACAAAGATGGGTGAAGAAGGTGACAAGGTAGGGAGACAATCAATAATGCCGAACTCATGCTTTGTGTCCACATGATCTACCTCTATCTTCAATTCTCTTTAAAACAAAGAAAATGGAAGACAGAGACACTGCTCCATTAACCTAAAATTACAGAGTTAGTAAAGTGTAAAGCTGAGATCAAAGCCCCAGTCTTTCTGCTGTAAAGTCTATGTATGTTTTAGTTTATTATTCTCCCATACATTACATCCTGACTGCGGTTTTCCTTCTCTGCTCTCCTCCTGCATCTCCTCTTTCCTCAAGGCTCACTTTTCCTCTGGCTCCCACCAGAAAAGATTCACAGGTAAATGACTTCCAAAGTACACTCCAGCAGTCTCCATCCAGAGAAGAAAACTTATTTTTACCATCTGAATTTGCTCCTACCTTGTAAGTGTGTAAGTAAAAATCTGAAAACATTATAGTGACCTTAATTGTAAATAAGGTAGTTCATTCTAAAAAGTATAATCTACTATTTTAGGTAATTTTAAATTCTGGACACAAAATAACAAATGCTATTGGTGTGAGTTTTTTCCTACCAACAAGTACTAGCATATCAAACACTAATGATCCATAAACCCCTCATCATCTTGTAAAACTCCTTCCTTACACAAATTTGCCAAACCCCTGGATATTCCTGATATTTTAGTCTATGTTAAAACCCATTTCTTTAATGCAAATTATTAGTCAAATATCAGATTATGATATGTGATGCTTTAGGTTATTTTCCTTTATTTTTGTATGTGCATGTATGGGTGCTTAAACACACATGGACATGCATTTGTAGGGTCTGGGAGTCCATGTCAGGGACCTTCCTTAATGGTTCACCACCTTATTTACTGAGATACAGTTTTCCTCCTAAATTTAGAGCTTCCCAATTCAATTAGTAGCCAGAAAGTCCTGGAAATTCTTTTCTTTACCTTCCCAGCCCTAAGATTAAAATACTGACTACTTTAGTCTGCTGCTTTTTTTCAGTTGTTTGGAGTTTTTTGTTTTTTTTAAATGTTTTTTTGTTTTGATTTGTTGTTGCTTTTTGTTTGATTTGTTTTTTTATTATTCTCTCATACATTACATCTTGACTACTGTTTCCCCCTCCTTCTACTCCTCCAAGTCCTCCCGTCTAACTCCCCTCTCCCCTAGATCCACTCTTCCTCTGTTTTCCTTCAGCCAAGGGCAGGTCTCCCAGAAATATCAATCTAACAAGGCACAATGTTACATAAGACTAGGCACAAACCCTCATATCAAAGCTGAGCAAGGCAACCCAGTAGGAGGAGAAGGGTCCCAAAAGCAGGACAAAGAGTTAGAGACAACCCTGCTACCATGGTTAGGAGTCTCATAGTAATGCCAACCTACAATCTGGATACCGAAGTTCCCAACAGTTCCAACAAGACTTTGCTGACATAGCCATTTCCCTGGCCCATCTATTTTTTTTAACTCTTTATTCCTCAGGCTGTGTTACTTTGATGCTTCAATCATCCTGTCTTTATTCTTCTTCCTTTTTAGTAGTTTCTTCTGAAATGTCCCCTCTGCTACTTATTCATGACTACCATTACTGAGCATTTTACTGTAAACCGGCTTGTGAGAGAGCTGCTTTACAAATGCTGTCTAATTTCATCACCATCAACCTTTGAGATGGATGATTTTTATTATTCTCATCACAGGTGGAGAGGCAGATGTTTCATCTGCTAAAGTAACTTGCTCAAAATAAATTGGATGAAAATAGATTTTTTTCCAAAGGAAAATTAAACATAACCCCTGCCCCCCTCCCAGCAACATGCACTACGATATCGCACTATATTAGTCAGGGTTCTTTAGAGTCACAGAACTTATTAAATGTGAATATATATATTCTCAGCTGTGAATGGAAAATGTCCAGCTGTGAACGGAAAGTCTAAGAATCTAGTAGTTGCTCGGACCTGGGAGGCTGGGTGCTTCAACTGGTCTTCTGTATAAGCTGGAATCCCTAAGAAGAAGGCTTCACTGGATGTATTAACAAAGAGAATACAAGCCTGCAAAGATGAACAAACCCTTCCTTTTCCCTTTTTGATAGTCTTATACAGGCCTCTAGATTAAAGGTAGGCCTTGAGATCTGTGTGCTGATTTGGATTAAGAGCATGTGTCATCTCACAAGAATTGGCTGGAAAGCTTTTGTCTCCGTGGCTCAAGATCCAGGTTACCAGTGTGCTGTCAGTGGATGTTTTTAATTCCAAATATAGTCACATTGACAATCAAGAATAGCTATCACACACACCATATCATATGCATACCTCAAATCCTTCATTTATCCTTCCTTTCTTTTGTAGCTTGAATAAAGCCTAAATTCTTCAGTGATAAGAATATTTAGAAAGGTAGAGCCAAAATTTAAAATTTAGATTAACTGATAATTGTTCAATTAACGGATTTCAGGTTTTTCTAGGAGAAAAAATTAGGAAATGTCAATGTTCTTTATCACTAAAGCCTATGGGATGTTTTTGCCAGTTCCAGGTTCTTATGGATTTCACAGTGATTTAGCCATTTGCCCGATGCACTTGATACTTAGCAGACGTATGTAAATGGATGTCTATAATTGCGTGCATATGTAGTGACCATTTCTTGAATGTTGCTCAGAAATGTTAACAGGCCACTTTCAATTCTGAAGAGTAATTATAATAAAAGAAAACAACAGGGAGTTTAATAAACAACAGCTGCACCGAACTTTTGTCTCCGGTGCTGAGGATGAATCTTTGCCTCTTTCGGTATCTGAAAGCTTATAACGAGAATGGTACACAGAGGAAGGCCAACGCCTTATACATTCAGGAGTAAAAGCATATTAATTAAAGTCCAAATGCACAATAATAAGGAAGCAAACATGGCTTTTTAAGTTCTGCTGTTGGCAAGGCAGTCCTGTATTACTTGGGTAACTAGTTCTACATTCCATCAACTTTTAAACAAATGTGTTCACTCTGCAGTGTGCAGAATACTGATCCAAGAATATTTAACCTAGCATGCTGTGCCCTGTGGATCAAATTGTAAGAAATTCCTTTTCTGTCCTTTATGTGGTTCCTTTTGATGATACATTGTTATTTCACTCTTGTTTTCTCACTTAAATGCAATAGACTTATACCTTTATTGCCTTTTAAAGTATCAGCAAAGCAGAGTATCTCACACTCTCACCAAAATAAGGATTTTGAATATTATACCTATACGTGGTTCTTTTATTACTTAGTAGAATTTGAGAAATAATCATTTCATTCCTTAAAGAAATATGAAACAAAATATATTTAGATATAATTTTTGACTTATGGTTGAACAGAAGAGTAAATGTGTGTGTGTGTGTGTGTGTGTGTCTGTATGTGTGTGTCTGAGTTGTGTTTGTATGAGTTTGTGTGTGTGAGACTTTGTGTGTGTGTGTGTGAGTTTGTGTGCATGCGCACATGTGCATGCATGCGTCAGTGTGTGTATGTGTGTGTATGTTTGTGTATGTTTGTGTGTGTGTATGTGTGACTGTCTGAGTTGTGTTTGTATAAGTTTGTGTGTGTGAGAGAGAGTTTGTGTGTGTATGAGTTTGTGTGCGTGTGCATGCATGCATGTGTGTGTGCGCGCGTGCACGTGTGTGTGTGTGTGTGTCTGTGTGTGTGTGTGTCTGTGTGTAAAAGTGTATCCTTATTTTCTGCTAGGAACATTGCACAAGATGATGTATGATCTTCTCGTAGAGTTGTTATTTGATAGCATAGCTATGCACTTTTCTATAACCTTTAAAAATAAAATAGTCAACAATAGATATTATATTTCATTAAGCAGCAGAACAAATTTGACATATTAAGAACCCAAGAAAGCCAAGAATGTGATCTGGAGAAATGGCTCAACAGTTAAGAGCACTTGATGGTCTTGTAGAAGACCTGGGCTCAGATCCCAACATCTACATATCAATTCACAACTTCCCAGTGGACCCAATGCACTATTCTGGCCTCCATAAGTACAAAGCAGATATATGGTTTGCATATATACATGAAGGCAAATAAAAACAAACCTTGAAAAATTAGTCAAAGAATGAGTGTCATTATATATAAATTGAAATTTTACAAAGAAAAGCTTCTTATCCATAACAGAATAATTTTCAATTACCAGCACCTCAAGAGAAGTGAGGCACTTATCAAAGAAGAGTTGTGTATACCTGTGTGCATGTTTCATTTTTCCCCTAGCTTTATGCATATTTAAAATAACTGTATACTTTACTGAGATCTGTAACCCTTGCCTGAACAGGATTCTTTGTTTAGACATGACTCTAAAATTACATTTCATATGTACAGAAAGCAGTACAGAAAGCAGAAGATAGGATATGCTATTCAATATGACATATCAAAACTTGACTAGAAGATTTTTTTTGCGGAGCTGAGGACCGAACCCAGGGCCTTGCGCTTGCTAGACAAGCGCTCTACCACTGAGCTAAATCCCCAACCCCGACTGAAAGACTTTTTTTTTTTTTTTATTAACTTGAGTATTTCTTATATACATTTCGAGTGTTATTCCCTTTCCCGGTTTCCGGGCAAACGTACCCCTCCCCCCTCCCCTTCCTTATGGGTGTTCCCCTCCCAACCCTCCCCCCATTGCCGCCCTCCCCCCATAGTCTAGTTCACTGGGGGTTCAGTCTTAGCAGGACCCAGGGCTTCCCCTTCCACTGGTACTCTTACTAGGATATTCATTGCTACCTATGCGGTCAGAGTCCAGGGTCAGTCCATGTATAGTCTTTAGGTAGTGGCTTAGTCCCTGGAAGCTCTGGCTGCTTGACATTGTTGTACTTTTGGGGTCTCGAGCCCCTTCAAGCTCTTCCAGTTCTTTCTCTGATTCCTTCAACGGGGGACCTATTCTCAGTTCAGTGGTTTGCTGCTGGCATTCGCCTCTGTATTTGCTGTATTCTGGCTGTGTCTCTCAGGAGTGATCTACATCCGGCTCCTGTCAGTCTGCACTTCTTTGCTTCATCCATCTTGTCTAATTGGGTGGCTGTATATGTATGGGCCACATGTGGGGCAGGCTCTGAATGGGTGTTCCTTCAGTTTCTGTTTTAATCTTTGCCTCTCCCTTCCCTGCCAAGGGTATTCTTTTTCCTCATTTAAAGAAGGAGTGAAGCATTCACATTTTGATCATCCGTCTTGAGTTTCGTTTGTTCTAGGGATCTAGGGTAATTCAAGCATTTGGGCTAATAGCCACTTATCAATGAGTGCATACCATGTATGTCTTTCTGTGATTGGGTTAGCTCAATCAGGATGATATTTTCCAGTTCCAACCATTTGCCTGCGAATTTCATACACTCGTTGTTTTTGATAGCTGAGTAATATTCCATTGTGTAGACGTACCACATTTTCTGTATCCATTCCTCTGTTGAAGGGCATCTGGGTTCTTTCCAGTTTCTGGCTATTATAAATAAGGCTGCGATGAACATAGTGGAGCACGTGTCTCTTTTATATGTTGAGGCATCTTTTGGGTATATGCCCAAGAGAGGTATAGCTGGATCCTCAGGCAGTTCAATGTCCAGTTTTCTGAGGAACCTCCAGACTGATTTCCAGAATGGTTTTACCAGTCTGCAATCCCACCAACAATGGAGGAGTGTTCCTCTTTCTCCACATCCTCGCCAGCATCTGCTGTCACCTGAGTTTTTGATCTTAGCCATTCTCACTGGTGTGAGGTGAAATCTCAGGGTTGTTTTGATTTGCATTTCCCTTATGACTAAAGATGTTGAACATTTCTTTAGGTGTTTCTCAGCCATTCGGCATTCCTCAGCTGTGAATTCTTTGTTTAGCTCTGAACCCCATTTTTTAATAGGGTTATTTGTTTCCCTGCGGTCTAACTTCTTGAGTTCTTTGTATATTTTGGATATAAGGCCTCTATCTGTTGTAGGATTGGTAAAGATCTTTTCCCAATCTGTTGGTTGCCGTTTTGTCCTAACCAAAGTGTCCTTTGCCTTACAGAAGCTTTGCAGTTTTATGAGATCCCATTTGTCGATTCTTGATCTTAGAGCATAAGCCATTGGTGTTTTGTTCAGGAAATTTTTTCCAGTGCCCATGTGTTCCAGATGCTTCCCTAGTTTTTCTTCTATTAGTTTGAGTGTGTCTGGTTTGATGTGGAGGTCCTTGATCCACTTGGACTTAAGCTTTGTACAGGGTGATAAGCATGGATCGATCTGCATTCTTCTACATGTTGCCCTCCAGTTGAACCAGCACCATTTGCTGAAAAGGCTATCTTTTTTCCATTGGATGGTTTTGGCTCCTTTGTCAAAAATCAAGTGACCATAGGTGTGTGGGTTCATTTCTGGGTCTTCAATTCTATTCCATTGGTCTATCTGTCTGTCTCTGTACCAATACCATGCAGTTTTTATCACTATTGCTCTGTAATACTGCTTGAGTTCAGGGATAGTGATTCCCCCTGAAGTCCTTTTATAGTTGAGGATAGCTTTAGCTATCCTGGGTTTTTTGTTATTCCAGATGAATTTGCAAATTGTTCTGTCTAACTCTTTGAAGAATTGGATTGGTATTTTGATGGGGATTGCATTGAATCTGTAGATTGCTTTTGGTAAAATGGCCATTTTTACTATATTAATCCTGCCAATCCATGAGCATGGGAGATCTTTCCATCTTCTGAGGTCTTCTTCAATTTCTTTCCTCAGTGTCTTGAAGTTCTGATTGTACAGATCTTTTACTTGCTTGGTTAAAGTCA
The DNA here is from genome assembly GCF_021556685.1 of Rattus norvegicus. Classification (NCBI taxonomy): domain Eukaryota; kingdom Metazoa; phylum Chordata; class Mammalia; order Rodentia; family Muridae; genus Rattus; species Rattus norvegicus. The sequence continues at coordinate 54,319,067 of NC_141540.1, forward strand.
CACCGAGGTACTTTATATTATTTGGGTCTATTATGAAGGGTGTCGTTTCCCTAATTTCTTTCTCGGCTTGTTTCTCTTTTGTATAGAGGAAGGCTACTGATTTATTTGAGTTAATTTTATACCCAGCCACTTTGCTGAAGTTGTTTATCAGCTTTAGTAGTTCTCTGGTGGAACTTTTGGGATCACTTAAATATACTATCATGTCATCTGCAAATAGTGGTATTTTGACCTCTTCTTTTCCGATCTGTATCCCCTTGATCTCTTTTTGTTGTCTGATTGCTGTGGCTAGAACTTCAAGAACTATATTGAATAAGTAGGGAGAGAGTGGGCAGCCTTGTCTAGTCCCTGATTTTAGTGGGATTGCTTCAAGTTTCTCTCCATTTAGTTTAATGTTAGCAACTGGTTTGCTGTATATGGCTTTTACTATGTTTAGGTATGGGCCTTGAATTCCTATTCTTTCCAGGACTTTTATCATGAAGGGGTGTTGAATTTTGTCAAATGCTTTCTCAGCATCTAATGAAATGATCATGTGGTTCTGTTCTTTCAATTTGTTTATATAATGGATCACGTTGATGGTTTTCCGTACATTAAACCATCCCTGCATGCCTGGGATGAAGCCTACTTGATCATGGTGGATGATTGTTTTGATGTGCTCTTGAATTCGGTTTGCCAGAATTTTATTGAGTATTTTTGCGTTGATATTCATAAGTGAAATTGGTCTGAAGTTCTCTTTCTTTGTTGTGTCTTTGTGTGGTTTAGGTATAAGAGTAATTGTGGCTTCATAGAAGGAATTCGGTAGGGCTCCATCTGTTTCAATTTTGTGGAATAGTTTGGATAATATTGGTATGAGGTCTTCTATGAAGGTTTGATAGAATTCTGCACTAAACCCGTCTGGACCTGGGCTCTTTTTGTTTGGGAGACCTTTAATGACTGCTTCTATTTCCTTAGGAGTTATGGGGTTGTTTAACTGGTTTATCTGTTCCTGATTTAACTTTGATACCTGGTATCTGTCTAGGAAATTGTCCATTTCCTGAAGATTTTCAAGTTTTGTTGAATATAGGTTTTTATAGTAAGATCTGATGATTTTTTGAATTTCCTCTGAATCTGTAGTTATGTCTCCCTTTTCATTTCTGATTTTGTTAATTTGGACACACTCTCTGTGTCCTCTCCTTAGTCTGGCTAAGGGTTTATCTATCTTGTTGATTTTCTCAAAGAACCAACTTTTGGTTCTGTTGATTCTTTCTATGGTCCTTTTGGTTTCTACTTGGTTGATTTCAGCTCTGAGTTTGATTATTTCCTGCCTTCTACTCCTCCTGGGTGTATTTGCTTCTTTTTGTTCTAGAGCTTTTAGGTGTGCTGTCAAGCTGCTGATATATGCTCTTTCCTGTTTCTTTCTGCAGGCACTCAGCGCTATGAGTTTTCCTCTTAGCACAGCTTTCATTGTGTCCCATAAGTTTGGGTATGTTGTACCTTCATTTTCATTAAATTCTAAAAAGTGTTTAATTTCTTTCTTTATTTCTTCCTTGACCAGATTATCATTGAGTAGAGCATTGTTCAATTTCCACGTATATGTGGGCATTCTTCCCTTATTGTTATTGAAGACCAGTTTTAGGCCGTGGTGGTCCGATAGCACGCATGGGATTATTTCTATCTTTCTGTACCTGTTGAGGCCCATTTTTTGACCAATTATATGGTCAATTTTGGAGAAAGTACCATGAGGAGCTGAGAAGAAGGTATATCCTTTTGCTTTAGGATAGAATGTTCTATAAATATCCGTTAAGTCCATTTGGCTCATGACTTCTCTTAGTCTGTCGACATCACTGTTTAATTTCTGTTTCCATGATCTGTCCATTGATGAGAGTGGGGTGTTGAAATCTCCCACTATTATTGTGTGAGGTGCAATGTGTGTTTTGAGCTTTAGTAAGTTTTCTTTTACGTATGTAGGTGCCCTTGTATTTGGGGCATAGATATTTAGGATTGAGAGTTCATCTTGGTGGATTTTTCCTTTGATGAATATGAAGTGTCCTTCCTTATCTTTTTTGATGACTTTTAGTTGGAAATTGATTTTATTTGATATTAGAATGGCTACTCCAGCTTGCTTCTTCTGACCATTTGCTTGGAAAGTTGTTTTCCAGCCTTTCACTCTGAGGTAGTGTCTGTCTTTGTCTCTGAGGTGTGTTTCCTGTAGGCAGCAGAATGCAGGGTCCTCGTTGCGTATCCAGTTTGTTAATCTATGTCTTTTTATTGGGGAGTTGAGGCCATTGATATTGAGAGATATTAAGGAATAGTGATTATTGCTTCCCGTTATATTCATATTTGGATGTGAGGTTATGTTTGTGTGCTTTCCTTCTCTTTGTTTTGTTGCCAAGATGATTAGTTTCTTGCTTCTTCTAGGGTATAGCTTGCCTCCTTATGTTGGGCTTTATCATTTATTATCCTTGTAGTGCTGGATTTGTAGAAAGATATTGTGTAAATTTGGTTTTGTCATGGAATATCTTGGTTTCTCCATCAATGTTAATTGAGAGTTTTGCTGGATACAGTAACCTGGGCTGGCATTTGTGTTCTCTTAGGGTCTGTATGACATCAGTCCAGGATCTTCTGGCCTTCATAGTTTCTGGCGAGAAGTCTGGTGTGATTCTGATAGGTCTCCCTTTATATGTTACTTGACCTTTTTCCCTTACTGCTTTTAATATTCTTTCTTTATTTTGTGCGTTTGGTGTTTTGACAATTATGTGACGGGAGGTGTTTCTTTTCTGGTCCAATCTATTTGGAGTTCTGTAGGCTTCTTGTATGCCTATGGGTATCTCTTTTTTTAGGTTAGGGAAGTTTTCTTCTATGATTTTGTTGAAGATATTTACTGGTCCTTTGAGCTGGGAGTCTTCACTCTCTTCTATACCTATTATCCTTAGGTTTGATCTTCTCATTGAGTCCTGGATTTCCTGTATGTTTTGGACCAGTAGCTTTTTCCGCTTTACATTATCTTTGACAGTTGAGTCAATGATTTCTATGGAATCTTCTGCTCCTGAGATTCTCTCTTCCATCTCTTGTATTCTGTTGGTGAAGCTCGTATCTACAGCTCCTTGTCTCTTCTTTTGGTTTTCTATATCCAGGGTTGTTTCCATGTGTTCTTTCTTGATTGCTTCTATTTCCATTTTTAATTCCTTCAACTGTTTGATTGTGTTTTCCTGGAATTCTTTCAGGGATTTTTGTGACTCCTCTCTATGGGCTTCTACTTGTTTATTTATGTTTTCCTGGAATTCTTTCAGGGATTTTTGTGTCTCCTCTCTATGGGATTCTACTTGTTTATTTATGTTTTCATGGAATTCTTTCAGGCATTTTTGCAGTTCCTCTCCGTAGGCTTCTACTTGTTCTCTAAGGGAGTTCTTCACGTCTTTCTTGAAGTCCTCCAGCATCATGATCAAAAATGATTTTGAAACTAGATCTTGCTTTTCTGGTGTGTTTGGATATTCCATGTTTGTTTTGATGGGAGAATTGGGCTCTGATGGTGCCATGTAGTCTTGGTTTCTGTTGCTTATGTTCCTGTGCTTGCCTCTCACCATCAGCTTATCTCTAGTGTTACTTTGTTCTGCTATTTCTGACAGTGGCTAGACTGTCCTATAAGCCTGTGTGTCAGGAGTGCTGTAGACCTGTTTTCCTCTCTTTCAGTCAGTTATGGGGACAGAGTGTTCTGCTTTTGGGTGTGTAGTTTTTCCTCTCTACAGGTCTTCAGCTGTTCCTGTGGGCCTGTGTCTTGCGTTCACCAGGCAGCTTTCTTGCTGCAGAAAATTTGGTCTTACCTGTGGTCCCGAGGCGCAAGTTCGCTCGTGGGGTGCTGCCCACGGGCTCTCTGCATTCGGCAGCAACCAGGAAGACCTGTGCCGCCCCTTCTGGGAGCTTCAGTGCACCAGGGTTCCAGATGGTCTTTGGCTTTTTCCTCTGGCGTCTGAGATGTGTGTGCAGGGAGCAGTCTCTTCTGGTTTCCCAGGCCTGTCTGCCTCTCTGAAGGTTTAGCTCTCCCTCCCACGGGATTTGTGTGCAGAGAACTGTTTATCCGGTCTGTTTCCTTCAGGTTCCGGTGTTGTCTCAGGCAGGGGTCCTGCCACTCCTGGGCCCTCCCCCACGGGAGCCCAGAGGCCTTATACAGTTTCCTCTTGGGCCAGGGATGTGGGCAGGGGTGAGCAGTGTTGGTGGTCTCTTCCGCTCTGCAGCCTTAGGAGTGCCCACCTGACCAGGCGGTTGGGTCTCTCTCTCATGGGGTCTGGGCCCGACTGAAAGACTTTAAAGAAGAAAATAACACAGTCAAATTTTTATCTATCCCATCACTCAATAAAAGGACATAGAAGTAACAAACATTTCCCTAAACATAATTATAAATGCTGAAATATAATAAAGTAAATCAAATTTACTGGAACTATAAAATTAGCTCATTTGTTCACTACTAAAAAGAGACAGTGTTTTCTAAGGAAATATTTATGGAGGTGCTTACTGTTGCTGGATAAAGTCATAAATATAGTATGTTTAGCAATTGTCATAAGCTACCAATTTAGTCTAACAGGTTGGGGGGTACAAAATTTGAATCTAATTAAAACTCTAAGTTAACAGGCCATATCTTGAAATGGATAAATAAATATATATTAATGCATATTACTTTACTCCTTCTTACTAAAGGCGTACAATGTAATTTTAGTTTTAAACCTTCTAAAATAACGATCCTTCTGAGCTACAATTGTTGGCATCTGGACTGATGTTCTTGAACCCTCTCAGAGATCAGTGAGGCAGTGAGGCTCATATCTGCAGCTGGAATGGATCTGCTTCTGTAAAAACGGGAAGCAGCAGCTGCAGCAAACAGAAATTGTGCAATTGATTTGATTTTTGCAAAGCAAACACATTCTTCGCGTTATGATTTAGCTTGCTAATTAAGCCTTGCATAATCAAAGAAATCATGGAAGAAAGTACTTCTGGATTGAGCTCAAGTTCTACACCTTCTGAGAGCCTTTTAACATTTTCACACGTTCAAGAGGGCGATATCTAAAAGCAAATGCCTCTGAAGGCAAACGGATGATTTGGAAATGATGGCCCGCTAGCTGTCAGTGCCAGACTTCAGATTCCACTGACAATTAAATAAAGTGAGAGGTCAAGGAGAATATCATCAATGGACTTGTGGCACCTGGACCTTAAGAGTGAGGCCAAGCAGTAACACTGCACTTTTTATTTTTGGTGTCAAAGCACACGTGAGCAAGCTTAGGACTAAAAGTCTTGGAGTAAATACCTTAAGTTCAACGTGCCATATGTTCTCTGGTGCAATTACTCAGGCTGGTTTTTTAGAAGAAGGCAATTACAAACAATACATAAACAAGTGAGTGTGGCTGTGTACCAATACGTTTGCTCTAAACAACAGGTGGTGGATCCTAGTTTTCATCTCTCAGCTGATTTAATTCTCAGAAATGAGAATGGAAATGTGTGTGGTAATAGCAACAGGACTTAGTGTTGCCAAACTAGCTCTGCATCAAGTCCTGATATGAGCAATGTAGAGAAAGTAAGATAGATGAATGCTCATTATATTATCTCTCTGAATATTTAGTGAATATATAATTTACATAAAATATATAAAATAAAAAACCTATATGATGATATTATGTGTATAATATAGAGAATGTTAAATAAAGCTGCTATGGTTAAAAAGGAGAATAATTGTGACCTTTTGTGGTAAGGAAAGATCTTTAGCATTGTAAAGTTTCATAGAGAGAATATACAAGCATCTTTTATATAGAATGGGAATGGTGACAGAAATGTTAAAAGCTCTGTGGTGTATTAATAGATATGTCATCCAATTCATTAATTATATTTATTATTCCCATAACAGTATTTTATATATGTATATATACACTTGTAATATATCATACATTATGTATTATATATTACATATCTTCAGAAAGCATTGACTTTGAAACAAGGATATTATATATTTGGTTTAACGTTATAATGGGAAAGAGAATATTGTTTTGGCTAGTTTCAAATACTCACAGTTAACGTGTGGAAAACTTCAAGAGAGACTATTGGAGGTAAATTGTTTAAAGGGTAGATGGATACCCAATTGAATGAAGAGCTGTGACTGTCAGAGAACATATCTCAACTCCATTTTAAGACCAATGAAGAAAGCATTACTAACCAAAAAAAAATCTTCTCAAGGTGATTCTACAGCACAGGTTTTGAAGTATGACAGCCTTGAAAAAGGACAGAAGAGAGAAAATAATTGGGGTTGGTGGGGACAGGAGTGGCATCTAAGATCAGTTGAGAATTATTCCAGTGGATCAGTAGCCAGTCTGGTAAGCGAGACGCTCCATGTTCCCAAGCAGCCACAGAAGAATGGTCCCTGGACCAAGAGTTTCACTTACTTTATGCAAATCAACTTTTTATGACTTAGGTAGTGCTCTAGGAAACAAGGTTTGCTTGCAGTTATATTTCTTCTTACAAAAAGAAAGGACAAGATAGCAGAGCTACAGTAACTCAATGTGAAGTGTCTAGGGTAACACAGTAGAAGTGATAAAGAAAACAATAACAATTCAAGTCTACAATACAAAGTCTACAAAGCCAGTCTACAATAACAACTCAGGATTTTAAAAAAATTGGAACAATGATAAGGAAAAGCATAGTTCTGAATATGATTTTGAAGATGGACAGGCCAATGATTTTAAAGCCTGTGGTGTTTCATGTGGTCACCTTCCAATCATGTTTGCCTCTAATTGTGCACCTGTGCATTTTCTTTGGGATTTTATTTTAATTTTTCTTCGCTGTCATCCCAGGGGCAGGATCAAGGTCTTGTGCATGATGCATTTATGCCTGAACACTGAAACACGGACCTACATCATTCCAGTTAGGGTAGATATTACCTCAGACAGACTAAACCGAAGCATTAGTGTGGCCTGGGTGAAATGAATCTCTGCACACTGTTGTTAGTGATGATTCTTAGCACTTATGGCAGAAAACACTGTGGAGCACCTCCAACTTTTACAGTAGAAATAAATGCCCTATAATCAAGTGACATGTCTATGGGTTACAGACCTAAAAGAAATGAATTCGGGGACTGATAAGATGACTCAGCCAGGAAAAGAAAGGCTTACCTTATTAGCCCAATGCCCTGAGTCTGCTACCCAGAACACACATAAAATAGATGGGAAACAAAACCAACTTCAATAAGTTGTTCTTTAAATGTCCACACATGCACAGTGGCATGCACATACACATGCGCGTGCATGCGCACATGCACACACACACACACACACACACACACTCTACACACACATATTATAAGAAACACAATTTAATTTTTTAAGAAGTTAAATAACAGTATTGAAGAAACATGTTCACATTTGTGTTGTTTGCAGCACAGCAGCCGGGAACTTACAACAAACTAAATGTCTATCAAAGAGATAAGGAAAATAGGATGCATAGACACAATGAAATACCATAAACTGGGTAAAACTCTCTTACTTGCAACAACATAGAACGTATTATTATGTTAGAAGAAGCAAAATAAGCACAGGATCTGACATCTGTGACATCTTTACAGAATTGGTGTCTCTGAGGTTAAAAGTGGACTGGTGGTTCCCTCACTTTAGTACAGGGCTGGTCTCAGGGTAGGGAGTGTGTGGAAAGACTGATTAACGAACAGTGACTCATATTTAAGAATAACTCTGATGTGCCACTGCACAGTGGCCCCAGCAGAGATAGCATATTACGAAATACCATACGAAAGGATTGTTAAAGTCTATATTTGTGATGGTAACTATGTGAAGAGACAGAGAGATGTAAACCTGATTTGCATATTGAGCAATATCCATGTATGAGGACATTGCCATAATTGCATTAACATGGATAACTTTTATTTCTATGCACCAGTTAAAATGAATTTTACTAATAGAGAAAATATACCATATATACTTATGGGATATATCCTATAGGGTTTTGTCCTATCCTGTGAAATAACATGGACAGAAGCAGAGATCACTTGAGTGGGTGAGAGATGAATGTCCCAGTTAAGGATTCCATTCTTATACTAAATATCAAAAACTAATTTTAGGATTCCTGAGTAGAACAGGGAGGTTACAGTCTGAGATAGAGACAGACTGAATAATCTCCAGTTGTAGCTCGAAAGAAGATGATCTGGGACTAGGCAATAATAATGTACTAACATTTCAAAATTGTGAGGAAAGAACTTTATTTCTTTGCTCCATTGAAAAACAATAAATGTTTGGGGAGGTAAATATGTGAACCTTGTTTTAAATTTATGCTGTGTCTCCATTTATAGAAACACCACAGGATATCATGACTCCATAATAACACATTTTATTGTCTGTCATAAATTAACTGTGATTAATTTGCTGTATTATAATTATGAACTGAATGTCAATTGTTAAACGTGTTTAAGGAGGGAATAGAAAGAGACATCTGTTCACAAGGTAGAGTGCATAAGGAATACCCACTTGCTATATTCTACATAGGATGACTGCTTCCAGTGCCAGATACACAAGTTGTGCCACCCAGCGTTTCTCATCTCTGTCCCAATTTGTCCTTAATTGGATCTACTTCCACCCCTTTTGCTAGAGACAAGTCGGATGCTTTCATCTTCCCAGTTGCCTTCCAGCCATGTCTCACGATGCTCTTTTCTGACACACACGTCCATCTTCATTGCTTCAGCTTCTCAAGCAGGATGATTCATCACTTCCCCATTGCTGCCACTGCTTGACAACCTCATGACAATCTGTACTCTGTACACACACTGCACAGCTGAGAGGTGCCAAGTCCTGCTGCAGTGATTTCTCTCATAACTGATTCTGTAAAGCTATGTTGGGCCAGCATTGCCATTTTACTGTGCATGGGTCTTTACTTCCCTTCAACACTGTGTTTCAAATGAACAGGTTTATTCTCGTGTGCAAGACTTACACATTGTCTCTAGTGACTTTACAGCTTCCTCATTGATCCCTGCTCTGTCAAAGATGACTATGGGATGTTTATGGGATGTTCTTTCTCCACCATTTTGCTGTGTAACATTAACTTTGCCCGTTGCCAGTTTTAAACACATGACAAATTCCCATTGAGCCACATGCCTTATTTTTTGCTTTTGTGATTTGTAATTACTAATATTTATACATTAATAATTTTAAAGGGCTTTGCATTGCTTCTTCAAAGCCTCTACACAAACCAAGCTCTTTATTTACATTCTATCATGAGCGTCCTTACAAAGCTCTACTAGATGGGGGAACCACATGATTTCTAGACAATTTAGAACTCAATGGCGGTGAAGAATTAGGTTTCACTATGATTTCATAGATCAGCTATTGTGATTTAAATTTTTTTAAAGAGCCAAAGTCAGCTAAATTTTTGAATCCATATGCTTTTAAACAATGCACATAGATATAGTTAGAAGACTTTATAGCGCCTTTTGGATTTTGTTGCAGAATGAAAATTATGCTTTCTGTTTCATACTGTGTGCTCAAAATTCATTGTGACTCTGGAACACTATGAGGATGGGGGAAATGAAGATTCAGAAAAACGGACAAGACAGAGCTGTAATGCAGTGACTGTTCCAATGGGAAATCATGCAGACTTATTGTAGAAGTGAACCAAGATGGTGGACCATATCATAATAATGAAAAAGAAATGAAATATTTTAATCCACCTTTTACATATCTTGTTCTGAAATTTTTATTTTAATTTTTTATAGTACAGTTTTGTCCCTCTCCTGGTCCACCCTCCCACAATTCTTCATCCCATTCCTTGTTCTCCCTGTCTCCAAGAGGCTGTTCCCCTGATGTAGGCCTCCCTACTTCCTGGGACCTCAAATCTCTTGAGGGTTTCAGACAAAGGAAAATGAATTTATCATGTGGTAAGCACTCAAGCTAGCTTTATTATCGAGCTAAAGGTAATTATGAAGGTGATCCAATCTAATTTATTTTCTTCTTTCATTCAGTAGAAGATTCTAAACTATTTTCTTCATATATATATATATATATATATATTTGATTTTGTTTCCTTTGCTACCAATAAAGTAACAGTTTTGGGTTTGGGGGTTTGTCTCGTCAATCAACTGCTGATAGCTTTCTGTTTAATGTATCTTGCCAAATTCATGAACTTCCCACACAAGAGGCAGAGATATTGGAGGAGTCAGTGTAGGGAAGCAGGTATAGATATGATCATATTTCATTGTGTATGCATATGAAATTAAATTACATTAACAAGGACATGTTCAATTTGATATTTGTTAATTATTTCATGTAGAATCTTTAGACACTGATGTATTCGTGGAGTAGCTTGTATGTCAGTTTAAAAATCAATCTAATGTCTCTTTAGATTCTTATACTTCATAGATAATAGACTGATAAAGCCCAAAGAGGCAATGGTACAAAGTGACAAGAATGAATTTATTTTTATTCTAGAAGCCAGGTTACTGCTATTACGCATTTCCTTGATTTTACAAAGAGGAGGCCAGAGGACAAAGAGCTTGAAAGGAACTTCCCAGTCTTCAGTCATGAAGAGATTTTACTGGGCACAGCGACCTTTTCCAGCTATTAAACTATTTGCTAGAGCAGAAAGAAAAGTGAATGCATTTATTTGAGTACAAACTGTTCTGCTAGTTTGGTATGGATTCATAAGAACATTAATCTGATGGTATTGAATCCAATGGAAATCTATCTTTGTAAAAGAGAGGAAAATAATCAAGCTAATTAGTAGAATAAATCCAAATAAACAAAATCATATGCAGCCACAAAGTCAATGAAAAGCAGAGAAATAACAAAATGAAAGGAGTGATTACAGGGAGCTTAAAATCTTTCATGTGAAATAATTGGGCAAAGCAAGAATGGATTTGCCCAGCTCTGTTACCCCTTTGGTTGATGTTGAACTATGAAGCTGTCCCTATTCCTTGTCTTACCAACTGCTCATTGTTTCTAAGTTGTGAGCACGATTGGGATATTTAAATAAAATGGGGGAGTTTGTACCCTGTACGGCAAAAAGGGGAAATATCAATTGGCAAATATATGATCTGTTGTTTGATTTTCGTTAATGAAGGTTTATTACTGAAGCTACACCCATTAGATTATATGTCATCTATTAAGGCTGTCAAACTCAATTGATCAATTTCATTCTTAGAGCTGAACTGAGTCTTTATGACAGAACCCACCTGGCCTGCAAAGTATAACAGATTTGCTTTTAATCCTTTATGGAAAATGTTTACCATGGCCTGGCCTCGGGATCGCCTCTGCAGAGTAGTACTTCAAAGATTTTTACTCTTAGAGAAAGGCAAGTAATACATGAAATCCTATTCTAGCCATCCAAAGTTAATGATGATTACCAACCTAGAAATTAATATGTGTGTGTTTTGATATTATGATCAAAGTATGTGATTTAGTTCTGTATACATTTCTATATTTATAACCTGAATAGTCTATACAATGTTGTGTGTGTGTGTGTGTGTGTGTGTGTGTGTGTGTGTGTGTATGTGTATGTGTGACTTTCAGTGATGACCACTTGGTATTGGATAATCAATAAATGAATGTGTGTTTTCTTATGGAAGATTATGGAAAATGATGGGCACTCCCCTTTCTATACTAGCATGCCTATGGAAGTCATTCTTGCTCCAGTCATGTTTAGGCCCTAATGTTAGAGACACTTCATGGGTGTAACTTCTCTGACATTTCTAGAAGCATCTCACAACAACTTCTTGTTTCTCTGGCTTTTACACTCTTTCTGCCCCCTCTTCCGCCATTATCCCTGAACCTCAGGTGAGGGAGCTGTGCTGAGGATGTATAGATGGTATTTGCTTTGATAATAAACATTAGCATCATTGTCATGATGGGATTTTCTACTTTTCCGGATTGGAGGTCATTATAGAAATCAAATAAAATTCATCCTGACTTCCAATACTATGAACTGGTTCTGTGTTTGAGAGAGTAATTTTGTACATACTTTAAGGAATGGCCTTCAGTTGGGAATTTTCAAATGCCCTCGCTTTGATGAAAACTGAATGCTTTTCTTTGTTCTCTTTTACTGTTGTTAGATTCAAGAGATATCCCATGATAACTTAGGTTTTTTTACTTGATAATACAGTATCAAATACCAACCTCATCAATGTGTTCATTGATAAGGTGACAACTTTTTCTATACAATGCTTTCACCACGTTAATGATTCACTAGTTACTTTTAATTTGCTTCCTTTACCTAGGGTATCTCTATGCTTTGAAATTTTCTCAATAAGACTCAAGAGAATGAGGATTTCCACTGCTATGACAGTGGAAGCTGTACTTGTTTTCAGTCCTTTCTTGATAGGAAAATATCCAAGCCCTTTCTCTTTGGGGTATGGGATCCATGGCATAGCTCACAAGGAAAAAAAATCCATCTTCCAAAAATAACTCTCTCATCCTCAATTATTTTATATCTTTGCAATATGTGAGGAGTTTATGAATATTTAACTAGTTCTCAGGAAAGAGTTGAAATACATGCATAATAATCTTTCTCGGAATAAATCTGGTGTCTCATACGTCACTGTGGGGGCTCACGAGAAAACCGATGCAGTTCCTTTTAAACCTGCTGTTGTGTTGCCCTACCTGTGTGGCAAAGCAGGGGTCAATGAGCATTCCCAGTCACTTTAGTGACTGCGACTAAATTCTTGACATAATAATTACATTTGAGCTGCCTGTGTTTCTCTTTAAATATATCCACATTATAGCTTCATGGTGAGAATTTAATGGCGACAACATATGTGAAAGCTTCTTTTTATAAGGTGCCAGACACAATTTTAATGCATCTTTCCTCCCATATGCATATCATAATATACATACAAAGCCATTCTATCAGAAGTCTCAAATCTATAGCTTGTACATTGGGCTCAGTGTGCAATAATAACTCGTTGCAACTTTTTGTTTTCTTTTTCTTTTTTCACTATTTTAAATCTCTTTTTACAGTCCAGTCTTTATCTCCTTCCTGGTCCTCTCTGACAGGACAGATCCTCATTCCATTCCTCCTCTCTGGTCTCCAAAAGGATGTCCCCAGCCCCACCTCATCCTATCAGGCCAGGCCTCCCCACTTCCTAGGGCCTCAAGTCTCAGGAGGGTTAGGCACATCTTCTCTCACTGAGGCCAGACCAGGCAGTCCTCTGCTATATGGGTGTCAGGGGACCTCGGACCAACCCAGTTGGTGTATGAGACCTGGTTGTTCCCTCCTTATTTCCATTTGTAGTGGAAACCTTTTGATAAGATTTTAAATACTTTGGCCACATATTTTTCACCTACATGTTTCACACACATCCTGATTGGGCTAGCCACAATGGCTACTTACACATGAGAACATTGTCCCCCAAACAAACTCAAAGTTCCCTTTCCCCTTATTAGTAGTGAAATTACCACAGTGTTATGCTTGTGTAGAAAATTTATAGTCCTCGGATTCTCTAATCACAACCTGTTTCAGGCTACTGCCATTCTGAGTCCTTAACTCCCTTCTGCTCTTCAACGGAAGTCATGGGTGCTTTGACAGTCCCTTCAACACGAGACAGTTATATACCCAAATTTCTCCAGTTCTCGTCCCCATGTACTGAACAAATGTCCCTCAACCATCTTCCCAGTTTTATTCAGTGCTGCTTTACATTCTTGCTAATACTGAAGCAAAGCCACCAAAAGGAACCTTGTGTGACTGTGCCACCTACCAACTCTATCTCAAAATTCTTAGTTTTTATATTAGCAAAACCATGGCTATCCTTCTTGACAGACTGGTCTGTGTACTAAAACTATAATTTCTTAATATAAGACTTGTTTCTTGTGCTAAATATCTTATCTCTTGCTGCTGCTGCTGCTGCTGCTGCTGCTGCTGCTGCTGCTGATAACAGCTTCACTAGCACATTATAAATTACCAGATCTATCTACTGTATAATGCTGTTAGCCTAGTTTATCAAGCAGCACAACAGAGATTGATATTAAGATCACTACTAATTAGACATAAATTAGTGTTTGCCTCCTAGTTAGCATCAACCTAGATCGAGGTAAAGAATTACAGGTGTGGTGAGAACTTCTGCCTGCACAGATAGGTCCAGCATCTAGAACCACTAACTATACGTAGCCCATGACAGCAAGAGGAAAAGTTTAATATGAGGTGACTTTGCTCCATTTAAGTTAATGTGACTCAACTAATATCATCATCTCTCAATAGCTAGCAGTTTCTTCTTCCTTTTTTTTTAAATTTTTTTGAGGATGACCTGTAGGGAAGACTAGTTAGTACCTTTCTCGTCAGACTATAAATGTGTCAGAACACATGCAATGGAAAACAAGGAAAAAGTATGAAAGTATATTAATTTCCCATATTCAAACAATAAGCATGGATTAAAAAGATTTTTTTAACCTGTAAACAAGAGTTTCAGGTTGTAGATCATAGTCTTGAGGAGAGATTCTCAACCTAACCTCTTGGGGTCAAATGACCTTTGTTTTATAACAGGGATTACATATCCAATAGCTTACAAAAATATATTTATGTTGTGATTCATAATTGTAATAAAATTACAATTTTGCAGTAGAAACAAAAATAATTTTATAGTTAGGAATCATCACAGCCTAAGGAACTGTATTGAGGTATAAGGAAGAGCAGCGTTAGGAAGACTCAGAACCACTGGTCTGCAATGCTTCCAGAAGACTGAAAGGAGGACGAGAGGTCCCTGACTGTGTCCTGTAGGGCTAAGCCTCAAGTCAATTTAAAGTAATTCTCTAAGATGAAGCATCTATATCATATTAAAGTTTGGAAATAAACCTTTATTCATCCAATTTACTATGGGATAAAAAACAGGTAGGTGCTAACAGAAACTCAAGAGTGAAGGTTTCTTAGAATGTGTTCATAATCCAACTTCTCATTCATATATGAATATACATATTCATAAATATAATAAATTTATTCATATATATGAATTATATATATATATATATGATTATCAGTTTTCACTTCTTCCGCAGAAAATTCCAGGTTTATCTTGGGTATAACTAGTTTAAAATTAGACTGCTTTATAATTTTAGAAAGCCTTCTCTGACTCTCTTCCTTATAATTTCGGTAGTTAGATCTACATTCAAATAAAGCAGAATTTAAGTATTCCTCAAAAATCGAAAAGCATATTGTCTACTTTTGCATCACAATTTGACAATGTTTGTAACATATAGTGATGAAGTCATAAAAGCGTTAATGAATAAACAAAGAAATGGGAAATTATCAAGTAATTGGGGAAGGAAACATAATCCATGCTTCAATTTTACGTGCCAACTTCAGTGATAGAAACCAAACAAGAGAAATAATATTTATAAACTTAGATGAATACACACTTAAATGTAGTAAGTAATTTTAATCAGAAAGAACTTAAAGTCAACATTAATCAGGTAGGACTTTGGTTCTTGAGGGAAGTCATTGTTACAGTCAGTCTCAGGGAATCCATGTGGACAGAATGGACTGTGGATTCGCTCTGAGTTCGGGGAATAAGAAAACCATTCAAGGCTACAGCATAGCAAGCAGCATAATAAAACCAGTTTCTAGGCAAAGAAAAATTCACACCGACGAAAGCAGGCCAATCTACTTGAAGGGACTAAGCAGGGCATATTTGCTGGTACAACAGAAGCAAAGATCAGAAGAGGACCACTAGGGGCCACAGGCTGAAGGGTTTTGGAATTAATATGACAGCCATCAGGGCACTCTTCCCTAAGGGTCCTTGAGTAGAAATGTCCTGATGAAAATGGTGCTTCAGAAGGATTATTCAAGCAGCAGGGGGTCGATGGCTTGATGCAGTCAGGGAGCATTTATACCTTACTGCGTCCCTGAAACACTGCACTCAGCCACCCTAAGAGACCACAGTGATTACAAAGAACTGCTTTAGAAAGGCCCTGCGAATATTTCATTCAAGTTCTTTGCCAAGGGATTTCTTGTCCCTTCCTTGTCTCTCATCTTCATACATTAACAAATGCCCTGCCACGGGCAGAGATGAGAAGCACGTTCATTTGTTTTCTAACGCTTGTGGCGGATTGATGGAGAGTGGTATATTTTAAGTTACTTCTCTGTGTTTGCCTGGTAGGGCCTGAAAGCTGAGACAGGGGCATTAGCCTTAGGCATGAGGAAGCGGTTCTTACTTCATGCTCTCTCAATTCAGAACTTCTCCATGGCAGGGAGAAAGCAAACCATGTATATTATTTGAAGCAATTCTGTGATTTATCCACCGGGTACTGACCTACAATCAAGTGAACTTTGCTTAAAACCTCTGAATGGATTTTTAACTGCTGCTGTGGGGCAAAGGGAGAGAAGTTCATGTAGCTTCCTTCTCAGAAGCAAACGTGTCTAAAAAAAGTTTTCCCAAATTCCCAGGAAAAATACTGAATCTTTAACCTCACATTGACTTGCTCTTCCTTTCAAAACTATACAAAAATCTTAACTTATTTCTTACCGAAACATAGCCTACCCTAGAGACTCAACCAACAACAGAGTTCTTGGATTCTCTTTAATTTAAATTTATGTCAAAGAATTATATGCTATTGTATTTTCATAAGTAAAGACGAATTCACCTTAAATTATACCCAAAGCTTGCTCAAGTAAATTTTAGCAGAGAATTTAGATGTGAGATGTTTTAAGAAATTCACATAGTATACGGGGTTTGCTTGTCAGACTATATCATTCTGCTAACAAAAACACATGGGATTGTGTGATGGCTGGTGTGTTGAATCAACTTTCTATCGGTAATTTTAATTTGTTATTGACAAATTAAAATTGTTTTTATCCCGTTTTGGTTTCCAAAGCAACGGTTTAATATCTTGGGAGATTTTTGACTACTCCAACACTATAATTTACTATCACTTCATCCTCTCCTTCTTTCCCATAGAGAAATGAAATGAAAACGATTTTAATTTGAACTTTAAGAAAAATGTTGCACCTTGAGAATGGAGACATCTTCAGATGTCATATTACAGGATTGAGCATCCGGGACACTGGAAGTGGCAGAGCTAAGTCACAGCAGGACGTTTCTGGGCACCGTGTCAGGTGCTGTCAGTTTGGGGAGTGCCATGTGGAGTGGAGGCTGGCAGGCGGAGGATGGAGAAGGAAATAGATGATGGAAACTGACAAGCGTGTAATCCCGAGGATGATTGCTCTCCCACGCCGCCACAGGTAAATGCTATGACCAGCTGAGTGACTGGCTAAAGTGGTGGGTAATTGAGATCTTAACAAGAGCAGAGAGACTGTACATAGAAGGGATGCTTCATTGATAACAAGGCCAGAAAAGATTGTTCCCGTCTAGGCGCTGGTCACAACGACCGAAATTGGGATGAGTTGGAAAATAGTAATAAAGAGCAGTTATTTACTGTTTTTCAATCTACCAACTTAATTTAATGGATTTACAGGGGATCTGGTTCAAATTTCACAGCCAACTCGTGGGGTAGTTGATTAACATTAATTTTTTTATATAGTGAGAGTAGAGTGGAGAGAAATAATATGTTCTAATATCACAAAGATAGTACAGTATACAGATGGAATCTAAGAACAAATGAGCAACGTGTAAACAATAAAAAACAATTAAATAGTTCCATAAATGTATATTTGTATGTATTTAGCAAAGGAAATGGGAAAATTTATGATATACACGATCCACATATTTTCATACATATATTTTTGTCATATCTTGTAAATCCTGGACTAAGTTATTTAGTTAAACCATTTCCTAGAACAGTGTTGATGACATTGCTTGGCTTCTTTTAGAAAATATGAAAGTAAGGAGTAAACTGTGAAAGCAGATGCATGAAAATAAGAATACCTATTGTTCAGTAAGTGCCAGAATTAGATTTGGCTATTGATTCTCAGCCTGTACAATCTACTCTGGGAAGTGGGACAAGGTGGTGAAGAGATAAATCTTCCAGAGAGATTGGGCATGCAACTTACGGGTCCAGTCCACCTTGTAGCCCAGAGACGCTCCAATGTAGATGTAGAGAAACAGAAATGAGATGAAATGCAGGATTCCATGGATGGTAAAAGTATGGTAGGACCTGTATCTATTTTCCTGATATAAAGGTGCTATTGCTGGAGAAAAGGAGTGAATGACTCTAGAGGAAACTTAGAGAACCAAAAGTCTACAGTAGAACCAGAGGACACAGGTCCAATGTGCTGGGAAGCTATACTAGCTCGAGAGGATAAAGTCACTGACCAAGATGAAAATAATGGGCACCTCATAAAACACACCTGAGAAAACCAGACCTAGAATATGAATAGAAATGTCATCTGAGAAGACATTTCAGCTGCAAATACAAATATGGCTAGATGGTCGAGATAATTATTCATCAAACGACTGCAAATTAAAACCACCATGAGATCAACCTGAAAACTTACAAGGATGATAAAGGGTAGAAGAGATAATCGCAAAAACGTTGTTGAAATGTGGATTGTCCTTGACTCAATATTTGTGACCAGGATCCCAGATTTGTATGTTGAAACCTAATCCCTAATGCTATAGTATTTCCATAGAAGGAGCCTTTGAGAGGCAATTACTTCATGAAGGTGACATTGTCATGACTGGACTCAGTTCTAAGTAGAAATGACTGCAGAGGAGTGTCTTCCCAATTCCACAATGTGAGGACAGAAAAAAATGAATATGCATGTATCTGGAAGCAATATTTCATCGAATAGGGACTGTGTCTATGCCTCAGTCTTGAACTTCATAGCCTATAAAATTGTGAGAAGTATTTTTTTTTTATTCATAGAACACCCTGGCTGTTTCATAAAGAATCCCAAATGGACATTGATATTGATGAACTAGGAATTCTTCCATTGATGAGGGAATACAAAACACTACAGCTACAGTGAATACAATTACTGTCAGCATTATGGATGATGTTTACCTTAGATACAGTCCTTTCCTCTCCTAGGTACCCAAGACAAAAGGAATAAGTCTGTCCATGGGCTAAAAAAGTGACCCATCCAGTAAAGTGCTCACTTTGTATGCACTTTATGAAATTGATCGTCATTATCCACATAACAAGCTAGATGTAGTGGCCCTTGCAAGGACACAGAGACAGAAAGATCCCTAGCCCTGGCTTTATTTCTAATAGTAAAACATTGAAAAAGAGCCAGATCTCCATCAAAGATTAATAAAGAGAACGTGATACATCCATTAAATGGAATATTGGTCTGTGTTTTAAAAATACGTAATAGTATACAAGTTGTATTAATCCCAGAATAATTATATTGAGTCAAAGCAAAGAAAGAATATAAATTATATAATTCTACTTATATAAAACTATTAAAAATACTAACCATAGTTACAGAATGAGACAAGTTGCTACTGTCATGTGGGCAGGGTAAACAAGGAGATTATAAATGCATAAGAATAAGGTTTTAATAGTGATCGATTTGTTGTCTTGGTGGTGGTAATGGCTGCTGAGTATATGCATATATCAAAATACATCATGTCAATTTCTATTATTAAATATGTGTGAAAATTTCTCTACCAAGTCTGCTTCAATAAAGTACGTCTAAATTCGTAAGACTCACACGTTCCATTTCCTTAAGTACTTTTTCAAATAGCACCTTAATGTAATAGCACAATGCATACTACATTGCTGTAAATACACATTGATGTATGCCATCCTTCTAATTATATTTTATTTCACTTACTACGTTTTCATTATGGATCCCTTGTCCTGGCTTATCAGCCAGTCTAAACTATTAAATTGAGCTTTAGATTAGGAGACCTTGTCTCAAAGGAGGTGGGTATATTTCTAATGATGACACCTGAGGCTGGTCTCTGGCCTCCAACCCCTTTCACACATATGACTTAGGACACACATGAACATGGTCATACACATAATTACATACTTACACAATGTTAAAATAAAGGGCATGCACAATGATACAGATATTGGGGAAATATTTCATATTATTGGTGATGGATAGACACTGCTAATAAACTGATGTTCACTTTATAGTCTCTTCCTTTATATAATCTTGATTTGATTCTATTTCTCAATGTTAATGGAACTCTGTGTGAAGGCAAACGATTAGCTCTTATAATAAAATGATTCTAGAAAAAAAATGATGCATACCCATTTCAGGAGGCATTCACAAATCTCTTCCTATGCAATCCGCTATGGTTTATCTCTTCCTGCTCTGAATTTGGATATAAAGGGCCTATAACAGCGTCCAAGACCTCAAAAGATCATATACCTTCAGGGATTTAAGTTGGCCTCAAATCTACCTCATGTATGAACTGCTGGAGGGTGTGAAGGGCCAGCGACACAGATCCAAAGCTGAGGGATCTCGATGACACAGGGCAGCAACAGGATGTCTGAGAGTAGTTTTGATGAGGATCCAGTATTGCTAGTGGAGCAGAAGCCAGAGGCCTTGGATCAATGACTCATGGCAATGAACATCTGCAAGTAAAGGTGTGAGTACAAAAGAATACCCTGTGGGACACACTGTAACACACTACAGCTTCCACTGTGAGATGACTTCTATCTTTTGTTTTGTTTTACTCTCTCTCTCTCTCTCTCTCTCTCTCTCTCTCTCTCTCTCTGTATTGTAAGGGAAGAGAGCAGGTACAAAGGGGTGGGGGATTTGAGTGGGATTTTGGTGCATGGTGTGAAAGCCACAAAGAATTAAAAAGTTAAAACAAACAGAAGATCATGCAGATAAAGACTAACCCTAGCTCCTTACATATTACTAGGAAACATCAACTTTGTGGAAAGGAAAAAAAAAATCACTGGATTGGATTTGAATGAGAAAGAAAACACAACAGTTCCTATAAGCTAAAATAAATCCATTCCTCCATATGTTGCCTTGGTTATTTTATTTTATTGCAGTAACAGAAAAGTAACTAATTTAATCATAATACTGCGATATGTATTAAATTTTAAATGAGAACTTTTTTTTCCAAAACAGATGTGGTTGGATGTAAAGGGAATATCTTATGTTTGTGTATATGTGTATGTGTGTGTGTGTGTGTGTGTGTGTGTGTGTGTGTGTGTGAACATACACACAGGCCTTATTTTTTTATATTCATTTCTAATATACTCTGACTCCTCTCAAGTCCATAATATTGGAGCATAGGAAGGAGGCATGGGTATTAGTGAGGAGGATAGTAGTGTTCTGAATATATTGAATTAGAAACCAGGCTGACAGCAGAGGCAGTAGAAATCAATGACTTTGAAATTGCTTACAAAGATTGAATTAACAGAGTGGCCCGTTTGTTGATATTATATGAATAAGCAGGTAGATGTATGCTCAGAGATATTTAAATATTTATTGTCTACAATGCAATTTAAAGACTTTGTTTTTGCTTGTCTTTATTGAGCAGGCTACAATATATCTGACTTTTAATTGCCAATGAAAATACTAATTTTTCACAACTTCTAAAATGTCTCATGATTTGTCAAAAGACTGGGTGGCAAATTCCCAGGCACACATACTCCACGTCTGTGTTCCTAGGGACTTGCTTATTTCCTATTTTCCACAGGGACGCACATTTTGAATGTTGATTCCTTACAATTTGTAGCCTATTTTTCCTTTCTGATAACACTGTACAATACCAGAGTCTGCTTTCCGAGGCAATGAATCACCGTGAAAGGTTATCTGTCAGTCATACATGCCCCACAGTGACAAGGCCTGAACCACTTAGGCCTTTTAATTTCCTGATGACCAGACATGAAACACAGACAAGCCTGAGATCCACTCTGGGATTTCTGCAGAGAATTTCACTGTAAAAATCAATCTGGGCAATCAGAGGAGTAACCAGTATGTCAGCAAGAACTCAAGTTCCGCACTTAGACTCGAGCTCTCTGCCATTCACTTGGGTGTGAATTAGAGGCAATTGCCTTTCTAGAGGCCCTCAGTCTCTCATCTATGACACTGTGGTAACTTGCAGAGAGATTATTAAACTTATATAGAGGAACGGGATTATATTGTTAGATGGAAACTGTGTTTCTTTTTATTGACAGACATCATTTCTTTCGTTGCTTTTCATTTTTATTGTTTTTGAAATTATAATTTCATTATAGCTTTCCCCCTTCCTTTCCTCCCTCTAAACTATCCCATACATTCTTTTATGCTCTTCGTTAAATCCATGCCCTCTTTGCTCACATACTATTGTTGCGTGCATATATGTAACATGATATTTATAGGTGAAAGTCTACTTGAGTTTTCACTGAAGACTTCTTTTGGCCTTTTGTGTACCTACCATTTCTCCAGACTATACTTGCCTGGTGGCTAAGGTGAGAGAGGTGCTATATGTAAGCTGTATCATCCAGGGGATCTAAGATGGACCCCAAAACTCAGGACAGGAACAGAGTCAAAATTACCATTGAGTTGGTTTAAGGATATTGTTTAGCTGATGTGCATAATTTAAAAACATGTGCTGGTAAGGTGACATAGCTGATAAAGACACTTGCCTCTGACTCTGGTGACCTGTGTTCAATCCTTGAGGGGCACATGATAAAGAATATAATCAGCTTTCTGCATGTGAGGGGTGGAACACTCATATACCTATACATAAATTAAGTAAACACAAAGCATCCTATATTAATAAGAAAATGACTATGCTAACATTAGGTTAAATTTAAATATTCTGTTATCTCAGGAACAAGTAAATTCCTGTCCAGAACCACAATCCTATCAAAGAAAATAATTAAATATTCTTTTTGTCTGCCTGTCCCTTGGGCAGAGGTCTGATTGCTGCTGTACCCCACAATTAAACCAACAAAAATGTGAACTCTGGAGTTTGTTCCAGATGAAGACTGGAGGAAGAAATTTTTAACACATAATATGTTTGTTCACGGCGCCAAATTTAACTTAAATGTTTCTAGTACTTAAAAATTATATTTGTGTACTTAAATGTGTTCTCTGACAGCATTAAGGTTGTGGTTATACCAAGTCATTTATTTGGGTGTGTTTTTGTAGCAGATACATATTGATGCTGCCTACTTGGAAGAAAATTCATAAATAATTATCAAAAATTTGAAAATGATATTTTTGGATAAAAAGAATATATATATAAATTTCATACTTGGTCATAAAATATTTATATAAGAATATTCAATGTATAATCATTACCAAGTAAGTAAACATTTGAATATTTGTTGTACACATTATGCATATACAAACTGATGATCTAGAATGTCAAAATTTTAGGATGCAATAGACAGTTATCAAATACAATTAGGTACACACATGCTAACATGATTGATTTGCAATAGTATAGTACAATATGTAAAGGAAGATGTTAAATATGAATACACTTATATATGTATTTCAGGTCTTTGGTTTTCATTTATGTATGCATGAGTGTCTGTATACATATATGTGTGCACATGTGCATGTGAGTGTACACAGAGGTGCAGAAGAGGATATCAGCTCTTCTGGGGCAGAAAGGACATACAGGTGGTTCTTGAACACCCACTGTGGGTGCTAGCATATGAACTCAGATCTTTATGATTGAGCCCCAAGTACTCTGAGTCACATAGTTATCTCTCCAGTGCCACAGATATATTTTATATTGATAATACGCTGGCTAAAAATGTACAAATGAAAACAACTATTATAACTGTATATTTCCTTTTTACTTCACTTTTTTTGGTTGAAAAAAATTTAGAAAGATTTAGAATAAACTCTGTGTGTGTGTGTATGTGTGCGTGTGCATGTGTGTGTGTTTGTGTGTGTGTGTGTATGTGTGTATAATGTTTCAAGTAGTCATAAAACAGAAACAGTAAGTAGCCATTTCAAAGTACATTATCAACCTTTTATCTAATAACCCAAATGTCCTTATATGTATATTACATAAGCACCAAGTCACAGAAACAAGGGGCTATCAACATGACTCAGAATACTTTGTTTCTATGACTGTATATCTGCTCCCTTAGCTTGAATCTGGGGGTCTCATTCCTTGTCCTGGATGGAGTCCTTCCATTACAAACTTAGTCTTCTCCTTAGTGTATTCTAACAAAATTCTAAAACTTTGCAACCAGGGATGATGTCATCTCAGTAACTGGCAAAATAAGGGATTTGCAATTGGTAAGTTTGGGATACATGGAGAGTTCTAAGATAGCCTGGGTAATATCATCAGAAAAAGGCAGGGCATTAAATAAAATTGTTTACCAAAATTCTGTGTATTAGACCTTCATCTATAGGCGTCTAGATTTCTTCACACCCTTCTAAATAACTTTTTAAAATATTCTTTTGGTTCTTGTCTTCTATTTAGCTTATTCTTTTTCAATTCCCATAATTTAAATTCCTCCAAAATAATTTCTCTTTTGCCCTTGCCTTGTCCAAAGACCAGGATCTTCTGTTAAACTACTTATTTATTTTTTAAACTCCAAAATAAAGTAAACACATCTCTAGATTCTCAAACATAATTTAAAACTGAATCATTGATATTTGTTCAAAATAGTCCTTCTGCTTTCTTCTATATAGGTGTCCATTACACATCCGTTCACAAAACCTTGGCATCCAACCCAGCAATACACTGGTTTGGATTCCACGCCAACCATTTTTAAGTCCTTTTGTGCTCACCAGTATTTCCCATTAACATCATATGGTCTTTGAATAGTCATCATTGCATACAGATTTCTTGTTAAACACAGGTAGTGTTTTTTAAATCCATCATAAAAGAGATTATGGTCCTATCTCCTGCCTCTGTGCTGACGAAGTCCATCAGCATTCACGAAGACATCACGAAGCATTTGGCCTCACACTTGCTGTGGGCATCCTACTCATACTTTGTTCATACTCCAGAAGAAATCTTGGAATACGAAATTGGCTTAAAGAAAGTGTCTGAAGGATCAGCACATTTGAGATTCACTATTCAAGCCACTAATGAGGAAGAAAGCTAATTTTTGATGAAGTCAGTTTCTACTCTTGAGGAGCAAGGGCAGTTTTATGTGAGACTTCTAGCTAAATGCTAATCTAAATGTAGCCATTCGCTCTCTGTACTCTCCTTTACCGATCAGTGTCTCGTTATGACCTCTAAAAAGACTCCCGACATCTCATCCTCATGAACACCCAGATCACCTTAAATTCCACTTACCATCTACCTTTCTATCTAATTGTTCAACATAATTTAATTGTTCCATTTTTCTACTTTGACAACACTATTAATTTTGATGATATGGTTTATATAGCTATTATTGCTCTTTACATTTATTTTAGTTATTTGAATATGAGCCACATTTTTATAATTTGTTATGTCCATCTCCCTAAGGATAGCTTGTTGCATACAATATGCTTTAAAGTAAGTTAAGAAAAATCGCTTTCCTTAGAACATGAGGTATATTTAAATGAACTTCATCCAATCAGACATTGTCTTCTTAACTAATATTTCTTTTGAGCCCCTTGCTTCCTAATTAAGAATGGTATCTATGCTTAGCTATTTAAATTTTATCTGGTAATACCAATTAAAATTATAGAAAACCAAGAGTTTTTGAATTTTAAGTTTTGCTAGATAGGCTTTTGCTTGAGTTCTGTGAAGAGTGACACCAACCATTTATTAAACCAGAACATAACAAGCATTTGTAAATGAAGGCTTTGATAGAATTTTCACGTACTTCTTTCCTAAGTTCCTTTCATCATGAGAAAGTATTTTAATGAAGAGACACATTTAACAAAAAAAAAACTCTATCCACATTTTCCAGGTCAGTTATAAAAAAAAATTACTTTCTCATTTGCTGATATATAAGGAGTGTGTATGTATGGTGGTGGGGAGACCCAAAATATTTTGCTGCAGTCTCATGACCTTTATTTATTTTTATTTATTTTTTCCATCTTTATTAACATGAGTATTTATTATTTACATTTCGATTGTTATTCCCCTTCCCGGTTTCCAGGCAAACATCCCCCTAACCTATTTCTCTTCCTTTCTGTATGGGTGTTCCCCTCCCCATCCTCCCCCCCATTACCACCCTCCCCCCTAACAATCCCGTTCACTGGGGGTTCAGTCTTGGCAGGACCAAGGGCTTCCCCTTTCACTGGTGCTCTTACTAGGCTATTCATTGCTACCTATGAGGTTGGAGCCCAGGGTCAGTCCATGTACAGTCTTTGGGTAGTGGCTTAGTCCTGGAAGCTCTGGTTGGTTGGCATTGTTGTACATATGGGGTCTCGAGCCCCTTCAAGCTCTTTCAGTCCTTTAAAAGACAGAATTCTACAAGCTTTGCTAAACTGGGGAATTGATTTCATGAAATCATCTAGCTTTATATTCTGATGCAACTTTACAGTTCTAAAAGATGAAACAAATGAATGTCCAGCAGAAACTTCTACATGAGTTTGTCTGAAAGTGTCTATGAATCAGGGGCTGTGAGGAAATTATATTTGGGGTGTTTCCCAGCATAATATCCTCATAGATCCTGCTTCAGTGCAGTAGCATCGGGAGCCAAGGTTGTTCTCTTGCAGGAGGTAATATTGTTAGCATGTTTTTAGTTTTAACCTTTATGATGGAAACAGGACAAAATGAGAAAGAGGAGACGATCCAGACAATTGAAGATATGAGGTCACAAGCAAGCCTTGATAATTGTTTGGAGAGAAGCACTACTTTTATTATTACAATTGTTGTTGCTATTGTCAACAAAAGAGAAATAAGGCAGAAAAGTAGAGACTTTTCCTTGAGATTGGAGGAAATGACATGATAAATAGGTTGAGCAGACAAGGCTGGAATAAAGTTCTAAATTTTGTAGAATAAAAGCAAGGCACATTATCTCTAGAAAATTCATCGGTTACATAATGCATAAAACCAAGGCATCTAAGAAAGGTAGCCATGATCACTAAGTGTGAGAATTTATATACAGTATATTTTATGATAATTGTATACATATAAAGTACATTTTATCATAATCTAGTCTGAAAGTGTTAGTGCTAAGATGCTTTAGAATTGAGAACTTAAGTACCCTGTAGTTACAATTGTCTAAAGGGAATAGACTTAATGCCTTTGGCTTCTTAAGAGAGGTTTATCTGAGAGCAGGTACCATCAAGGAGTCCAGGGCTGACCAACAGTAAATGAAGGGAGGTAGATAAGATACTTCTGGACCTCAGAAACTCACTCCTTTCATATGGAATGTGAGCAAAGAAACCTGTGACTGTGATCACGTGCTCCGACCAGAAGAAATCATCTGGGAAGACAGCCTTGGAAAGGAGCCAATGTTGAACTAGAAGCAAATGTCCTTGAGGCCGTCATTAAGCCAGAGGTAAGCTTTCCTACAACGCGGATTTTTGGCAATGAGAGTCAATATAATTCTTCATTTTAAAGCTACTTTGAGTTTTGTTTTCTATTCGCTTCAGCTGGATAAATTGTATGCTGCTTTGTGAACTGATATCCCTAATGATTTCTCTGTTTGGAAACCATTCACCATAGCTGTGGATAACGGAATGTCATGTCTTTGAGCAGTCCTGATATTTGTGACACCTAACTTTCTTAAAACCTCATTTCTAAGTAATACTTCCTGACGGTGTCTGCAAAAACAAAGAACAAGATGACATTTCATCCCATTTCCAATATAGCCTTGTCCTTCCACAGCTCAGTTATCATTTATGCTGACAGGTTTTAAGTCCTCTCTAGACAAGACTATATTTTGAATTCCAAAGTTATACATTTAGCTGTCTCTGGAGAGATCTTTACCTGTGATTTCACAGCTTAAGTCTAGAGTACCAAATCAGGTGTTATTTTTTTTCCCCTCGCAGCCTAATTTCTCTTTCCTTATCCCCTTCTTAGTCAGTAATATTGTTACTTGATTCATATTATTCTATAGTCTTTCTGATTCATGCTTGTCAGCCGTCTTTAATAATGACCAAGTGCTGTTGATTGTATCAGCCAATGTATCATTTGCCAGAGTAGTTGATCCTGAATTAATAGGCTTCTATGGAAGGCAAGTTTTCATCATTTTTGACCTATCTATCAGAACATGATCCTAATTTGTCGGAATCTCTAGGATCCTTCCATTTAAGGTTTTCATATGCGTGGTTGCTAGAGCATGTAGCATTTTATTCCTCAAACTGCTTATTGTGCCTGCCATTTTCTGTAGCATGTTCCTTGGTGAAAATTATCTAGAGAACTACGGGTTCTTAAACTCTCTCTTCATACTGGTTAGTTTTTGCCAACAGTCCCACTGGCTTTTCCCATTCATGTATCGAAACTACAATTCTTGGCCAGTACTTTCTTAGGTTCTATTAGGATACCCATAGTATTTAAATGCCTCCCTTCTCCAACTGGATGGCAAGATGTTCTTACTTATCTTGAGCATGCAACATCTAGCTGTGTGGACGCTCTCAGGTGTTAGTTTAGGCTTACATATATGCTGTTGGGTAAAGGGATAATTTCCAAACTTGTTAGAAATGGTAGCAAAATGTAAACCAAATTACTAGAGAGAAAGACACAGAGACAGAGACAGAGAAAGAACTGAGTACTGTTCATCTGCTGAACAAATTGAGAAGGTAATCCTACATTTGATTCTCTAAACAACAATAAAACAAAAATTCAAATCAATAAATGAGCCAATGAAGTGAATACCCAGCTCTCAGACAAGGGCATATAAATAGCTGATGAACATACAAAGAAAATCATCCAACAACCTTTGCTATTAGGGAAATGTAAATTAAAAATTTAATCGAGATTTCACTTTTCCTTTCCCCAAGTGGTTATTATGGAAAAAAAAAACTAGTAGCAACAAACCCTAGTAAGGATGGAGGGAAAGAGAGCCATTCTGTAGAACTTAGGGGAATATAAATTACTTAAACCAATATGGAAGTCAGTACAGAGATTATAAAACTAAAAACAAAACTGACACATGGTCCAGCTATGCCATTTCCAGGTCCATCCTCCAAGACTCTAAGTGGACATGCCACTGAAATGCTTGCACATTGAAGTTTATTGCAATACTATTGTAGTCACGTTCTGTAATCATCCTAGGTTGTCTGTCATCAGGAGAACAAGTAGAGAAAATGTGGTATACATGACCAATTGGATTTTATTCAGCTATAAAACCCAAAATTACATCACTTGTAAACAAACACACAAACAAAAAAACAAAACAAAAATGCATGAAACTGGAGAAAATCATATGAAGCAAATAAATCTGCCTTAGAAATTCAAATACCAAGACTGGAGAAATACATGAGTAGTTAAGAGTGTTTGAGACTGGGGTTGGTCTGAACACCATGCTGTAACTCACAGTTAGTAAATAGGAACCCACAACTGTCTCTAATTCCATCCCGTTGCAGGGTATACAATAGTATCTTCTGGTCTCCACAAACACAAAATACACGTGTCAAACATATAAACATACACAGAAAACAAAATAAAATTTGCTTTTTAAAGAAGGAATGTTGCATGTTTTCTAGTATTTATTCAACAAGAGAAGCAAAACTATCTGGCAGAATGAAGGAGACTAGCAGGAGGGGAAAGAGGGAAAGCAGGAGAGAGGGCAGGGGAATGGTGGGGGACTCAACCCAAGTATATCGCAAGCATGTTTGACAATACCTTTACAAAACTAAGTTTTATATAACATAATAATCTACCAAAAATAAAAGGGGAAACAGAAAATATATTTTTGTAAGACATTCTAAACACAAATTTTCATTCTATAAACTCCGAATTCTTGACTACAATTTATACATCTTCCCTTAAGAATATATTGACTCCCTTATTATTGATAAATACATAAAAATAAAAAATGAAAAAGAACACGTTGTAAATATATGGACCAAGTAGGTAACTTAGTTTCTTATTATTTTATTTTTTGTAAGTTGTTTTATTGTATGATTTTGGCTTCTTTTTCAAAAATCAAGTATCCATAGCTGTATGGGTTTGTTTCTGAGTCTTCGATTCAATTCCATTCATCAATCTGCTTCTTTATGAATGCCATGGAGTTTTTATTACTTTTGCTCTGTAGTACAGCTTGAGATTAGGAATGGTACTTCCTCCAGAAGTTCACTTAATGTTCAGTGACCAACTTTGGCTGTTTTTCATTTTTCCATATGAAGTTGAGAATTGCTCTTTCAGAGTAGGTAAAATTGTGGTGGAATTTTGGTGGTGATTGCATTGAATATGTAGATTGCTTTTGATCAGATGGCCTTTTCACTATGCTAATCCTACTGATCCATGAGCAGGAGAATTTTTTTCCATCTTCTGATAACTTCTTCAATTTCTTTCTTCAGAGGCTTGAAACTCCTGTCATATAGATCTTTCACTTGCTTGGTTAGAGTTATACCAATATATTTTATATTGTTTGTGGCTATTATGAAGGGTGTTCTCTCCTTAGTTTCCTTTTCTGCCTATTTATCGTTTAAATAAAGGTAGGCTACTGATTTCTTTGGCTTCATTTTATATTCAGTCACTTTGTAGAAGCTGCTGATAGCAGTTGAAGGAGAGACTTTTGGGGTTGATTATGTATACAATTATATCATCCACAAACATTGATATCTTGACTTCTTCCTTTTAAATTTGGAATCCCTTGAACTCCTTCTGTTGTTTTATTGCTCTATCTAGAACCCTATCTATTAAGTAGATAGGGAAAGAGTAGGCTGCTTTGTCTTGTCCCTGATTTTAGTGGGATTGCTTCATGTTTTTCACCATTTAATCTGACGTTGTCTATTGGCTTGCTGTGTTTTGGTTTATTATATTTAGGTACATGCCTGATCTCTCTAGGATTTTTAACATGAAGTGGTATTGAATTTTGAGGAAGGCTTTTGAGGCATGTAATAAGATGATCGTGTGTTTATTTTTTTATTTTTCTTTCAGTTTGTTCATACAATGGATTAAATTGATGAATTTCCATTTATTGACCCATCCCTGCATCCCTGGGATGAAGCCCACTTGATCTTGGTGAATGATGGTTTCGATGTGTTCCTAGATTTTAGTTGCAAGAATTTTATTGAGCATTTTTGCATTGAAGTTCATAAGCAATATTGGTCTGAAATTCTCATTCTTTGTTGAGTCTTTGTGTGGTTTAGGTATCAGAGTAACCATGGCCTCATAGAAAGAATTAGGTAGTGCTCCTTTTGTTGCAATTTTGTGGAATAGTGTGAGGAGTATTGATATTGGCTATTCTTAGAAACTCTGGTAGAATTCTGCACTAAAACAATCTGGCCCTGGGCGCTGTTGTTGTTGTTGTTGTTGTTGTTGTTGTTGTTGGGAGACTATTAATGACTGCTTCTATTTCCTTAGGGGTTACGGGATTGCTCTAACTGGATGTCTGTATGTAGAAGAAAGCAAATATTTCCATATTTATCATGCAGCACACAACTCAATTCTAAGTGGATCAAGTACCTCAAGATAAAACTGGATATACT
This sequence comes from Rattus norvegicus, assembly GCF_021556685.1. Lineage (NCBI taxonomy): Eukaryota > Metazoa > Chordata > Mammalia > Rodentia > Muridae > Rattus > Rattus norvegicus. The sequence continues at coordinate 54,350,375 of NC_141540.1, forward strand.
AAATTTCATAGAAGAGAAAGCAGGAAAAGCTTTGCAAGCATTGGTACAGGACACAATTTTCTGACCAGAACACCAATGCCTAAGATTCTATATATCAACAATTGATAAATGGAACTTCATGTAATTGAAAAGCTTCTGTAAGGACAAAAGGCATTGCCCATTGGCAAAGTACATTGTTGATAGCACAAAATGGCAGCCTACATATTAGGAAAAGATCTTCACTAACTTAAACCTGACAAAGGGTTAATATCCAAAATTTATAAAGAATTTAAAAAGTTAGATTCCAACAAGCCAAATAACCCAATTAAAAGTGGGGCACAGAGCTAAACAGAGAATTCTCAATAGAGGACTCTCAAATGGCCAAGAAGCCCTTGAAGATATGATCAATGTCCTTAGTCATCAAGGAAATGGAAATGACTCTGAGAGTCCATCGTACACCAATCTGAACGTCTAAGGAAAACATTAGAGGGACAGCATATGCTCGAAAGGATGTAGAGAAATAGCAGCACTCCTCCATTGCTGATGGGAGTGCAAACTTATATAACCACTTTGGAAATCTGTCTGGCAGTTTCTCAGAAAATTGGAAATAATTCTCCTGAAGACCCAGCTATATTGCTCCTGGACATATACTCAAAAGATGCTCCACCACACCACAACAAAAAGTGCTCTATTATATTTGTAATAGCCAGAAACTGAAAATAACTCAGTTGTGCACCAACCAAAGAATGGATACAGAAAATGAGGTTCATTTATACAATAGAATACCATTTAGCTATGAAAAACAAGGATACCATGAATTTTGCAGGCAAATGGATGGATCTAGAAAATATCCTGAGTGAGATAACTTAGACTCAAAAGGACATATATGTGGCTATTAGCTATAAAGTACAGAATACCTATGAACCCACCCACCCCTTCTGGACCCAAAGAAGTTAAACCCCTTCTGAACCCAAGAAGGAATGCCTAAGTGAGGATGCTTGAATCACACTTGGAACAGGGAACAAAATAGTCATAGAAGACAGAAGGAGGGAGGGAAGTAGGTGGGAGAGAGAAGGGAGCAGGATTAGGTGTGAGGAGAATCAGGAGAGAGACCCAGAGGGCCAGGAGAATGAATGGAAATTTGCAGGCCAAAGGTTGGGGAGTAGGGGGGTATTCTTTAGGAAGCTCCAACAAGCCCTGAGACAGGGATGGATGTCAGGAATCAAAGTGGGTTATCTTTGCCAAGATGGCTAACAGTGGGAACATGGAACCAGAAGAGGCTACCTCCTATAGCCAGGTAGGACACCTAATGGAGGAATAAGGATATTAAACCACTATAAAATTTTTGACCCAAAATTTTTCTCTGTCTAAAAGAAATGGATGGACAAAGATGAGTCAGAGATTGAAGGAATGGCTAACCAATAAGCAGGGCAACTTGAAACCCATCTCATGGGCAAATATCAATCCCTGACATTGTTAATGACACTTGTCATAATTTTATATGGGAGCCTAGAATAACTGTCCTCTGAGATGCTCTACCTAGTAGCTGAGTGAAACAGATGCAGATACCCACATCCAAACATAGGACAGGGACCAGGAACTCTTTGAAATGTTAGGGGAAGGACTGAAGGGAAGGCTAAGAAGGGTCAAATAACCTGGTATTCTGGGAGCTCTCAGAGACTGAGCCACCAAACAAAGAACATATAAAGGCTTGAACAGGGCCCTAGCAAGTATATAGAAGATGTGTAGCTCAATCTCCATGTGGGTCACCCAATACCTGGAACGGAAAGTATCCCTAAAACTGTAGCCTGACTATGGTATTGGTCTCCAAACAGGACTGCCTTATCTGACCTCAGTAAGAGAGGATGTGCCTTATCCTGACACTTGATGTGCCAGGTTATGGGGGTGGGGTGGGGTGGGGACCCTCTCAAAGGAGAAAAGGGATGGGGGAGGGTCTCTATGAGGGGGTCAGCATTTGATATAAATAAATAAATAAGAGACACCACCGGAACCCGAAGGGACAGACCGGATAAACAGTTCTCTGCACCCAAATCCCATGGGAGGGAGAGCTAAACCTTCAGAGAGGCAGACACGCCTGGGAAACCAGAAGAGACTGCACTCTGCACACATCTCTGACGCCAGAGGAAAACACCAAATGCCATCTGGAACCCTGGTACACGGAGGCTCCTGGAAACGGCGGCGCAGATCTTCCTGGTTGCTGCCGCCCTGGAGAGCTCGTGGGCAGCACCCCACGAGCAAACTTGAGCCTCGGGACCACAGGTAAGACCAACTTTTCTGCTGCAAGAGACCTGCCTGGTGAACTCAGGACACACAGAGGCAAAATTCCTCTAGGACTGGGCACTTCCTGTGTTTACCTGGAGTCCCAAACCCACGGATCCTGGCCCGCAGCAGCTCTCTGCTTCCAAACCCCGTGGGAGAGAGACCTCACCGCCTGGTCAGGTGGGCACTCCTGAGGCTGCAGAGCAGAAGAGAACACCAACACTGCCCACCCCTGCCCACATCCCTGCCCAAGAGGAAACTGTATACGGCCTCTGGGTTCCCGTGGGGGAGGGCCCAGGAGCGGCAGGACCCCTGCGCCTGAGACACTGCCAGAACCTGAAGGGACAGTCCTGATAAACAGTTCTCTGCACCCAAATCCCGTGGGAGGGAGAGGTAAACCTACAGAGAGGCAGACACGCCTGGGAAACCAGAAGAGATTGCACTCTGCACACATCTCTGACGCCATAGGAAAACACCAAACGCCATCTGGAACCCTGGTGCACGGAGGCTCCCGGAAACGGCGGCGCAGATCTTCGTGGTTGCTGCCTCCGCGGAGAGCTCGTAGGCAGCACCCCACGAGCAAACTTGAGCCTCGGGACTACAGGTAAGACCAACTTTTCTGCTGCAAGTGACCTGCCTGGTAAACACCAGACACAGACCCACAGGAACAGCTGAAGGCCTGTAGATAGGAAAAACTACACGCCCGAAAGCAGAACACTCTGTCCCCATAACTGGCTGAAAGGAAACAGGAAAACGGACCTACAGCACGCCTGACACACAGGCTTATAGGACAGTCTAGCCACTGTCAGAAATAGCAGAACAAAGTAACACTAGAGATAAGCTGATGGCAAGAGGCAAGCGCAGGGACCCAAGCAACAGAAAACAAGACTACATGCATCATCAGAGCCCAATTCTCCCACCAAAGCAAACACGGAATATCCAAACACACCAGAAAAGCAAGATCTAGTTTCAAAATCATATTTGATCATGGTGCTGGAGGACTTCAAGAAAGACGTGAAGAACTCCCTTAGAGAACAAGTAGAAGTCTACAGAGAGGAATCGCAAAAATCCCTGAAAGAATTCCAGGAAATCATAAATAAACAAGTAAAAGCCCATAGAGAGGAGTCACAAAAATCCCTGAAACAATTCCAGGAAATCATAAATAAACAAGTAGAAGCCCATAGAGAGGAGTCACAAAAATCCCTGAAAGAATTCCAGGAAAACACAATCAAACAGTTGAAGGAATTAAAAATGGAAATAGAAGCAATCAAGAAAGAACACATGGAAACAACCCTGGATATAGAAAACCAAAAGAAGAGACAAGGAGCTGTAGATACGAGCTTCACCAACAGAATACAAGAGATGGAAGAGAGAATCTCAGGAGCAGAAGATTCCATAGAAATCATTGACTCAACTGTCAAAGATAATGTAAAGCAGAAAAAGCTACTGGTCCAAAACATACAGGAAATCCAGGACTCAATGAGAAGATCAAACCTAAGGATAATAGGTATAGAAGAGAGTGAAGACTCCCAGCTCAAAGGACCAGTAAATATCTTCAACAAAATCATAGAAGAAAACTACCCTAACCTAAAAAAAGAAATACCCATAGACATACAAGAAGCCTACAGAACTCCAAATAGATTGGACCAGAAAAGAAACACCTCCCGTAACATAATAGTCAAAACACCAAACGCACAAAATAAAGAAAGAATATTAAAAGCAGTAAGGGAAAAAGGTCAAGTAACATATAAAGGCAGACCTATCAGAATCACACCAGACTTTTCACCAGAAACTATGAAAGCCAGAAGATCCTGGACAGATGTCATACAGACCCAAGAGAACACAAATGCCAGCCCAGGTTACTGTATCCTGCAAAACTCTCAATTAACATAGATGGAGAAACCAAGATATTCCATGACAAAACCAAATTTACACAATATCTTTCTACAAATCCAGCACTACAAAGGATAATAAATGGTAAAGCCCAACATAAGGAGGCAAGCTATACCCTAGAAGAAACAAGAAACTAATTGTCTTGGCAACAAAACAAAGAGAAGAAAAGCACGCAAACATAAACTCACATCCAAATATGAATATAACGGGAAGCAATAATCACTATTCCTTAATATCTCTCAACATCAATGGCCTCAACTCCCCAATAAAAAGACATAGATTAACAAACTGGATACGCAACGAGGACCCTGCATTCTGCTGCCTACAGGAAACACACCTCAGAGACAAAGACAGACACTACCTCAGAGTGAAAGGCTGGAAAACAACTTTCCAAGCAAATGGTCAGAAGAAGCAAGCTGAGTAGCCATTCTAATATTACATAAAATCAATTTTCAACTAAAATTCATTAAAAAAGATAAGGAAGGACACTTCATATTCATCAAAGGAAAAATCCACCAAGATGAACTCTCAATCCTAAATACCTATGCCCCAAATACAAGGCACTTACATACGTAAAAGAAACCTTACTAAAGCTCAAAACACACATTGCACCTCACACAATAATACTAGGAGACTTCAACACCCCACTCTCATCAATGGACCGATCATGGAAACAGAAATTAAACAGAGACGTAGACAGACTAAGAGAAGTCATGAGCCAAATGGACTTAACGGATATTTATAGAACATTCTACCCAAAAGCAAAAGGATATACTTCTTCTCAGATCCTCATGGTATTTTCTCCAAAATTGACAATAAAATTGGTCAAAAAATGGGCCTCAACAGGTACAGAAAGATAGAAATAATCCCATGCGTGCTATCGGACCACCACGGCCTAAAACTGGTCTTCAATAACAATAAGGGAAGAATGCCCACATATACGTGGAAATTGAACAATGCTCTACTCAATAATAACCTGGTCAAGGCAAAAATAAAGAAAGAAATTAAAGACTTTTTAGAATTTAATGAAAATGAAGGTACAACATACCCAAACTTATGGGACACAATGAAAGCTGTGCTAAGAGGAAAACTCATAGCACTGAGTGATTACAGAAAGAAACAGGAAAGAGCATATGTCAGCAGCTTGACAGCACACCTAAAAGCTCTAGAACAAAAAGAAGCAAATACACCCAGGAGGAGTAGAAGGCAGGAAATAATCAAACTCAGAGCTGAAATCAACCAAGTAGAAACAAAAAGGACCATAGAAAGAATCAACAGAACCAAAAGTTGGTTCTTTGAGAAAATCAACAAGATAGATAAACCCTTAGCCAGACTAACGAGAAGACACAGAGAGTGTATCCAAATTAACAAAATCAGAAATGAAAAGGGAGACATAACTACAGATTCAGAGGAAATTAAAAAAATCATCAGATCTTACTATAAAAGCCTATATTCAACAAAACTTGAAAATCTGCAGGAAATGGACAATTTCCTAGACAGATATCAGGTACCGAAGTTAAATCAGGAATAGATAAACCAGTTAAACAACCCCATAAATCCTAAGGAAATAGAAGCAGTCATTAAAGGTCTCCCAACCAAAAAGAGCCCAGGTCCAGACGGGTTTAGTGCAGAATTCTATCAGACCTTCATAGAAGACCTCGTACCAATATTATCCAAACTATTCCACAAAATTGAAACAGACGGAGCACTACTGAATTCCTTCTATGAAGCCACAATTACTCTTATACCTAAACCACACAAAGACCCAACAAAGAAAGAGAGCTTCAGACCAATTTCCCTTATGAATATCGACGCAAAAATACTCAATAAAATTCTGGCAAACCGAATCCAAGAGCACATCAAAACAATCATCCACCATGATCAAGTAGGCTTCATCCCAGGCATGCAGGAATGGTTTAATATACGGAAAACCATCAACGTGATCCATTATATAAACAAACTGAAAGAACAGAACCACATGATCATTTCATTAGATGCTGAGAAAGCATTTGACAAAATTCAACACCCCTTCATGATAAAAGTCCTGGAAAGAATAGGAATTCAAGGCCCATACCTGAACATAGTAAAAGCCATACACAGCAAACCAGTTGCTAACATTAAACTAGATGGAGAGAAACTTGAAGCAATCCCACTAAAATCAGGGACTAGACAAGGCTGCCCACTCTCCCCCTACTTATTCAATATAGTTCTTGAAGTTCTAGCCAGAGCCATCAGACAACAAAAGGAGGTCAAGGGGATACAGATCAGAAAAGAAGTCAAAATATCACTATTTGCAGATGATATGATAGTATATTTAAGTGATCCCAAAAGTTCCACCAGAGAACTACTAAAGCTGATAAACAACTTCAGCAAAGTGGCTGGGTATAAAATTAACTCAAATAAATCAGTTGCCTTCCTCTACACAAAAGAGAAACAAGCCGAGAAAGAAATTAGGGAAACGACACCCTTCATAATAGACCCAAATTATATAAATTACCTCGGTGTGACTTTAACCAAGCAAGTAAAAGATTGGTACAATAAGAACTTCAAGCCTCTGAAGAAAGAAATTGAAGAAGTCCTCAGAAGATGGAAAGATCTCCCATGCTCATGGACTGGCAGGATTAATATAGTAAAAATGGCCATTTTACCAAAAGCGATCTACAGATTCAATGCAATCCCCATCAAAATACCAATCCAATTCTTCAAAGAGCTAGACAGAACAATTTGCAAATTCATCTGGAATAACAAAAAACCCAGGATAGCTAAAACTATCCTCAACAATAAAAGGACTTCAGGGGGAATCACTATCCCTGAACTCAAGCAGTATTACAGAGCAATAGTGATAAAAACTGCATGGTATTGGTACAGAGACAGACAGATAGACCAATGGAACAGAATTGAAGACCCAGAAATGAACCCACACACCTATGGGCACTTGATTTTTGACAAAGGAGCCAAAACCATCAAATGGAAAAAAGAAAGCATTTTCAGCAAATGGTGCTGGTTCAACTGGAGGTCAACATGTAGAAGAATGCAGATCGATCCATGCTTATCACCCTGTACAAAGCTTAAGTCCAAGTGGATCAAGGACCTCCACATCAAACCAGATACACTCAAAGTAATAGAAGAAAAACTAGGGAAGCATCTGGAACACATGGGCACTGGAAAAAATTTCCTGAACAAAACACCAATGGCTTATGCTCTAAGATCAAGAATCGACAAATGGGATCTCATAAAACTGCAAAGCTTCTGTAAGGCAAAGGACACTGTGGTTAGGACAAAACGGCAACCAACAGATTGGGAAAAGTTCTTTACCAATCCTACAACAGATAGAGGCCTTATATCCAAAATATACAAAGAACTCAAGAAGTTAGACAGCAGGGAGACAAATAACCCTGTTAAAAAATGGGGTTCAGAGCTAAACAAAGAATTCACAGCTGAGGAATGCGGAATGGCTGAGAAACACCTAAAGCAATGTTCAACATCTTTAGTCATAAGAGAAATGCAAATCAAAACAACCCTGAGATTTCACCTCACACCAGTGAGAATGGCTAAGATCAAAAACTCAGGTGATAGCAGATGCTGGCGAGGATGCGGAGAAAGAGGAACACTCCTCCATTGTTGGTGGGATTGCAGACTGGTACAACCATTCTGGAAATCAGTCTGGAGGTTCCTCAGAAAATTGGACATTGAACTGCCTGAGGATCCAGCTATACCTCTCTTGGGCATATACCCAAAAGATGCCCCAACATATAAAAAAGTCACATGCTCCACTATGTTCATCGCAGCCTTATTTATAATAGCCAGAAGCTGGAAAGAACCCTGATGCCCTTCAACAGAGGAATGGATTCTGAAAATGTGGTACATCTACACAATGGACTATTACTCAGCTATCAAAAACAATGACTTTATGAAATTCGTAGGCAAATGGTTGGAACTGGAAAATATCATCCTGAGTGAGGTAACCCAATCACAGAAAAACACACATGGTATGTACTCATTGATAAGTGGGTATTAGCCCAAATGCTTGAATTACCCTAGATGCCTAGAACAAATGAAACTCAAGACAGATGATGAAAATGTGAATGCTTCAGTCCTTTAAAAGGGGAACAAGAATACCCTTGGCAGGGAATAGAGAGGCAAAGATTAAAACAGACACAAAAGGAACACCCATTCAGAGCCTGCCGCACATGTGTCCCATGCATATACAGCCATCCAATTAGACAAGATGGATGAAGCAAAGAAGTGCAGGCCGACTGGAGCTGGATGTTGATCTCTCCCGAGAGACACAGCCAGAATACAGAAAACACAGAGGCGTATGCCAGCAGCAAACCACTGAATTGAGAATAGGACCCCCATTGAAGGAATCAGAGAAAGAACTGGAAGAGCTTGAAGGGGCTCGAGACCCCATATGTACAACAATGCCAAGCAACCAGAGCTTCCAGGGACTAAGCCACTACCTAAAGACTATACATGGACTGACCCTGGACTCTGACTTCATAGGTAGCAATGAATATCCTAGTAAGAGCACCAGTGGAAGGGGAAGCCCCTGGTCCTGCTAAGACTGAACCCCCAGTGAACTAGATTTTTGGGGGGAGGGCTACAAGCGGGGAGGATGGGGAGGGGAACACCCATAAAGAAGGGGGGGTGAAGGGGATGTTTGCCTGGAAACTGGGAAAGGGATTAACACTCCAAATGTATAGAAGAATACTCAATAAATAAATAAATAAATAAATAAATAAATAAATAAATAAATAAATAAATAAATAATTATTTTAAAATATTATTTTGTTTACTTGCCCGTCTGTGGGTGATTGTGAGTCTAAGTACCTTCTAAGTCCAGAAAGAGTGTTGGATTTCCCGAAGCTGGTGGTATAGGGAGGTACGAGTTGCTCACTGTGGGCACTAAGACTGGAACTCAGATCCTCTGCAAGACCAAGACATACTCTTAACCACAAAGCATCTCAAGCATATAAATTGTAGATTTTGATGTCTAATGAAATGTGTGAATATAAATATCACTGGATAATTTTTGCAAATTATAATTATGACAGCATATTTAGTCAAGTGATATTTATCTGTCAAATTAAGCAGCTTGGCTATTTTCCTGAAAATATCAACAGAAGCCATCTTCATTTTACATTTGAGGAAGGACAGCATTTTCAATAAAGGGTGCTAGGAAATAAGATATGTATGAACAGAAAAAATAAACTCTATACTATCATTGTAAAATTGTACCAGAGATCTAATACATTGAACAATGTGTTAGAGACCCAAACACAGCACCAAAAACCTAGGTAAAACAATGGAAGGTATTTTGGAATGCGAGCAATGATTTTTTTTCATTCTCTGCTGAATCATAAGTAATTAACACAAAAGTAGACAAATGGGATTTTGTAAAATGAAGACGATCACCTGGCAGTGGAAAACCACCCCGAAGAGATTACCTAGTAAACTATTAAATGTGATGCACATTTGTAATGATTAAATGTAATCTTCCAAAGGACATAGTATCATTTATTCTCCAAATATATTTCTTTAAGAAGATATCAATAAATAACTTCTATGAGTCTACTCATGTAAATGTAATTACATCAGTCTCAGTAGTAATATTTTGGTGGCCAACACAAAGAAAACACCCTGAATTCAAAGTTTATATGCTAATGATAGATAACACTAACCCTAGCTTCCTTGTTCTTTCAGTCTTACTGCCATAGATATACATGCATAGATTTACTCCACACTAGCTCTGGAGAACCCTCTGGATCATATTTACATTATCATTGTTAAGCAAAGTTAATCGACATATTTAGGAGGAATGATAGCTAACTATGCTTTTTGTATTGACCTTGTCATGAAATGAATCATTGCTCTTATTCAACATTAGTAACGAGTTAGTTTAAGAATAACATCACTTCAATAATTATAACAAAACTTATTTTTGTTGATTTTTGTAAAGCTATATGTAAAATACTATCAAAAGTAATCAGAGGAGCCGTGGGCAGGCTGGCAGGCAGACAGGCAGACAGACTGACAGGAGGGCCAGGCGGCGAACAAGAAGGCACAGACTGAGGGCACCAAGAGGAAAGTCTGTTACTACTATGATGGGGACATTAAAAACTACTATTATGGGCAAGGGCATCCAATAAAGCCTTACCGAATCCACATGACTCACAATTTGATGCTCAACCATGGTCTCTACCGAAAAATGGAAATCTATCATCCTCACAAAGCTGTGGTTGAGGAGATGACCAATTACCACTGTGATGACTACATTAAATTTTTGCATTCTATTCACCTAGATAATATGTCTGAATACAGCAAGTAGATTCAGAGATTCAATGTTGGTTAGGACTCTCTATTATTTGATGGCTTGTTTGAGTTCTGTTAGTTGTCCATGGGTGGCTCGGTTGCAAGTGTGGTCAAACTCAATAAGCAGCAGATGGACATGGCTGTGCACTGGGCTGAGGTCCTGTACCATACAAAGAAGTCTGAAGCATCTGGCTTCTGTTATGTCAATAATATCATCTTGGCCCTCCTGGTACTGCTAAAGTATCACCGGAGGGTGCTGTATACTGACATTGATATTTCCCATGGCGATGTCATGGAAGAGGCCTTCTATACTACAGCTTGGTTATGACTGTGTCCTTTCAGAAATATGGAGAGTACTTCCCAGGAACTGGGGACCTATAGGATATTGTGGGTGGCAAAGGCTAGTACTATGTCATTAACTACCTACTGCAAGATGGCATTGATGATGAGTTCTATGAAGCCATTTCAAGATATTCATGTCCAAAGTAATGGAAATGTTCCAGCCTAGTGCAGTCGTCTTAGAGTGTGGCTCAGATCCTCTGTCTGGGGGTTGATTAGGTTGCGTCAGTCTGACCATCAAAGGGTGTGCCAAGTGTGGAGTTTGTGAAGAGTTTTAACTTACCTATGCTAATGTTGGCAGGAGGTGCCTACACCATCCGTAATGTCACTCAGTGCTGGACTTATGAAACAGCTGTGGCCCTGGACATAGAAATCTCTAATGAGGCACTACACAATGACTACTTTGAATACTTTAGACCAGATTTCAGGTTTCACATTAGCCCTTCCAATATGACTAACCAGAATACTAATGAATATCTAGAAAGGATTAAGCGGCAGCTCTTTGAGAACTTGAGAATGCTGTCCCATACCCCTGGGATCCAAATGCAGGCCATACCTGAAGATGTCATCCCAGAAGAGAGTGGTGATGAGGATGAGGAAGACCCTGACAATGAATCTCCATCTGCTCCTCTGACAAACGCATTGCCTGTGAGGAAGTATTCTCAGACTCCGATGAGGAGGAAAGTAGTCGCAAGAACTCTTCTAACTTCAAAAAAGCCAAAGAGTCAAAACAGAGGATGAGAAAGGGAAAATCCCAAAGAGAAAAAAGAAGTCACAGAAGAGAAGAAAACCAAGAAGGAGAAGCTACAAAGCCAAGGGGTCAAAGAAGAGGTCATGTTGGTGTAAGCAAGGTCTGCAGCTTAAGCAAGGTCCATCTTTCCCATCTTCTCCCCAGGTCCCTCAATTTCCCTCAATTTCTCAGATTTTATATTTTCTATTCCTCTGTGTATTTATATAAAATATATTAAATATAACATCCCCAGGGACTAGATAGGAACCAGGGCCCAGAGCTCCCTTCTCTGTCCTGCCCCAGGTCTGAGTTTTGAACCATGTAGGGTCTGAGTAGAAAGGAAAACAATCAGAAGACAAACCTTGAACTGCCAAGTGCCTGCTTAGGAGCTCTGTTAAGATGCCCTTATTAAACTTTTTAGAAGGGGTAACTGGGTATTCTGGGACCCCTTTTTAGGCTTGGGTCATGTCAGCCATTTTAAGATTGGCTCTGTTTATACCTTCCCACCCATCTTAGGCAAGTAGAAAAAACCTTAAATTGCCCCATCTTCCCCCAATTCTGTAGGTGGAGGTTGTTAGCCTAGCTCCCTTTTTGAGATATTTCCGTTTTGGGAGATTCTTTGTAATAAAAACAACACATTTCTATAAAAAAGTAATCAGGTATTTTTTATGGCTACAACATTTATTTACATTAACAAATATTGTGATGAATGGTGGTTTGTGGATAATGCCATCAAAGTGTTTACTGCCACATAACAATAGGACTGTTCAAATTGTGCTACTTTGTGGTAGCTGTTGACCGTCTGTGTAGTACAGGGGCTGGCCCCTTAACCAAAGCTGATAGAGTTAAGGACTGTTTGGAATAGTGATTCATAGCTTGCTCTCTCTATGTGTTTGAGTTTACCATGGTAACAAGGAATTGCTTATGTAACTGTGTCCTGTGTTGCTTTAACTTTTACTAATGAGATTAATGATGAAATACATACAAAATGGTAGAGTTAATGTCTCATTATCTTTATTATTTTTATTATGCATCCATGCATGCTCTATAACTTCCTTTTTGCCCCTCAGCATCAGCAATGGATGCATTATACCTATTTAACGTCACATATCTTAATCAAGGCATTAGTGTAGACATCAATTTTATGTCATAATTTAATTCTAAAATCCTCTGGGAGCCTACAATACTGAAATACTACATGTTCATATTTACATGATAATCAATTGTGTTTTATTTTATTCTCATCGTAATTTGTTATTACTTTCCTTTGTCAGCATTGTCTTTTATAATCACACACATACACATATACATATATATACACATAAGCATACACATATTTGTTTTTTATAAAATAATAGAAAAATACTTCTATCACAAGAAAGAAGAAAATGTATGTTTTGTTTTGCCCAAATTGTCACCAATAAAAAAAGAGCAAAGATGGATTTCTATTGATTTATTCCTAGTTCGCATTTTATGATGTATTTTCTTTTTCTTCCAGGCACTCTTAAAATGATCTGCCAACTTCAAATTTTTATCACTTTTGTGTCCCAAAATTTAATGGCTCTCCATTATCTATGTTATTTTTCTCAAAATTTGACCTGATATACAGTACCTTATATAATATGGCCATTTCTCTGTATTTTATTTTTCAACCCTAAAGCTTTACTTATGACCAAAACTATGTGTGAATGTATGCATGTATGTATGTATGTGTGTGTATGTATGTGCAAGTATGTGTGTGTATGTACTTATGTATGTATGTATGTATGTATCCAAGAAAACTATCCTTGTCCCACAATATAGTCTCATCTGAAACCAAGTTTAGAAAAGAAAACCAGAGACTGCCCCAAACTGTTTACAGTAAACCTCTTGTAATTGGTCTTCAGCCTTAGGTTTTTTGCTGTAAGCATGAAGATTCATTGTCTAAAGCACAGCCAATAATTTAAGAGAGATATATTCTTTGTCCACTTCATAGTTGAATCATTTTTATGCCAAAACCCCTCTGTAAGTATATACAGCCATCATCTGACAAATGTACAATGATGAGAAAGAAACAAGGCAAAAACATTTATATCCTCTAGTGAAAAAAAATCAAAAGTTACTATGAAATAGGTTAGGCAAGATGGGGACTTACATGGTATCTTCTTGTAATTTTTTCTCCATATGTTGAACACCACTGCCTTCCCAGGAACAAATGAAACCAAGGAAAAGCTCTGTCCATTCTCTCTGCCTTCAGTAAACAAAATGAAACCCCTGTTAAGGAAAGCAGTCAGAAGTTTCCCAGGTCACATCATTCCAGGACCCAATTTATCCAATGAAGAGAAATGTCCCTTGCATTGGAGTAAAAAAGTTCAGGACTTAGAATTTTGTGATTTATTCATATTGAATCTAAACTTTGTAGGCACTAGAGTCACCTTGAGACAACTCTCTAGTCAGATTTCTGATGGGTTGTCTAGGAGGGAGGAGCTATTGGAATTGTGAGAGACACCATTTCCTGGAATGTTGCTCTAAGCTGCCAGGAAAAGAGGAATCTAGTTGAACATTTGCATTCAGTTCTGTTTCTTTACTGTGGATGCAATGTGATTAGTAATCTTATACGAGTAATGTATGACTTCCTCACCGTGATGGACCATACTTCTCCAAGTATAGGGAAAATCAACCTTTCCCTATGTAAGTGGCTCCTTGTCAGCTATTTGGTCAGAGGAATGAGAAAGCTAACTACTCATGATATGAAACTCATCCCTGCCTGCCCTTCACAGGATAAATGCAATGCTGGCAAGCCTGCTAGAATAGCACTTGTAGATAGAACTACTTGACCTGCTAAGCAAGACAGATAATTGCTTAGATTACTTTATCCTAAGGATGCTCAGAATGTTGAGCTAAGGGCAAGTCTACCCTCAGTGTGGAGCAGAGTATAACAGTGAACCAGAACCCTGAGTCACAGAGGTCAATGTCAGGCCTGTGATGATAAGTACTAACAATGGATAGAAACTAAAGGACCCTGACTGCAGCAAGGGCATACTGATATAGCTCTTGAGTGGTCACAGAATCATTCATAAACATGGATGTTGTGGACAGACTTGAGTACCACATGCATTTTTTTCCAACCTTGGAGTACAAGTCTAACTTCATCTTAAAACTGTACATTCCTCTATGGGAGTGAAACTTGGGGGAAGACTCCTGTTAGCCTGGGTTTTGTGGCATAAAGTCAATCTTCACTGCTTGTCCCCCAGTCAGCCGCTGTAATAGAACTGGTCACAAATGCTCTCTAGAACTGCCCTAAGCTAAGCATATGACTATATCTCATGGGAGGGAGCATAAATTTTGGGCTGGATTGACATAAGTCCTACTCAGAAGACTGGTGTCAGGAAAACTGAGAAAAGATCTTGAATTCCTTGTTTCTTTGCTCTTGAAGACTTGAGGAACTAGGCTCTAAAAGCTTCAGTGCCTCCCAGATTCTGTATAGTCACTGCAACTGAGAGACTCTGGTCTAGTCCAACTTTACAGCATACTAGGCAGCCACAGGTACATTTCACCAATATGGCCTCCGGAGGATGGATAGCACAAGACAGTAAACACTACACTGACCTAAAACTTAGCATTGGGCTGGTGAAACTCATGCTAGACAGACCTTAATGGCCCCTCTTCTTAGGGGCCAGAATGGCCAGAATATGGATGGAAACAAAGGGACAACCTTTGTGTTCAAAAAATAAATACGGCCCTGCTATTTGAATTTCTATATTAGCTGCAATCTTTTGTGGCTGGTCCAACAGTCTGGGAGGAATGCCACGACAGGGCAGTGGATGGGTCCTAGGTCTCCCCAGGACTGTGTTGCTTTTAGTGGCATGGTTTTCACAGTAGGGGCATCAGATCCCGGCGCTGATTCTTCTAATGCAATTCTGCTCAGAGACAAGGCGACTCAGCATATATGACCTCAGAGCAGTCAGAACCGTGAATCAGGTATCTGCAACTACCTCTGGCACCAAGGAAAAACATGAGGTGCAGAAAACTCTTTTAACGACATATTGACATTATGGTTGAGGCAAGCCTGCTCTTGGAATTCCCCTAGCACTGGAAGACCTAAAGCATAACAGTAGATCCATAAACAGTAGATGTACCTGAGTACCATCTAGTACTGAAATAATAGCTATAAAACTCTTTCAGATGTAGAAGAAAAGGACAGGAAAAACTTAGCAGTTTATTAAGATTTTCTATACAGACCTGGTATTTAAAAAAAAAAAAAGACATAACAAAAGTACCAAAATATCTAATTCTCAAGTGACCAAAGGATGCCCCATCAAGTGGCAGAAGGATTAAAAAAACCCTGCCTTAGCTAATAGGCAAAATTATGAGTCAGAAATTGACCAGATAGTAACTATTATGGGAGAATTCTTAGGGGATTTACAAGAGCTCATTTGGAAGCTCAATGAGCTTAGAGAAACCAGGTATTTCACCATTATAAAGGAATTTTAACAAAGGGTTTGAAACAGTTTTTAAATAAATCTTATAAAAGATTCTAAAGCTGAAAGGTTTACTTAGAAAATTTAGAATGCATGACGAGGCATCAACATCAAGGCAAACAAAAAAGACTTAGTGAGCTCAAAGGCAACCAGCTTGAAAGAAAAAATCTAGTTGGGAGAGGAAAATAAAAGTAAAAAATAAGAAAGAAAAATATAGAATACTTAGAGGTATTCTGGGATCTTATTAAAAATGTGAATGTTTTGCCTACTGGGGAATGGGACGGACTCGAGGAATACTGAAGGGGTAAACGTACTATATATAAAAAAAAATGAGAAAAGGGCTGGACACAGCACACACCTTTAATCCCAGCCCTTGGGAGGTAGAGGCAGACAAATCTCTGAGTTCAAGGCCAGTTTGGTCTATAAAGAGAAATTTCCAGAGCAGCCCGGGCTGTGCGGACTAACTATGTCTCAAAAACAAAGTGAAACAAAAGGAGAGAACAAACTTCCCAAACATAGAAAGGTACCAATGTCAAGATGCAAGGATATCAGAGTACTTAGTCAAAACTAACCATCTTAAGTCTGCATCCACTCATAATTAATCTCAAAATTGAAAACAAAAGACTATAAAAAAAATAGCGTGCAGTACTCTCTTTAACCCAGTATCAGGCTTTCAGTAATAATTTCACAGGGCAGAGTCCTTAACCACTAAGGATGTTGCACCCAGCTAATCTGTCCTTTAGAAACGAAGAAAATGTAATGAATTCCAATACATATAAAAGCTGAGAGTTTATATCTCATTAAACCTGTTATACAAGAAATCTTAAAGGAAGTACTTCCAACAGAGGGGAAGAAATGTTAATGAGTAAGCAAAACATGCAAAACTTGCTTCTAAGAACAATTCTATACGCACGCTCAGAATTAAGTGTAATGTATCAACCTTAGCATCTTTAGTATGTGAACTAAAAGAGAAAGCCAGTCGAAATAATAATCCAACTGTAGGAGAGAGGGCACGAAAGTGCAGTATTTTCCTACCACTATGTTTCTTTTAATTGTGTTCTTTCTTGTCTTTGCATTTATATCATGTCACCTTATTTTAATAAAAAAGGTGTTTTAGTGAGCTTTACCCATGACCAAAAAGCAAAAATGTAGTCATTTTTTTAAATCAAAATGAGCAAAAACGGACAAAATAAAAAGAACAAGCGAGCAATGAAATTAACCTTTCGGGGCCATTTTCCTACAGGAAGATGATATTGTAAAGAAAGAAAGGAAGGACTGACACCAAACCCAAAGGAGGCTGTACAATATGAAGAGTGAGAGTCAACTTTTCTCACCCTTAATATAAAGTAATTCTTGGATTATAAAAATGTATAGTGAGCGAATGGATTAAAACCAACAGACCAAACTGTGTGTTGCTTGCAACAAAGCTGTTCTACTTGTAAGGTGAAGGGAGGCTTCACTGTGACAGAAACTTAAGAATTAGAATAGTATGTTCCCTCTAAATTGCAATTGGAAATTAACAGCACAGCGTTCAGACAGACCACACAAAAACAGGCTTTAAGCACAAGTGGATAAAAGATAAAAGGATGCTAAGTAGCAATGAGGTCATTTTCAGGAGAAACAACCCTAATCAAATGAGCACCAGATAGGAGGGCAAACACCAGTGAATATTAACAGACGGAAGGAGAGAATTAGATTCTGATTCAGTAATGGTTGTGAACTGTACCTTTCCATTTTCAGCAAGGAGGCATCAACAGAAAAATCACCAAGGCAGCAGGAAAGTTGAATTTCACCCTGGACCAAGTGTAGCTAGCTAATGGGTGTCTACAGAGCACGCAGCTACCTTGCAGAAGCTGCCGTCCTTTGTCTCTGTTGCTGCTGAACAATAGAGCAAGAGATGTATTACAGGAAGAGAGATGTTTGCTTCATCTCAAAGTTCCATGTTATAATTCATTATTGTTACTTGCTGCCTGCTTGGTTGTGTTCAGTTCAATTAACTTAATTAAGATAATAGCTCATTGAGACTTTCCCCCAAAGTCGTGCTAGGTTGTGCTAAGCTAACATAGCTAATTACCATAGCCTTCAGTGTACATTTTTCACTTCGGTGATGTAACATGCTCCCTGGTACTGGATATTCTAAGTCACGGACAAGTATCACAAATATTAAGAATTGAAAACCTTTCACAGTTAGTCTTTGAGCGCAATGCAATAAAAGCCAGAAAGTAATATCAAGATGTCCTAGTGTGCTTTCTGTGGCTGTGACAAAACACGGAACAAAACCAATTGAGGTGTTTATTTGGCGTATGGGTTGCAATCCATTTATTATCCACAGAAGCCAAGTGGGGAACTCGAGGCAGAAACTGAAGCAGAAACATACTGCTTACTGGCATTCTTTTAGAATAAGAATCACCTACCTTTCTTATACAACCCAGACCTACTTAGATATTGAAAAAAGACCACCGAAAATTATGCAATTGTATTATAATGTCAGAAAGGAAACGTAGTAAAGAGAAAATGCCCTACAGGTGTGCCAACAGGCCATTCTGATGAATGGAGTTCTCCAAATGCAAATCCCTCTTCCCTGGGGGTTCAAGTTGACAATGAAGTAATATGTAAGCTCTTCTCTCTCTCTCTCTCTCTCTCTCTCTCTCTCTCTGTGTGTGTGTGTGTGTGTGTGTGTGTGTGTGTGTGCGTGCACGCACGTGTTATATTGATCACTAGATCAAGGAAGAACTCAGGAAAGACAAGAAAATATGCCTCCAGACAAATGAAAAGGACAAATATTTCAAAATGTATGTGATACACACAACTAGATCTAAGGGAGTAGGGTTCTATCCAGCAATTCCCTCATCAAAAAGAAAAGTTTCAAACCACATATCATCACCTCTCTATGAACCAGAAAAACAGTGGCAATCTAAAACAATACTAATGGAAGGAAAGAAGCAAGCATTGGAGTAGAAATGTGTGAAATGGAGTGTGCAAACTATAAAAAAGACAACGATTATAATAGGTGCTTCTATGCCTAGATGAATAGTATACATAAACATTTAATTAATCTAAGAAATACATATGTAGAAGAATCAAACTCACCAAATGAAACGGGAAAGGTCTCAATTTATCACACAGAAATAGAAAATATATCTTTAAAGACATATATGAACAATTGCACAACAATAAAACTTATAACCTACAGGAAATAGATTTTTATATACATATACCTTAAATCCTGAAATGGTCTACTTGAGCAGACTTGTATAAAGCAATAGAATTGAATCAGTAAGAAAAATCTTCACATTAAATGCCAGGACCAGATGGCTTCATTGCTCAATTCTATCAAGCATAGAAAAATAATAATGTCAACTTTAAGGGTTTTTTTTGAAAAAAATTGGAAGACTTCTTCAAAATAGGTTCACTAGGGCCAACATTATTATATCAAAAATGAAGTCCAATATCTTTGAAAAACACAGATAAAGAAACCATAAGAAATTACCAACAATTCAACATTGTATTAGTTACTCCTTACTATGGTCAAATGAGATTCATCAAAAGAGTATAAAGATATTCAATATGCATAAATCAATAAACACAGTGCCCAACATTAAATAAATGAGGGAAATAGCCATATGACTATAATAACAGATGCGAGAGAAGCATTTGATCATATTTAAGACCCTCTATGCTAAAAAAAGCATAAAGCTGAAAATCTAGGTAAAGTACAAATGTTCAATTACATAATAATGACAACCAAAGGCTAATTGCATGCTGCATAAAGGAAAGCTCATACTTTTTATCAAAATCTATGCCACAAATTATTAGAAATAATACAAGGATATAGTAAACTTTCAGGATCTAGACAGACATAAATCAAGCAGCCCTAGAAGACACATACTGTCTAATTTTTCTTACATAGACTTGATTAGAATTGTCTTTGCCACAGTCTAGTGGAGGTAGGGAATGAAGGAGGATATGATTCATCAATGGGTATCATGATTAAGCTTAGAAATGCTATTACAAAACCGGGGGAGGGCAAGAAGAACACGGCATACATTTCAAAAGGCAGAATAAAATATAGATGGCAAGCATTTAAGCAAATAAGCATATTAATGTGCTTTAAACAATGAGTTCTATATATAATTGAAACATCATGCCTTATTAATAAGTCTCTTTATGTTTATTTAGTGAGATAAAGATGAATTTAGAAACCTCTCTCTCTCTTGTGATTTGAGACAGGGTTATCCTGGAAATTATTCTGTAGTCCAGGCTAGCCTCGAACTCACAGATCCATCTGCTTCTGTCTGCCTCCTGAGTGCTAGAATTAAATTTAGAAAACTCCAAGAACAAAGCAATTGTAGGTTTTATAAGAAGACACACAAAATAAACAATATTGACAAAACTCCTATGAAAAGTTTACTAATATCAACCAAATAGATTTAGAATCATGGTTGTGCCTTTTATCCTTAGTACAGAATATCTGGCAGGTAACTGAAGAATAACATCTAAGAAATCATGGGGGAACTCGGGAAATGCTGCAATCATTTCAGTTCATTTCAACAAAACCGCCCTGAGGTCTGCTGGAAAGACTGGCTGATCTGTTTCTACTTGACATTCTACCTGTCAGGGTTGTCTCAGGAAGCCAGCTTCTACTTAATAGGAATTCTACTTCTGGGAAGAAACAGAAGTATGGGTTTCTTTTGGTACCAGATTATAGATAGGTAAATTAGGAGTTAATGTGGCCCACGTGTGACTGTCTGCTTAATGTGCTGTTGAACCTAACCATTTAGAACCATTTGAAAGGAGGAAGCTTTCTGAAAGAGTCCCTGATTCCTCTAGTTTTGGGAGTGGCCACTTCTCTGAGCTTCCACAATCTGTTTCATATAGTGAATGGAGAATGATTTAAATTTCTTCTACACTCACCTTGTGCATGGTAATATCTGATAAATAAGAACTGAAAGTTGAGCTGAATACCTGGTCCTAGCTTATGGTATTTCTAACTGATTTCAGTAAAGAAATATTTGATGTTTAAAGTATGAATTCCTTCATAACTTCTGTCTATCTGCTGAAGGAATTATTTCCAAAACAATGAACTTGTGGTGTTAAATCTGTTCACACAAGGAAATATATATATATATTAAAAATATATATATATATATTAAAAAACAGAAACAAAAGTAATTTAAAGGGAGGGTCATTGAACTATTACAGTCACTTGAAATGTTTAGAATACTTTTAATGATAATGCAATTATTTATAAGCTGATAAATATATCAGCTTTCTGCTTATGTAAAAAGGAGTGCTCTTATTACAAAATGACCTAAAAATATTTATTTTAGCATATTAAAACTGTAAGATTCCAGTCTGATAAAGCATAAGGTAAGTCTATTTGATTTTTATGCATACATCCTTGTAAGTCTTAACTGGATTTATGCCTCAGGGTTCTAGTCAAAGATCAATTAAAAACACAAGCCATCTGATCTAAGAATGCCATCTGAGAAATGCAGATCCTGCATTAATATTTTCAGAACTATGCTTATAACCACTATGGATTTATTTAGTCAAAATTTGTGTTGTCTCTGTAAAGAATTCAAATTGTCTCTGGTAAGACAATTTCACATTAAAGTCTTAATTGTTGTTTACAACAGCCACGGTGTTTTTCACTACTTTGTTCAGAAGGGAGACTCGAGACATTAGGAATGGAAGTGACTTTAATCCCAGGCCATTCTCTATCTAGGACTTGAGGGGGTTCACTCCAGAAATAAACAATGTTTGTCACAGTTCATTTCCCTGTTGCTTCTTTAGGGAAATAGATGTGATACTTCAATGCCAACACAGAGGGGAAAAATGCCACATGAATAGAGAGAATTTACTTTACCTTCAGATGCACTTATGCCCTAAAAAGAGATGTGAGCTGGAACCCATATCTCTGCCCCCCCACCTCTTCTCTGAGTTACGACCCCCTGATGTTCTTGCTGATGTCTGAACCAGAAGAGCTTTTGTGCACTTTCAAGAGAATATTCTGAACTGAAATTTGCTAAATTCCTTCCTAGTTTGCCCACACCTAGAGTTACAAAACAGACACTTCTGGAGTTAGACAGAGGGCAACAGAGAATGGCAAAGTAAACTGGCATTCAAGGTAATTACTTGCTAACTCTTTGCAAACTTAGATATTAATATAAGGGTTCAATATTTGCTAAAATTATTTCCACAACATTAAAAAATAAGTATTTGACATGTATAGTATTTGCCTGCCTATTCGTCTGTGTGCCACATTCATTCCAGGGAATCATTGAGGCTCAAAAAGGATGTCATATTCTCCTGGGACTGGAGTTACAGATGGTCGTGAGCTATCATGTTGGCACTGAGAATCAGATTTCAGTGCTCTCAAAGAGCAGTAAGTACTTTTAATCATGGAAGCCATCCTCCTATCCCTCTTCACATTTGGTAACCAGATTTTATAACTCCTGTATTATTTATTGTAACATTGGAGTCATTAATCACTAGTTGTCTATCCATGTTACTTCATATACAACAGCATATCCTGTTTATGTGCATCAACATAAATATGACTTTAGTAACACAACAGCAGCTCTAGAGGTTATCTTTGTAGATCAATGGACTGAAGCACACAGATAACTGGCAAAAGTCAAGTAGTTGTGTAGGAATCAAACAAAAACATCACTACGGGTGATAGTCGCTGATATGTAAACATATGTTGTTTACTTAAAATATTTATTATAAATGAAGCACTAACAACTTATCTTTAAAAATACTAGTATCAGCTGGTCAAGTCTCAGGGTAAAATGTTGGAGGTTCTATTCAATGCCAAGAACCCAATAAGTAGAGATTGGTGAGTGGTAGGCCAGGAAACTTCCAATGTAATGTTTCTTCTCTCTACAGAACAATAAAACCGGGCTTTCAATAAAAGTATAGCTCTTCTTTCCATATCTTCAAAACAAGGCTGATGCAAAGTGTGCTGAGAATAAATGATCTGACTCGCTATGCTACCCTTTCACACCACCTTTGTTCTGTCTAGAACACCTCCATTAGCTTTGGTGACCCCTTTCCTTGCTATGGCTTCTCTTCTTTGAATGAATATAGGATCCAAGTCAGACTATTACAATTACACACACACACACACACACACACACACACACACACACACACACACACACACAAACAATATTTTGTTCTTTTTTCTGTTTTATGCTAAGAACTGTTGAGGTCAGCAAGAACTGCCATTTGGGAATACCAGCAGTGAAGTAGAAGTGAGAGCCATGGTAGAACTTGAACTCCTTCTAGACTTATTCTCTTTATGAAGGCAGTTTAATTCTTGATTTGTTTTTGAGCAAATAGGCTAGAACTTTTTTCTTGATTGTGAATATTTATAGAAACTTAAGCAATATGGAGGATAATACATGTTCTAGACATTCGTGGATTACTCTTGCAGTTTTAACATGCATTCGTTGTAATATTAATTTACATTTATAATGTGATGTGATACTAAAATTCCAATGAAGTTAAAGAAAGCCTATTTGACTTACAGCCAAGGATCCTCTGCCTGCACCTGTTTGGGCCACAGAGTGGGTGTTCATTCACATCTCATAATAAAGAAAATAACATGAAGAGGAGAGGGCGGGTGGGAGACAGAGGAGAGGAGAGGAGAGCAGATGAGAGGAGAGGAGAGGAGAGGAGAGGAGAGGAGAGGAGAGGAGAGGAGAGGAGAGGAGAGGAGAGGAGAGGAGAGGAGTGGACAGGCTGAGAAGGGAGGAGGGAGAAGAGGAGGAGAAAGAAGAGGAAAAGGAAGGAAAGGGGAGAAGGGAGAAAAAAAGAGAGAGAGAAGTCTGGCATTGTTCCTACTTCAGAGACAGAAGTATAGAAGATTAATTAGTATGACTATTTTTGCAACTGAATAAACATGCACAAAGCCTCAAAGCAAACTCAGTTTAGTTTCTGTTTCTATGGAATGCATTCCCTTCAAATATAAACAAAAGGCTCATACAACTTCATTACATAGTAATTTGCTATAGAATATCCTAGTCAACATGGACACTTTAAGGACACATAAGCTTACCTGTCTAAAATATAGCCTTTAGCATACCAACTGCAAGGGAACACCCAGTATTAAAAGCTGGATCTGGTCTAGGGTGATCTCATTAGATACTTGAAGTCTCTGAACAACTACATCAAATACAATCATTCCATTGACATCTACAGTCAGGGCTTTGGCTTCCCCTATTTTTATCTAAAATTCGTCCCCAGCAAAAGCCCAATCAATGCTACCATCCCCTTTCACTGGTGATGCTTGAAGCCTTCCTCTAGGATAACCTGGAAAAATACTACTTTCATTTGACCTACATCAACTTCCTGGAAGGAAGGATTACCCAGGATCTAATAATCTGAATGTGAGCACCCCCTTAGCACATGCCACACCTTCCTGTTATCTCATATAAAGTGGGTATCCTTTGGTGATGTACTGACATTTGGGTACAGACTTATTAAAATGTCTACCTTCCTTGACAGTTTTGTTGTTGTTGTTATTAATTTAGGCTTTTAGAATTCATTTATTTAATATGTATGGGCATTTTGTCTACATGTATGTTTGCGTACATGCAAGCCTGATTGCCTGGGAAGTCAGAAGAGGGTCTTGGAGATCCTCTGAAATTGGTAGTAAAGATGGTTGCAAGCCACCTCTCGGTTCTGGAACTCGAAGCCAGATCCTCTGGAAGAAGAGTAAGTAAACCACCGAGTCATCTCTCCAGCCCTGTTGGTGTCTTTGTTGCTGCTGCTGCTGTTTTTGTGGTGAAGCCAGGGCCTCACACGCGATGAGCAACTGCTCTATAACATAGTTATTATTGCCAACCTGACTCATTATTACTCTGTAGTCCATGTCTATTCTTAAATACAGAACCCTGAAAACTCTCACAACTAAGAGCAGCAGGAGTTCTAACTAGCTCCACGTCAGGTTTTTGTCCTGGAGCACTTGACCATAATACCTGACTAAGAGGACTATGACAAAGGGTCATAGAGCCTAGAGTTCGACATGCTAACGAAGTAGCTAGATAGGCCCAGGTGTATAACTGAGTGGTGCCTAAGTCTCCCCTAGAAGGCCCCTCTTCCAGCCCCCACATATTCTTGGCACTAACTCGTTGCTAATTCAGATCCACCCCTGTCATCTAAGATCTCCAGGTCCCATTCTCAACTCTTCAAGTTTCCCAGCAGTGTCTGGGTCAAAGGAGTTGGAGAACCATAGCCTCCTTCTCAACCCCCACTATTTTCACCCAGAGAAACATGGGCTGGGACTCCTATCCTAGACTGCCTTTCACCTTCCCTGAGCATACCAGCAGCAAGGCAGAAACACAGACCCACACACAAAAACCTTAGCCTGGAATACTGTTTTTTCTCATACCTGAAGGTAACTGAGACACTGGGGACATGTTATCACACAGGAGGACTATGGATCAGCATACTGCATCACTACTGTGTTAAAAAGCACAGATATATTCTGTAATATTTAGTGATATAATCACTAGGACATGTAGATATACTTAACATGTTTGACTGAAGAGCATGGTTTTGTTTGTTACTAATTTATTAAATCTAAATGTAAATACCCAGATGTGACTTATAGCTATTATACGAGGCTCACCACGGTGAGAAGCCACACTCCGTCTTCTTTACCCTCTCTCTTCTTTCAACTAACTTTGCTTTTTTTCTCTCTTGCTTAATTTTTTATTCAGCATCTGAAAATTTTATGGATCAATTTTCTCTATAGTTAGCAATGCTACCCACTGGGACAGGACTCACAATGAATCCACAATCAACCTATATAGATTTTGCTTTTCTGGCCATTTTAAAAACTAGTTAGAGAGGGGGAAATCACACATTCATACATATACTGAAATAGCTAAATTTAAACTAAGAGAAAATAAACACTGGTATATGTTGGTAGGGCTCAAGCACAGGGCAATAACATGGGCATTAAACTATTTCTTGAGAAAACAGATCTAGAGATATATTAAGAGTTGTTCATAGATTGCTTCTCAGTGGGGTTAATCTTTATCCATTACACAAAGAATCCTGACATGGTGTGAGAGCACAGAGAGTCAGGTGATTGCCACCAACTCTGACAACCTGAGTTCAGATCCCAGCCACACAAGAACAACTCCTGTTAATTGTCCTCTGACCAGGTCTACATAGAGACCTTTGTAGTCATATGCCCCCATTAATAAGTCTCATATTATCTGCAATGCATGTCTCACTCTGTACTCAGTAGCCAGAAATGCTTTGTTTTGGTTAAAATTGTATTTTTTTGAGAATTTTATACATGACTACTATATTTACACCATTCCCATCCTTCCTCTCTCCCCTTTAACTCCACTAGTGTTCCCCATCACTCTCTCTCAATTTAATGACTTCTCTATAAAATAATGCTTTACACACACACACACACACACACACACACACACACACACACACACACTACTGAGTCCATTTAATATTGATTAATTGTTTAGGACTGACCACTTGGGGCTAAAAGACATATCAAAGAAATTCTAAAGCCGTGGGTGGCAAACCCTTTGGGGATCAAACTACCCTTTCATAAAGGTTGTCTAAGACCATTGGAAAAACACAAGATATTTACATTACCATCTACAGTAGAAGCAAAATTACCATTAGGAAGTACCAATGAAAATAATTTTATGGTTGGAGGTCACCATAAAGTAAGGAACTATATCAAAGGGTCATAGCACTAGGAAGGTCGAGAACTACTGACCTATCAGGAGACTTAAGTTCAGAAAAGATCAAGTCTCTGTCTAGGTGGAGCTTAGTAAAATGTCTGCTATCCCTGTAAACTGGTGCTTCCCTTATCTAAGTCCTGTTTAGACAATCTATTGGTGATATTTCATGGCTGTGCACCCCTGTCTTATCTACTTGATCCTCTGCAGCAGGCAATCCCAGTCCTCTGACTCTTACGTGCTTTCTGCACTGCACACGTATCAGTGATACCAGCCCTCCCGCGGTTACCTACTTCTGCGTTTTGACCAGTTGCAGACCTAAATTGCTTTTATTTTAATATTTACTTTCTAATTAAACGGAAAGTTGAACATTTTTATGGAATACTATGTGACGTTTTGATGCATTTATGCGCTGTGTTTTGCTGAAATCAGGCTACACATAACATAATTTCATAAATTCTACTTTTGTTGTGGCAAAAACAAAGTAGAAAATCCATTGTGTGGGTTTACCTTTTTGAAACATAATGTTCATTAGCATCATCTATCAGCGATCTACTATATAGCCATGCACCAGAACTTAATCCTCCTTAATATTTTCTGTTCGCTGACCAAAACTTCTCCCTGCTTTTCTGCCTCCTATTCTCCCAAACTCTAAAAAACATTTTTTCCCTCTTTGTTTTCCATTTCCCTTAACAGATCCTATAGTTTTCTCTTTCTATGCCTGTCTTACTTCACTTAACATAATGACCCTTAGTTCTACTCCAACTGTCAACACTGATCGGATTGAATCCCTTTTTTTTTTTTTTTATGATCGAAAACTATGTATTACACACACACACACACACACACACACACACACACACACACACCCCATATTTTCTTTACCTTTTCATTGATTAATGGACACATGCGTTTTCTATTCAATGATTATAAAGAAGGAAGTAAAATGCTGATTTAAGTTCATTTGTATATAGTCACAGTAGTGGAAAACAAACAGAGACACATAGAGGAGCTAAAGGATTTTCAAAACTGTGTAACAATACTAATAGCCAGAAAAATGCAAATTACTACTCTTATTATAGGAAGTGTAACTGAGGATCTCCAAAGCAATAGTGAGGGGAAGGAGAGATTCAAGAGGCCCCAATCTCCCTGAGGGTTTGTTCTCAATTAATGGTTGCTGGGGATAAGAGATGTAGCTACTGGAAGTTGCCTGTGCTCCTGTAAATAACCCTTACACCCATTGTTCTTTAAGTATGCCTAATTAAACTCATTGGGTCACAATGGAAAAATAAATAGGCAATTGCCAAATACCATAGTATTCCTAGTACTTGATACACGATTTCTCAAAGTTAGGATAGAGAAAAGACATAATTACCAGTCTGTAGAGTATTGTACACAGGGAGGGGCTTTGTCCTGGTAAATCTTTAGTCCATTGGCTACCAAACCAGTTCTTCTATATTTTTGCCTAGATATTAGTAATGTAAAGATTCCTATTGACAAAAGAAAGGAGGAAAGAGAGGGGCACAGAGAGGAAGGATTTATTATAAATTTGCGTTTGACATATGATTGACCAATGAGGACTCACTGAAATCATAAACATATCGTCAAAGACATAGCTGAATATAGGTGGGCTCAGATACAACATGTCACCTGCCTTAAAAATGTAAAGAAAGAAAAGGCATTTACAGGAGCAATGTCCTAACGTCCACTGAAGATTTCTCATATTCCTCAAATAAATACATACCTTGTCCACCACTGTTGTCCACCATTGTCTACTACTGTCCTCTGCTGTTGTCCACCACTGTCCACTACTGTTCACCGTCGTTCACCACTGTACACTGTCCATCATTATCCAATACTGTTGTCCACCACTATTCACCATTTTCCACCACAGTCTACCACTGTCTACTACTGCTGTATACCACTATTCACCACTGTCCACCACTGTCCACCATTGTCCATTACTGTTGTCTACCAATGTACACCACTGTCCACCATTGTCCAGTACTGTTGACCACCAATGTCCATTAATGTTGTCCACCACTATCCATTACTGTTGTCAACCACTGTCCACCACTGTCCATTACTGTTATTCACCACTTTCCACCACTGTCCACCAGTGTTCATTACTGTTGTCCACCACTGTCCACCACTGTCCACCAGTGTCCCTAACAGTTGTCCACCACTGTCCACTACTCTCCTCCACCATTGTCCACCACCGTCTACCACGGTCCACCACTGTCCACCAATGCTGTCAACCACTGTCCATTACTGTCGTCCACCACTGTCCACCAGTGTCCATTATTCTTGTCCACCACTGTCCACTAGTGTCCTCCACAGTTGTCCACCAATGTCCACCACTGTCTACCGCTGTCCACTACTGTTGTTCACCACTGTCCACTAGTGTCCTCCACCGTTGTCCATCAATGTCCACCACTGTTTACCACTGTCCACTACTATTGTTCACCACTGTCCACTAGTATCCTCCACCGTTATCCACCACTATCCACCACTGTTGTCAACCACTGTCCACAATTGTCCACTAGTGTTGTCCACCACTGTCCTCCACTTTTGTCCACCACTGTCCACTACTGTTCACCACTGCCGACCACTACTGCAAACCATTGTACACCAGTGTCCACTGTTGTACACCACTGTCCACCACTGTCCATCACTGTGTACTACTCATGTCCACCACTGTCCACCTCTGTCCACCATTGTCCATTACTATTGTCCACTGTCCAACACTGTCCACCAGTGTCCATTACTATTGTCTACCACTATCCATTACTTTTGTCCACCACTGTCCACTTTGTCCACCACTGTCCACTATGTTGTCCACCACTGTCCACCACTGTCCAGTACTGTTGTCCACCACTCTCCACCACTGTCCATTACTGTTGTCCACCACTGTCCACCACTGTCCAGTACTGTTGTCCACCACTGTCCACCACCATTGACCAAAGTCCATGCAAATACATACAATTTGGGCAACTGGAGTTGCAAACCTCACCCTACTACCACCTCCAATGAAACCTTACTTATGCATGAGCTGAAGCATCTTACAAGCACTAAAGGATACCTTTTTTTCTTTTTCTTTTTCTTTTTTAGTTATTGGTCTTTGGTTTGCCACTAAATCAAAAGTAGGTTAAAGATAACACAAAGAGGAAGGACATTTGGTTAGGTCAGCAGGAAAACTCAGCCTTGAAGAATCTAATACAGACAAGCCAAGGCACAGGATGAAGAAAAAATCAGGGGTTCCCATGGCTGAACAGAGACAAGTACCTTTGACAGCAGGCAGAACAATATATAGTCATCTAAGATACAATATTTGCAAATAATTTTCCTTATGCTTGGATTATATTTTAGAATTATTTAAAATTACTTTTTTGTGTGAAGTGCATAAAATATATAAAGGAATAATTCATGACTCTCCCCCTAAGGGAAATTATAGATGAAAAATTGAGTCAAATGTGCAAGCCTTAATCACTAATGTGATAATTCAGGTGTTGTAATAGAGTTATAGACAGGATTCGGTAAAGGCAGAAGAGGGTGTTGATTACCTCAATACCTCTGGGTAGGAATGAGAGCCAGAGGGCTTCAGAAAGAACTTTAGTTGTTGATGACTAAAAATGACTTTCCAATTGATCAAGCAGAGAGTGTTTCAGAAAGTGAGAACAAACTTCACAAAGACATAGGGACTTTGCTGTCTCTAGAAGCATCCAAGGGAGTGTAGAGAAATTCGTCTGGTTGTAAATTATGATCAGAGGGAAAGAAACATGAGCTTTGAAGTCGGACAAGCCTGGTCTCATAACATTGACCTACCATCAAGTAGCTAGGTGAATTTGAACATGCTAATTAACTTATCCGGAGTCTCATTTGTTAAAAGAGGAGAATGATAATCATCTTGTAGGGCTTCTGTGAAAGCTACAAGGGAACAAGCATCTTGAACACTTTTCATACCGGAAAAAGATGGTGTTTTTAAAAGGGCAGGTGCGAACATCACTGTCGTTTTCCTTACCACCTGCAGACGGAAGGTGCGGTGTGCAGCCCTGCTTGCAATGTGTAGGGAAGATCTAGAGTTAACCAGAGGAAAAGTAAAACATACCGTTAACTTCTGCTGGGAAGGGCGGCGCAGATAACAACCACCACTGCCAGAGCACCAACAGAACGGTTTTATTTTAATCTTTTTTTCCCATTTATTCTTCTCTCATCTAACACACCCTGAGCGCAGTTTCTCTTTCCTCCGTTCTCCCACTTTTCTGACCAACTCCCCCTCCTCCCAGATCCACTCCTCCTCTGGTTTCCCTTCAGGAAAAAAAAAAAGCAGGGTTCCCTGGGATATCAACTGAACAAGGCATAACTAGATGTAATAAGACTAGGCTGATACCAAGGGTAGATGAGGCAACCAGTAGGAGAAAAGAGCAGAAGAATGGATAAAGAACATGTGGTAGATGTTACACAATGGAGCGGTTAAAAATGACATCATAAAATATGTAGGTGAATGAATAGAGCTAGCAAAAAAAAAAAAAAAAAAATCCTGAACGAGGTAACTGAGGTCCAGAAAGACAGACGTGGATAAGTGGATATGTTAACTGTAAAGGAATGTAAAAGTAATATAAAGACATTAGCTGTAAAGGAATGATTTTAAACAAGTTCGGCTTGATGAGCCAATGAGATTTTCTTGTTCACTTGCAGAAGCATGTGTGAGAGGTTAGCTACTTACAGGGTCTTGGAAAAGTTACTGATGGGCGGAACCTGCTCAGCTGCATTGTGGGTCCCTCTCCTGTTAATTCTTTGCACCATGACTCCTCCTCTCCACAACCAAAATTGGTAGGCTCAGACTTGCAAGGATCTTAGTGAAAGCGGTCACAGCTACCTTATTTTCAGGAGAGCAATGGCCAATCATCTCAGAGGACAACAGTTTGCAAGACAAGCTCAGACTCGTGTTTCAGGAAACTCAGGCTGACAACATCAGAGAGGACAAAGAACCGAGGCGCGCAAAATGATGTGACAGTGGCGAAATATTCTCCGCCCTGCAAATCTCTGAGCGCAGAGCTGAGGCACTAAACATCCAGATAGAGAGTAGAGTATAATCATGCCTAATTTTTCCCTTTCTTATTTTCCATGTGAGGCCTAAGTGATTTGTAGAGGGTGTCGAATACAAAAATCACAATTGAGGTTGCCGTGGTTACAGAGGCACAGAAGAAAATCCTGTGGTTCTTCCAAGCTCCATTCTCAAAATGGTAATTTTTTTGATCGGCTTGTAGCTTAGAATATTATGTTAGAAATTCTGCTGGGGAAATTTTTTTCAGTTATTTATTTATTGATTTTAATAAATATAAAGTATAGTGATACCTGTCTCTTAATTTTTACTTTTGCATTCATCCAAGATGTTTAAAATTCTGTATATAATAGCCAAGAATAAGTTAGAATCATAGTCTAAGAGATGGTCAATAAACACATTATGCTGTTTCCGGGTTTTGCCACACTCATTCTGAGTATATTATCACACAAACTCTGGCATACACACATGGATTTTCTTTTCAAGGAAGGTTAGATTTCATAAAGCAGTAATATAAGCTATATTAAAAGACTATCCATAAGTCCTTCAGACCCTTCTGTTAAGCTTTAATTTTGATTGTTAGAAGCATTGACTTAATTCATAGCTTTCTTTTTGCTATTATGTATCTACACATTGAGACACAATGTTAAAACCAAACCTAACTATTGCTAAATGGCTTTGACTAGACCTGACTTTGTAATCATTGCTCTTATAATATTTATAACCAAATATCAAGGCAAACAACCAGGAACAGAGCAGAAGTATGAGGGAAAAGAGTAGCTATTATCTTGATACTTCAGATGGATGCTTGGTTATTTTAATATCATTTCTCGTAATAGGAAGATATATGGAGATATATAATAACCTCTTTAATAGAATGGTTTATATTTCTGAAACTGCTTCTGCGTCCATTCATTCATCCAATGGGTAAATACTCAGAAATTATTTATTCACCATCAGACATTATTTAGAAATGGTCTGTGGTCTTTCATAGAGTTTGCAACATGTTTGGGGAAGTGAGTGAAACAGAAAAAAAAAAGGAACGGTATTTGAAATAAAATGATCGTGGAAAGGGTGGGGAGAACTTCAATTTTAAAAGTAACGCCCAAGGCCTGGGAGGATGGCATATCTAGTAATGGCGTGTGTTTGAGCCTGATGACCTTACCCAAGTATCAGAACCTAAATAGAGATGTAAAGAGAAAACTGACTCCATAACTTGTCCTCTGACCTCCACAAACTCACTGGGACATGAACTCCCTTCATATCATACGCATTCAATAAAAATATATCAAAAGTTAATAGATGAATGAAGCAGGAAAATGAAGTTGTGGTAGACAAGGGAGACAGTTGGGGAAAGCGCTTTATGACATGTGGTGGTTTTGTGCTCTTAAACTCACATTTTGTATAAAATGGGAAACACTTTTAATCACTAAGATACAAAGACGTATACACCATAAGTGCCTAACAATTTTATATCTTGTAACTTATAGATATGCAGACTTTGGTTGGAATTATTCAGTGCATATTTATTTAGGTGTAAAACAAGCACAAGAAAAGAATAAAGCATTATGAGTGGAAGACATTCTCATTCTCACTTTAGATATCTGAAGTTCTATCTTTTTCCTTTAACAGTCATCCGTTGTTGCAGTATTTATCCAGAAGCTAATTAATTCAGTTTCTTCCTCCAGCATCATTGAATTAGGCTACCCTGCTGGTGGGGAGTGTGGAATACCAAAAGGAAAAGAATTTGGAGATAGTTCAAATTCATACTTGGGGAAATTAATGACTATGTGCGGGAAAAAACATGCTTCCAGCAAAGAAGCGAACAGAGAGGTAATTAGAGTGCACTCAGTAATACCAAACTAATATTTTATGATTCATGTTCATGTTCTTCCATTTGATAATCATTTCAAAGCTGGATAAAAGGCGTTACAAATTACTATCTTTAAAAGGTACATCTAGCTGAAAAGAAACTATCAATTGAAAAAAAAAAGGTATACAAAATGTTCTCATAATAATTGTCACTTGGTTCAACTTCTGAGAAAATAGAATAATTATTTGCTGTGCCTGACCTAATATACTCTCCTGCAAATTGACCCGTGTCACTGTAAAGGATAAGATATTCTTCCTTTATATATGTTGACAATGTGGCATATGTATCCTATAGCAGTATGTATATATTAAACTTTCCTTGTTCATTAATTCATAGACAGGTACTTTGACTCTCTAAGTTGACTATTGTATTAATATTGTGATGAGCATAGGACTATTGCTTTTCCACACATTGATTTCATTTTCTTTTGACGCACACTCACTAATGGGGTTGCTGTACCATCTTACCATATTACAAGTTCATTTATAACTTTGTCAGGACCTATGTATACTGCTTTCCATAATGGCTGTACTAGTTTACATTCCCACCAACAGTGTATAAATATTTTCTTTACTTCACCTTCTTGCTAATACTAACCATCCTTGCTTTTAAAAATATAATAACCATTCTCATGGGCATATGATAATACTGTGGCTTTAATTTTTATTTGTTCTTTGGAAATATCGTACATGCATATAATGTATCTTGATCATATTTGCTTCCATATTCTCTCTCCAACCTTTCCCTGAACCATTCCCAGCATATCCATACTCTATTTTTGTTTATTTCTTCCTTTGAATAACCCTTGAGGCTAGTCAGTATTGTCCTTATAAGTATGGGTGTGAAACAACATGTCAGTAGTCACTCCCTACAAAATAGTGACTCTTCCTTTTCTCCAGCAGCCATCGGCTATCAATGGCTTCTCAGCTGGAACTGGGGCCACAAGAGTACTTCATCACCCCGAGCTTATAGGCCCTTCTCGTTGGAAGGACTGAGATGTTTTTGAGGTGGTTCTGGGTAGCTCTTACTATGTGGTTGCTATGAAAGCTGATCCTTACCCCACCCACCCTTTGCTTCCTGCTCGGCAATGTGCTCATTCCTTCTTAGCATTTCTGTCCTCTTGATCTTCAACCCTGAGAACTTCAACAGAAATAACTCCAGAAGCCAGAGGGGTTGAGGATACCACGAGAACGGAACCCACAGATTCCACTAAGCATGGTTCATAGTGAGAACCACAGAGACTTAAGGGGAAAGATGGACCCTATATGGGTCTCAGTTAGATCCTCTACGTGTACATTATGGTTGGTGATCTTGTGAGACTCCTAAGAGTGGGAGTGTGTGTGGGGGATAACTCTGACTCTTTTGTCTGCTCTCAAGACCCTTTTGCTCCTGCTGGGTTTCCTAAATCAGCCTTGATAATGAGGGTTTTTGCTTAGTCTTACTGTAACTTATTCTGTGTTTGGTTGGCCCTGGGAAGCCTGCTGTTTTTGTTTTTTGGATTTTTTTCTTGTTTTTTTTTTTGTCTTTTTGTTTTTTTGTTTTGTTTTGTTTTGTTTTTTAAGGGGAAACTGAAGAAGATTAGAAGATTAGATCTGGGAGAGAGGGGAGGTGAGGGATGGCTAGGAAGAGTGTGCTGGCAGTCCTGGCTTCTATGCTGAGCAAGCAAGTATTGAGTTGAGTTTACTTAATGACAGTTCAGTTTGGCTTTTAATTTGCTTATTGTATGATATAGTTTGCCTTTGCTGTGAAGTTTGTTTTAACTTAAATTTCTAATTAAACATTTTGATATGTTTGCAAAACTAAATTACTGTCTTTAATGTTGGAAGTATAATAGTAGTTTTAAGGAGCTGGGATTGTAGAGAAGGAGTTGGACCCTTGAGCACAGTGCTATAGTTAGATAAATGACTAGGCTGTGGTATTGTTTTGAGCAGCACAGAGACTTTTGTTAATGATACTGTATTGCCATTAATTTTCTACATGTGTATATATGAATAAGTAGACTTCTGATCTTATCTATTTTTAAACCTCTGTTCCCACAGGCAGATATCTAGTGATCTGTACTTTCTGAAGCTAGGGATGTCTCCTATAACTTTTCTTACTGGCAGTTTAAAGACCCTTGCTTCTTCATGATTCATGAGACGTCACTCAGAAGCACTAGATACACAAAGCATTGAAGACCCTGGTGTAGGCATTAGTAGGGCATCATGGTCCCTTTGATAAGGTAAGCAATGGAAGGTTCATCTGGTGTCACAAGATTATTCCGAAGATGCAATGAAATAATGAGATCATTCAAAACAAACACAGAGTAAAGCACATTTAGTAATGCTAGCCGAATTATCATATGGTGGTATGAACATGGCTAAGAAAGAAACTGTTTTCCCAGAGTCTTTACTAGATACATTAACACCAATACATAAGACTGGCTCTTCCTCCTTCAGGATATATATATATATATATATATATATATATATATATATATATATATATATATATATATATATATCCTTTGGTTTTGATCAGTGGTATATAGAAAAACCAGTAACAAAAACGAGAATGTTACAAATTACTAATGTTACAAATTACTATTTACTCTTGAATGGCAAACCCTTAGATAGGATTCAAGTTCTGCAAAGCAGATAACCCTGCAATGACCTGCCTAAAAGTTTGGTTTTACTGCCAAGAGTCTTGGTACAAAATAGGAATTTCAGCACCTGATAGAAGTATAGGTAGGCCTCTTATGACACAATGCGACAATTGAGTTCCAAGGGATAAATTTAACAATGTTGTCTCTCACTTTTTTTTGTTATCTGTATTAAAACCAGGAGGCTGATGCCCCTTTGCACCTGACCATGAGACTTTTGGCAGACGACAGATTTCTTTTGTAGATGGGTGTTTTAGATTATTAAAGCTACCTCAGAAAGAGAAGATCTGAGTGGCACTGGTCCAGAGAGAACAGATTCTTCAAGCTGGCTTCAGTGTCCAGTGTCAGAAGACATGATGACATCATGAGTTTTAAAGCAAAAGAACTTGCAGGAATTTTTTGCTTTTGGTATTGGCCAAAATTCATTAAATTTCACCATTTAACCAACTAAAGAGTTATGTGATAGTTGTTGATATTTGTAGATTAGTATTTTAATTGTATTACGTTGTATTCTATGCATAAAGATGTCTCTGCCTTGTAATAAATGCTAGCTTTCAAGATGAATCTATTTTACACAATATTGTTTCTCTGTTTACTTTTGCCGTGAACAGGTTTCTATCCTTGTTACAAAACACCATGACCACAAAGCAAGTAGGGGAGGAAAGGATTTATTTGGCATACACTTCCACAGAACTGTTCATTATTGAAGGAAGTGAGAACAGGAACTCAAATTGGGTAGCATCCTAGAGGCAGGAGCTGATGTAAACGCCATGGAGGATGATGCTTACTGGCTTTCTTTCCCTGCATTGCTTAGGACATGACCCCGGGGAAAGCACCACCTACAGTGGGCTGGGTCCTTCTCCATTGATCACTGATTGAGTAATGTCTTACAGCTGAATCTCACTGAGGTCTCTCTCCAACTGAAGCTCCATCCTCTCTGATATATCAAGCTGACATAAACCAGTCAGTACAGGGCTGTATATGTGAGCACATGTGAGTACTAAACGAATATGGTTGGGCAACATTGTCTCTCACTCAACGCAGGGGTCACTAATTAGGCTAAACTGGCTAGCCATTGAGTTTCAGGGATTGTACAATCTCTCCCCAGTGCTAGGATAGACACATAGCTTTTGCACATCAGTTCTAGGGTTCTTAACTCAGTTCATCACATTTGTATGATACGCATATACCTATTCCTACATATCACACACACACACACACACACACACACATATGAGAAGGATGTGGGATATAATATATAATTATATGTGAAACAATATTATTGCTATCATCATCATCGTCGTTGTCATCGTCATCATCATCATCATCATCATTACTACTACTGCTATGCAGGTCAGAGACTGACTGGTGGGTGTCTGTTCTTTCTTTTTACCATCTGTGTGTCCTAAGCCTAGAACTCATGACGTCTTGGGATAAAACGCCTCTATCTTCTGAGCCATTTTGCCGTGTTTTTCCTGCCTTAAAAGTAAAAACTTTGTCTTTGAAAAAAATTTGCACTGATATTACCCTTAACTATTGCTATTTACAGTAAAAATACAAATTTGGGGGAAAAATTTTTTTCTTTCTTTTTTTTTTCCGGAGCTGGGGACCGAACCCAGGGCCTTGCGCTTGCTAGGCAAGCGCTCTACCACTGAGCTAAATCCCCAACCCCTCTTTGGGGAAAAATTTAATAGAAACTTACACACCTTCATTTTCTTATTTGGTCTCATTGAAATAAACTTGTGCATAAACTTCAGTAAATCCATGGGACGGGAATTTCAAACGCGGCATTCGACTGTTCATCATCTGTACGGAGTAGCCCTGAAGTCTCTTGCTGCTTGAAGTTTGAGGTAGGAGAATCCGACCCAGGTCCCTCTCTATACCCACCCCGGGGCATTAACTATTTAGCTGATTCGTCTGATTTTTTTTCTGTAAGTTTTTCTCACCAAATTAAAAGGAATATAAAACTCTGCCCTATACTCATATCCCACCTGATTTCAGTACATGATACATTCTTTTCCATTAGTGTCTGAATTTATGTCTTGCTACCATGGCAACCAGAAGCTTTTTAGTAAAATCTTTAATACCAAGTTTTCATTCTCAGTAGATAAATCTGCATTGTGTGTAGGCTTTTTTTTCCAGTTCATGCTTAGAATTTTCAGTAGAATCTAACCCATGCCTTTCAGCACAACACATATTTGCTTTCGTTTTTAACTTCTCTTGAGCAATTACACATTTGTTTATAAAATATAGTTATGTTTTTGAACAAACAAAAGAGACATTTCTAAACACTTCGTTTTGCTTCCAGAAAAGCCAATTTAATAACCAATTTTATTTCTAGGGAAAACAACTATTGTGTTTTCAGGAAGCTGTGCAGCCAATTAGAGTGATTAGCTCTTTCCTTTACCTATGCTGATGTAAAGCCTATCAAGTCTACCAATGTCCTTAAAACATTGATGAAATTTACCTGTTTTTGCTTTTGTAATTGAAATTAAATTATCCAACATGCTATACGCCCCAGCTAATAATATGCTGAAGTTAGTATTTGAATTGGAAGGAGTCTTGGTGTCCTATTATTGGATTTATAAGTTAGGATTCTTTCCTTCCTTCCTTCCTTCCTTCCTTCCTTCCTTCCTTCCTTCCTTCCTTCCTTTCTTCTTCCTTCCTTTCTTCCTTTCTTTCTTTCTTTCTTTCCTCCCTCCCTCTCTCACTCCCTCCCTCCCTCCATCCCTCCCTCCCTCCTTCCTTCCTTTCTTTCTTTCTTTCTTTCTTTCTTTCTTTCTTTCTTTCTCATAAGAAGCACAGGGGTTCTTCTGGTCCACGATCTGTCTATAGCTAAGGGTGAAGGGACCAATGGCCCTGGTGTAGGTACTAGCTCATATAGAATTTTTATGTTAGGGAGAACGAAACACAAGAGTTAGTTCTAGGATCTTATGAGCCTTCATATAAAACTCTCTTAGGCAAGTAGTTTATACAGACAGGTAAGATTATTGTGAAACCACTTACTGTCAAAGAAAAAGAAAGGCAGGAATGTGAAGGAATTGAACACAAGAGCCACTGAAATGGTAAACTGAGAGTGTATCCTAAATGCCTAAAGCAGTAGAAGAATGTGGGAGTTCCCACGTTCCAATTAGTCCTTGATCTTCCAGAGTATCTTAAATATGGAAAGAGATACTGAGTTATACAAATGTGTATGAAACATGATTCTATAAATGTCATATCTATGAAAGAGTACTGAAATTCAGCTGAAATAGTACTTAAAGCCAAAGATTTTTTAAAAATCAAATTTTCAGACATCCTACTTGATTGAAAGCTCTCGGGAGATTGCCAGACATCCAGAGTAAACGCCTCTGCATGGAGAATGCCTATAAGGTTGGGGAGTGCACAGGCGACGCAGTGAGAGACACACCAAGCATTAATCCATGGGCAGTAAATAAATAAGTTAGCAATGGGAACAAATTGTCTAGTCACCAAGGAAACAACCATGCTGGTTGTGGTTTGCTTCTCTTCATCTGTTTCTTGCAATGATCACTCGAGAGTCTGCCTAATACTTTCAGTGGTGAGCTTAGCCTGAGGACAATCTGTGAG
Organism: Rattus norvegicus; assembly: GCF_021556685.1. Classification (NCBI taxonomy): domain Eukaryota; kingdom Metazoa; phylum Chordata; class Mammalia; order Rodentia; family Muridae; genus Rattus; species Rattus norvegicus. The sequence continues at coordinate 54,390,268 of NC_141540.1, forward strand.
GCTGAGCCGTCTCTGCCTAGTCTAGGATATGCCTAGTCTCATTATACCTTGTTATGCCATGTTTGATTGGTATTCCTGGGAGACCTGCTCTTTCCTAGAGGGAAATGGAGGAGGAGGAGGTGCTGGGGAGAAGTTGGTCAGGGAAGGAAGACTGGGAGGAAAGAAGGGAGAGACACTGTGGTCAGGATCTCATATGTGAGAAAAATAATCATTCAATCAATCAGTCTGTCAGTCAATAGTAAATTCTTCCTAAGGAACTTTTAATACTATTTTAAATTCTTTTTTATGTTAATTTCTTTACATATTTTGACAACATGAATGCCGCACATGATGGTATTCTAATGGAGGGAGAGCTAAATTTGAAAAGAGGACACACAGACTGATGAGCACTTTAGCACGAATTTTTCCACTTGAATTTCCGCAGGTGCAAGAAGATTATTCCACGTCACAGCATGGGTGCTCACCACTTCTTCATTCTCCTTCTGAACCGGGGGAACTTTTCTGCATTGAGGGGACCATGGTAGAGCTGGGCAGACTTTTCAGTAGGAGTGAGATAGAAAAGTTCCTATGTTCTCACTTATTTCAGTGAAGAATCCATCGTCACTGTCTCTCTCTTCCTCTGTTGCACTTGCTCTCAGTCTTCCAGCAAAAAATCCTTTCACAATCATTTGTGATTCCACAGTGGTTATAAAGAGGTGGTTGTGATTTAATGTTCTTGTGAATGTACCATTGTGGGGACTTGTGCGCATGCCTGCATGCGTGTGTGTGTGTGTGTGTGTGTGTGTGTGTGTGTGTGTACGGGTCTATGTGTATATATGTGTATATGTTTGTGTGTCTGTGTCTATATATGTATATGTGTGTATGGCATGTGCTATATGTGTATGTGTAAATGTATGTGTGTGCATGTGTGTATGTGTATATGTGTATATATGTATATGTATATATGCATGTGAATGCATGTGTATGTATGTGTATATATGTGTGTGTATGCATGTACACATATATGCATATTTATGTTCATGTGTATGTATGTGTATATGTGTGTACTAATCCAGTCAGGTGTTCTTGAAGCCTGTATTGTCCCTAACCTTACCTTCAATGACTACTTTGGGATTTTAGTGAATTCCTGTTGATGGAAGAATGACCTAAAGATCACTTCAAGGAGCAATAAAGCAAAGAAGTGTCTGATATTTATTAAGAAAACACAAACCCTTGGTGTTGGTCAATGACAATCACTGTGACCATTTCCTTTCTACTATTTTCATTTTTGGAAAAATAATTATTGAATTCCTACTAGAAAGTGGTATTTTCAATACAATAGCTCATCAACTTCTGATTTGGAGGGGAGGGAGAATGAACATATAAATAAATAGAACACGATTATGAGTTTTACTAGTGAGGTTAGTATTCAAAAGAAACTGAGAAAGGAAGTATTCTTAGACATGGCTTCAAGGAGGCCCCAATATAAAAAGGAAAAGAGGAAGAACCCAGAAAGGGAAGAGTGTAGGAGGAGGCCAGGGAGAGGGTACAGTCAAGGCAGACCTCTGCACGCAGAGCAAAGTATTCTAGAACACATGAGTTGTTTGGTAGTGAAAAATCAAGCTAAGGCAATTCGACATCTTTCAGCCAAATGCAAAGGAAGCTGTGGACATTGGTGAAAATCCTTTTTTAATAACTTAATTTATGTATTTACTACTATACTTATTTTTGTACCAATCACACTGCTGCAGGACGTCCCCCAGAGTCACTGCTTTCCTCAGTCAGGTTGGGCTTCTCTAAGGATTGTCTTTTCTTTTTCTGTTTTTCTCTTACAAGACAGAATCCAAGGCCTTGCATGGGCATAACAGTAGATGGGAGGCTGGCGCTCTACCACTGAGCTATCCAGTGTGTCTTTTTAGTTTGTGTGTGTGTGTGTGTGTGTGTGTGTGTGTGTGTGTGTGTGTGTGTGTCAGAGAGAGAGAGAAAGAGAGAGAGAGAGAGAGAGAGAGAGAGAGGATGTATGCATGCAAATGTGAGTATATACACATGAATGGGTGGTGTGCTCAGTGTAGAAGTAGAGGGTAGTGAAAAGCACTGGGTCTCCTTCCTCATCTCCCACAGAGCTTGCAACATGGTCTCTTACTTGCTGCAGCATTAACTAGGTTAGATGGCCTGGTAGCCTGGGAAGCTGCTTCTATAACCACCTCCAATCTTACCTCAGGTACTGAGATTACAGGTACCCACTACTATTTTAGACTCTACATGGATTCTGGGAATCTGAGTTCAGGTCCTTATTCTTGCATGGCAAGCGCTTTTACTACATGATCGATCACATCATGCATGATGCTTGGTGTACAAATATGTATGTAGATTATTGACCATATTTTCTTTTTCCATCTTTATTTTCCTAGATTTTTTTCACATCTCTGTCTTGACAGGACTCACTTATTCATCAGGTCATCTTTCTCATTTCTAAAAGTGCTACATTGAATTAGAAATTATAGTCTATATTCAATTTACCATATTTTCTGGATAGTGCATCTTGTAAGAATGATTATTATTCAATAGCATTTATCACATTAAATCTAATCCCTTCTGACACTACTTAGAATTAATAAGTTGTTCTAGGCTGGGTGTGGTGACACATGCCTGTCATCCCAGGACTTTAAGAAGAAGTGGAAGGACCACTGAAAATTTGAGGCCAGCATAGTCTAGATCATGATATCAGTGCCAGCCAGGACCTCAGAAATGAGTCCAGCTCCAAAGGAAACAAAACAAGGTATTTAAAAATTCTTATGCTACCACAGATTCTGGGAGACTTCTTTATTGGATCAAATCACAATTAATTAGCTTCGCTGCATTGTTTTCGCAGACTGAAAAGTAGAAAAGACATCACCATAGTTTACTTGAGATGTCAGTAGGAATTCAAAGAGGAAAGGGCAGATGTAAGCTGTCTTGTCAGGTTGCAGACCTAACTTAATTGTGGATATGCAATAGTGTTAAATGTGATTGAGAGCCAAAATAAAACAACTTAGAACCAAAGTGAGCCTGGAGTGGGAACCAGGAAAATCCCATATTTTATTGCTATGACCAGCTCACATTTCCTATCAGCAATGAATGACATGAAATTCCTGAGTAATAAATAATGTTCCAAGAATCTCCTGAGAGGTCACTCAATCTTTAGTAATGAATAGTTTTGCTTTTGTTAAATGAAGGCCAATTGTTACATGACTAAATTGTGTGTGGGGCAGTAAACATGCATAGCCCTTATATGTCTGTGTGGGTTTATAGGTATTCTGTTTCAAGTCTTCCCTGAATCCTTTACATAATAGAGAAAGAATAAAAACATAATTTTATCCACTAGACCATTGTATGTGCTCAGTGCAAATATTCCCTCTTCTAAGAAACCAATATGCACTGAGACTTTGATTTGAACCTTGTACTTGACCTCTTTAGAGAACAACATATCCCCTCTGGCTTCTCTTCATGTAGTCTGTGCCTGGTAGGAATAACCCACTAAAAATTGGATTCCTCACATTGTTTCATAGATGCTATGGCTGAAGACTTGTCCTTAGAATATCAATTGGTTTTCACAGTCAGACGTTAGAAAAGAAGTAAATGCTGTCTCTTGTTCATATCACAGATATTTTATACACATTAATTTAGACCTGTGCCTTCAATGTTTAGAAAATTTTTCCCTCATATTACAGTTGACTGATTAAATATTATTTTATGCCGAAGTTTGCTCAATTGAAATGGATTACACAGTTAGGAATCTAAAATTTATCTTCTGCTCAGCCACTTGCTAAAATAGTTAATGAGGGGGATATGAATCCATTAAATGCTTACTTTTGTCACTTTTGATTTTGATAGAGAGGTAGGTTTGTTTTAATTTTTATTCTTAGTCTGAAGAGAGAAAAAGACATCTCTTTTTGATGAATTGACAGTTCATCCAGATACCTGGGATGAGGTGTGTGGCAGGAGACAGTTTGCCTTCTGAAGGCAGTTACAAAGAAAAGTAGTACAGACTGTGCAGGGTGGAAGGTTAGAATTGGGGAAAAAAATCAGAGAGCACAGGGAGCTTTCCAAATGGGAAGAGTATATCTCTTCACTATGTGTGTGATGACTGTTTTCCGTAAGAGCTCTGACTAGACTATCAAGACCGACCACAGGTGCCATCAAACTGCACAGGACTGATAGTGAATTGAACTGTGGAGGTTTTTGTTACGGCTCCACGAGCTTGTTTACACTGTGACAACTGAGAGCTGGCGATAATCCAAATCAATAATTAACAGCTCAAAAGAACTTCATGTCTCAGGACACTCGGCTACTGTTTCCCTCTGAGAAGGAAGAGAATCAAGGAGCTCACTTTCAATCTGGACCATATTAGGACTTTTGGGTTGTGTGTAAGTCTGTCGAATCACTTGATAAACTAGAAATAATCCACTTCTGGGAAGAATGAGCCAGTCTTATATGATTGGGCTGTGGTTCTTTTCCTACTGCTGTGAGAAAATACTCTCACCAAAACAGCTTAAGGGAGAAAGGCTTTATTCTCAACACATGGTTGAGGGACACAGTTTATCATGGTGGGGAGGTAAAGACAATAGCCACTGATCACATGTAATTCACAATCTAGAAGCAGAGTCAGGAACCCCTGATGCTGCTCAACTTCTTTCCCCCCTTAACATTCTTGGGTTCCAACCAAAGAAAGGAGCCAAGCACAGTGGGTGGGGCTTCCTGTACTCCTTAATGAAACTGAGATAATCCCTTTATAGGCATGCTCAGATGCCCAACTCACAGGTGAGTATAGATTTGTTGTGGATTTGGTCTAATGTATTATGTTCATTGGTCCCCCAAATTTCATGGGAATCTGAATGGCTGCACATATGACGCTGATGATCTCTGCCCCCAGTTGGTTTTGATTGGTAAATAAAGTTGCCCGCAGCCAATGACTGGGCAGAGAGAAAGAGGCAAAACTTCTAGGATTCTCAGGCAGTAGACCGAGGGAGGAGCCAGGAAAGGAGTAGCTGCCATGCCTAAGAAGGGCAGGACAAAGAGACATCCAGGATGTAAGAGACAGGGATTGTGACCCAGGAGGGAGGCGGGTCTGGATCCAGGGCAGCCAAGATGGAATACAGATTTCAGTAAGTAATAACTCAGGAATATCGGAGGGGAGCGTGTGTTAGCTGCTTGGAGGTTTGGAAGTGGCCCAGTCATTGAGCTGCTAAAGGCACATTCGATTATAAGGCTATGTGTATGTGTCTTTCATTCAGGAACCAGAACATTGGGGCAGGAAGCAAAGAATGCACAGCCACTGCCAGGGTGATTTGAGTAGAGCTCATTGGCTATCGCAACATACATTCTCTCAAGGTGAAAATAAGCTCTCATCCCAGATACATTTGAAGCTGTTCCTTGTTTCCTGTTCTTTATATTTGTCTCCTCTCTCACAAATCCACCTTTGGGTAAGAGTGAAACACCTATAGGAGTGCAACGTAGAGTCTGAAGCTTTCAGAAGAGATGAGGAGCACACTCACATGTGGTGATGAATGGTCCTGTGGAACTTCTGGACTCCTTCCCATTGGCTCACCAAACTCATCTCTTTTCCTTGTATAAAAGCTTTTTGCACACACACACAGACACACACACACACAGACACACACACATACAAACGTACACACACACACACATACATGCACATGCACATACGCACACATGCATGCACACATACACGTACATCAAAACCCTCTGAAATAGAGATTAGAAACTAAGGGAAGGAAGGAGGAAGAGGAAGAGGAAGAACCGAAGAACCAATAAAACCCAGTCTCTTCCTCATTCTGTATTTAATTTGTTGCACTGATTCATTGACGCACTTTCATTTATGGCAGACATGTATAAGTTATCACTCATGAGTGGCGCTCGGAAGACTACTTGTTCGAGTTGGTTGTCTCCCTCCACCTTCGGGTTCTGGAGATGAAATTCAGGTCATCAGTCTTGGCATCAGTACCATCTCTCTGGCTCAATCCCATTTTTAAATAAGTCTATCTATTTCCCCCCTCATTGATTTCTGTCTCTAAGATTTTTCACTGAGAAGGGAATAGTCCAAGACTCCTATGTAATGAAGACTTGCTTATGCTTTTTATGAAAAAAAAAATGGTACTAACTTGACTTAGTGTCACATGAAAACAAACGAGGTTTGGGACAAGTACTTGTTGTAGGGGAATAAAGGGGTAATTTAAAGGTGCACAAGAAAGGGGTGGTTGTTTTTAATTGTATACATACATGAGATTCTTATGAATAAATAATAAGTAAACAAATAAGCAAATGAAGGAATGTGTGCAGTGAACACCTGATCCATGGTACATGCAAATGTCAAGATTAAAGAATTGGGCTCATACCTCTTTGAGAGGCTCTACTCAGCAGCTGACTTGAGACCAATGTAGATATGCACGGCCAAGCACTGGACATATGTCAGGGACCCCTATGGAAGAGTTAGGGGAAGGATTGAAGGAAGTTAAGGCCAAGATAATCCTACAGGAAGACCAACAGGGTCAACTAACCTAGACCCCAGAGACTGAGCCACCAACCAAAGAGCATAGAGGGGCTGAGCTGAGGCCCTCTGGCACATGATTAGCAGAGGGCTGTTTTGTCTGGCCTCTGTGAGAGATGATCCACTAGATCCTGCAGAAACTTGTTACACCAGGGTAGGAGGGATACAGGGTGGTAAAGCTGTCCCCTCTCAGAGGTAAAAGGGAGGGGAGATAGGAGGAGGAACTCTGTGAGAAAGGACCAAAATAGGGACAGCATCTGGGATGTAAATTGATTAATTAATTAATTTCTAAAAAGAGTTGGGCTCACAATAGAGCTAATGACCTAATTAACGGTCTGATTAGGTTTGTCTTGAAGCAAGAGTTAAGGAGTTCAGACATGAACAAAACTACTTTAAAAAAAAAAAACAAGGCTATTTTCAAAGCTCTGTACACTAGGATCAGACCTGAGAGAGGCAGCTGACCAAGGGTTCTGATTGTCTCTACTTCTCCTTCCACAGTTATGGGCTCTCCTACTTTTCCTGACAGTCTTAGAGTTGTATGCCTTTTTCATAGCCTCTTAATTTAGCTGTTATGAAATATGTCTTTTATTTATTCATTCACTTACCAGAGACTTAAAAAAATCACTCAATGGATTGGAAGTATTTTTGTTTTAGGGGATGTTATTGAACCACCAGATATATATTAGTCTTGGCAAGATGCATTTTATCCAATCTATTGCATTGAGGGTGAAAGACTCTGTAACATTGACCTAAACAGAACATCATGGAAACATTAATGGAGAATTTTTAAGCTCAACTGAATGTTGCCTGGAAAGTATGATAGAATATGAAGGGGAATGGCAAAAGTAATTAGCCAATATGTGTTTTTAAATTGATATTAAAGTTAAGTTCACTCTGATAGATACTGCAGACTAAAGGTACTATCTTGATAGATATATTTCAAAGAATGGTTCTCAATTCCTGGAGAGAAACATTCCATAATGCAAACAAAGGGGAGAAAAATACACATAAGAGAAGCAAGGAATAAATTATTATCCCATGTTTTCTAAGGTAACTTCTCTAAGAAAGTAGGGACCAGGTATCCAGATGTTGAAAGGCAATATGACAGTTCTATCAGCAGGCAGAATATTATATCCACATGTCTGTCCTTGTATAGTTTATAATCCTGATGTTCACACTTTAAAGATAAGCTTTAAGTATAAAATAAGAAAAAGAATATACCAGGGAGTATCAGAGTTAGATCAGCAGAAAAGACAATCAGAAAACATGGACAGACCACAGTGGAAAGAGACAGTCCTGTTTTAAATAGTAAAGTTGTACAGTATCACAAACATTCAACAAAACAGTTAAGAGGAAGCTAATAAAGAACTTCAAGAAGAAAAGGGAGAGTGGACTCATGAGTCAAGTGGTAAATGCTTGTCACATGAGCGTGAGGACCAGAGTTTGATCCTCCGTAACCACATAACAAGGCTAGGGATGATTGATGCCATGTGTTTCTAGTCCCAGAACTGGTAAATAGACATAGACAGATCCCTAGGCCTTGCAGGCCAACCAACTTAACCTACTGGACAAACTCTAGACTCTTGAGAACCCATCTCAAAGTGCTTAGTAGATGGTTCCTGATATCCAATATTAAGGTTATCCTCTGGCCTCCATGCACACATGCAGAGACTGCTGTGTCCTCGCCGGCAGCTTCCCTACCTCTCATGCCCATATCCTACACACATAAGAAATGAGAACATCGTAAAATTTATAAATCAGGGTCATACTTGATAGCCAATATGGGAAGAATTATATGAGAAGAGTTGTATGAGATATGAGATAAAGTCAAGAAGGTTATTGTGAGCACAGCTCATGACTCCAGAGGAGTCATGAGGTTCAAGATAGTCCTAGAGGGAAAGACCAATATCTTTTGATTACCTTGAGATAAGGATTACCTTGATGCACTATTTTTGTTGTTGTTTTAGTTTTGTTTGTTTGTTTGTTTTTTGGTTTTGCTAGATATTATCTCACTGTGTAGCTTTTGTAGTCTTGAAACTCTCTATATAGACCAGGTTGGCCTGGGATTCACAAAGATCTGCCTACCTCTGCATTCTGAGTATAGGGATTAAAGGCCACAATGACTAGCTTTGATTACCACATTAGTAAAAGTGTTGTTTAGGGGAAAAGTCAAGAAATAGAGAGAAACAAAGGTGGATATGTGGGGCAACTTTGGAAGTCATAGTTAATATTTAAGTAAGCTGGAAAGTATGAATGATATCTGTATACAAAGGTTAAGAAAAACACCTGGCGAGATCTTCCTGGTTGCTGCCGCCGCGGAGAGCTCGTAGGCATCACCCCACGAGCAAACTTGAGCCTCGGGACCACAGGTAAGACAAACTTTTCTGCTGCAAGTGACCTGCCTGGTACTCAGGTCACAAAGAGGCAAAATTCCTCTAGGACCGGGCACTTCCAGTATTGGGGGGGGGGGAGTCCCAAACCTGCGGATCCCTGCCCGAAGCAGCTCTCTGCTCGCAAACCCCGTGGGAGAGAGACCTCACCGCCTGGTAAGGTGGGCACACCTGAGGCTGCAGAGCAGAAGAGACCACCAACACTGCCCACCCCTGCCCACATCCCTGGCCCAAGAGGAAACTGTATACGGCCTCTGGGTTCCCGTAGAGGAGGGCCCAAGAGCAGCAGGACCGCTGCATCTGAGACACCCCCAGAACCTGAAGGGATCTACAGGATAAACAGTTCTCTGCACCCAAATCCCGTGGGAGGGAGAGCTAAACCTTCAGAGAGGCAGACACGCCTGGGAAACCAGAAGAGACTGCACTCTGCACACATCTCTGACACCAGAGGAAACACCAAACGCCATCTGGAACCCTGGTGCACAGAAAGGGCGGCACAGATCTTCCTGGTTGCTGCCGCCGTGGAGAGCTCGTAGGCAGCACCCCACGAGCAAACTTGAGCCTCGGGACCACAGGTAAGACCAACTTTTCTGCTGCAAGTGACCTGCCTGGTGAACTCAAGACACAGGCCCACAGGAACAGCTGAAGACCTGTAGATAGGAAAAACTACACACCCGAAAGCAGAACACTCTGTCACCATAACTGGCTGAAAGAAAAGAGGAAAACAGGTCTACAGCACTCCTGACACACAGGCTTATAGGACAGTCTAGCCACTGTCAGAAATAGCAGAACAAAGTAACACTAGAGATAATATGATGGCCAAAGGCAAGCGCAGGAACCCAAACAACAGAAACCAAGAATACATGGCATCACCGGAGCCCAATTCTCCCACCAAAGCAAACACGGAATATCCAAACACACCAGAAAAGCAAGATCTAGTTTCAAAATCATATTTGATCATGGTGCTGGAGGACTTCAAGAAAGACGTGAAGAACTCCCTTAGAGAACAAGTAGAAGCCTACAGAGAGGAATCGCAAAAATACCTGATAGAATTCCAGGAAAACATAAATAAACAAGTAGAAGCCCATAGAGGGGAGTCACAAAAATCCCTGAAAGAATTCCAGGAAAACACAATCAAACAATTGAAGGAATTAAAAATGGAAATAGAAGCAATCAAGAAAGAACACATGGAAACAACCCTGGATATAGAAAACCAAAAGAAGAAACAAGGAGCTGTAGATATGAGCTTCACCAACAGAAAACAAGAGATGGAAGAGAGAATCTCAGGAGCAGAAGATTCCATAGAAATCATTGACTCAACTGTCAAAGATAATGTAAAGCAGAAAAAGCTACTGGTCCAAAACATACAGGAAATCCAGGACTCAATGAGAAGATCAAACCTAAGGATAATAGGTATAGAAGAGAGTGAAGAGTCCCAGCTCAAAGGACCAGTAAATATCTTCAACAAAATCATAGAAGAAAACTTCCCTTACCTAAAAAAAGAGATATCCATAGGCATACAAAAAGCCTACAGAACTCCAAATAGATTGGACCAGAAAAGAAACACCTCCCGTCACATAATAGTCAAAACACCAAACGCACAAAATAAAGAAAGAATATTAAAAGCAGTAAGGGAAAACGTCAAGTAACATATAAAGGCAGACTTATCAGAATCACACCAGACTTTTCGCCAGAAACTATGAAAGCCAGAAGATCCTGAACAGATGTCATACAGACCCTAAGAGAACACAAAAGCCAGCCCAGGTTACTGTATCCTGCAAAACTCTCAATTAACATAGATGGAGAAACCAAGATATTCCATGACAAAACCAAATTTACACAATATCTTTCTACAAATCCAGCACTACAAAGGATAAAAAATGGTAAAGCCCAACGTAAGGAGGCAAGCTATACCCTAGAAGAAGCAAGAAACTAATTGTCTTGGTAACAAAACAAAGAGAAGAAAAGCACACAAACATAACCTCATATCCAAATATGAATATAACAAAAAGCAATAATCACTATTCCTTAATATCTCTCAACATCAATGGCCTCAACTCCCCAATAAAAAGACATAGATTAACAAACTGGATACCCAACGAGGACCCTACATTCTGCGGCCTACAGGAAACACACCTCAGAGACAAAGACAGACACTACCTCAGAGTGAAAGGCTGGAAAACAACTTTCCAAGCAAATGGTCAGAAGAAGCAAGCTGGAGTAGCCATTCTAATATCAAATAAAATCAATGTTCAACTAAAAGTCATCAAAAAGATAAGAAAGGACACTTCATATTCATCAAAGGAAAAATCCACCAAGATGAACTCTCAATCCTAAATATCTATGCCCCAAATACAAGGGCACCTACATACATAAAAGAAACCTTACTAAAGCTCAAAACACACACTGCACCTCACACAATAATAGTAGGAGATTTCAACACCCCACTCTCATCAATGGACAGATTATGGAAACAGAAATTAAACAAAGACGTAGACAGACTAAGAGAAGTCATGAGCCAAATGGACTTAACAGATATTTATAGAACATTCTATCCTAAAGCAAAAGGATGTACCTTCTTCTCAGCTCCTCATGGTACTTTCTCCAAAATTGACCATATAATTGGTCAAAAACGGGCCTCAACAGGTACAGAAAGATAGAAATAATCCCATGCGTGCTATCAGACCACCACGGCCTAAAACTGGTCTTCAATAATAATAAGGGAAGAATGCCCACATATACGTGGAAATTGAACAATGCTCTACTGAATGATAACCTGGCAAAGGAAGATATAAAGAAAGAAATTAAAGACTTTTTAGAATTTAATGAAAATGAAGGTACAACATACCCAAACTTATGAGACACAATGAAAGCTGTGCTAAGAGGAAAAGTCATAGCGCTGAGTGCCTGCAGAAAGAAACAGGAAAGAGCATATGTCAGCAGCTTGACAGCACACTTAAAAGCTCTAGAACAAAAAGAAGCAAATACACCCAGGAGGAGTAGAAGGCAGGAAATAATCAAACTCAGAGCTGAAATCAACCAAGTAGAAACAAAAAGGACCATAGAAAGAATCAACAGAACCAAAAGTTGGTTCTTTGAGAAAATCAACAAGATAGATAAACCCTTAGCCAGACTAACGAGAAGACACAGACAGTGTATCCAAATTAACAAAACCAGAAATGAAAAGGGAAACATAACTACAGATTCAGAGGAAATTCAAAAAATCATCAGATCTTACTATAAAAGCCTATATTCAACAAAACTTGATAATCTTCAGGAAATGGACAATTTCCTAGACAAATACCAGGTACCAAAGTTAAATCAGGAGCACATAAACCAGGTAAACAACCCCATAACTCCTAAGGAAATAGAAGCAGTCATTAAAGGTCTCCCAACCAAAAATAGCCCAGGTCCAGGTGGGTTTAGTGCAGAATTCTATCAACCTTTCATAGAAGACCTCATACCAATAGTATCCAAACTATTCCACAAAATTGAAACAGATGGAGCACTACCGAATTCCTTCTATGAAGCCACAATTACTCTTATACCTAAACCACACAAAGACCCAACAAAGAAAGAGAACTTCAGACCAATTTCCCTTATGAATAGTGGCGCAAAAATACTCAATAAAATTCTGGCAAACTGAATCCAAGAGCACATCAAAACAATCATCCACCATGATCAAGTCTGCTTCATCCCAGGCATGCAGGGATGGTTTAATATACAGAAAACCATCAACGTGATCCAGTATATAAACAAACTGAAAGAACAAAACCACATGATCATTTCATTAGATGCTGAGACAGCATTTGACAAAATTCAACACCCCTTCATGATAAAAGTCCTGGAAAGAATAGGAATTCAAGGCCCATTCCTAAACATAGTAAAAGCCATATACAGCAAACCAGTAGCTAACATTAAACTAAATGGAGAGAAACTTGAAGCAATCCCACTAAATTCAGGGACTAGACAAGGCTGCCCACTCTCTCTCTATTTATTCAATATAGTTCTTGAAGTTCTAGCCAGAGCCATCAGACAACAAAAGGAGGTCAAGGGGTACAGATCAGAAAAGAAGAAGTCAAAATATCACTATTTGCAGATGATATGATAGTATATTTAAGTGATCCCAAAAGTTCCACCAGAGAACTACTAAAGCTGATAAACAAGTTCAGCAAAGTGACTGGGTATAAAATTAACTCAAATAAATCAGTAGCCTTCCTCTACACAAAAGGGAAACCAGCCGAGAAAGAAATTAAGGAAAAGACACCTTTCATAATAGTCCCAAATAATATAAAATACCTCGGTGTGACTTTAACCAAGCAAGTAAAGATTTGTACAATAAGAACTTCAAGACTCTGAAGAAAGAAATTGAAGAAGACCTCAGAAGATGGAAAGATCTCCCATGCTCATGGATTGGCAGGATTAATATAGTAAAAATTGCCATTTTACCAAAAGCGATCTACAGATTCAATGCAATCCCCATCAAAATACCGATCCAATTCTTCAAAGAGCTAGACAGAACAATTTGCAGATTCATCTGGAATAACAAAAAACCCAGGATAGCTAAAACTGTCCTCAACAATAAAAGGACTTCAGGGGGAATCACTATCTCTGAACTCAAGCAGTATTACAGAGCAATAGTGATAAAAAACTGCGTGGTATTGGTACAGAGATAGACAGGTAGACGAATGGAACAGAATTGAAGACCCAGAAATGAACCCACATACCTAAGGGCACTTGATTTTTGACAAAGGAGCCAAAACTATCTAATGGAAAAAAGACAGCATTTTCAGCAAATGGTGCTGGTTCAACTGGAGGTCAACATGTAGAAGAATGCAAATCGATCCATGCTTATCACCTTGTATAAAGCTTAGGTCCAAGTGGATCAAGGACCTCCACATCAAGCCAGGTACACTCAAACTAATAGACGAAAAACTAGGGAAGCATCTGGAACACATGGGCACTGGAAAAAATTCCTGAACAAAATACCAATGGCTTATGCTCTAAGATCAAGAATCGACAAATGGGATCTCATAAAACTGCAAAGCTTCTGTAAGGCAAAGGACACTTTGGTTAGGACAAAACGGCAACCAACAGATTGGGAAAAGATCTTTACCAATCCTACAACAGATAGAGGCCTTATATCCAAAATATACAAAGAACTCAAGAAGTTAGACCGCAGGGAGACAAATAACCCTGTTAAAAAATGGGGTTCAGAGCTAAACAAACAATTCACAGCTGAGGAATGCTGAATGGCTGAGAAACACCTAAAGAAATGTTCAACATCTTTAGTCATAAGGGAAATGCAAATCAAAACAACCCTGAGATTTCACCTCACACCAGTGAGAATGGCTAAGATCAAAAGCTCAGATGACAGCAGATGCTGGCGAGGATGCAGAGAAAGAGGAACACTCCTCCATTTTTGGTGGGATTGCAGACTGATACAACTATTCTGGAAATCAGTCTGGAGGTTCCTCAGAAAATTGAACATTGAACTGCCTGAGGATCCAGCTATATCTCTCTTGGGCATATACCCACAAGATGCCCCAACATATAAAAAAGACACGTGCTACACTATGTTCATCGCAGCCTTATTTATAATAGCCAGAAACTGGAAAGAACCCTGATGCCCTTCAACAGAGGAATGGATACAGAAAATGTGGTTCATCTACACAATGGAATATTACTCAGCTATCAAAAACAATGACTTTATGAAATTCATAGGCAAATGGTTGGAACTGGAAAATATCATCCTATGTGAGGTAACCCAATCACAGAAAAACACACATGGTATGCACTCATTGATAAGTGGCTATTAGCCCTAATGCTTGAATTACCCTAGATACCTAGAACAAATGAAACTCAAGACGGATGATCAAAATGTGAATGCTTCACTCCTTCTTTAAAAGGGGAATAAGAATACCCGTGGCAGGGAAATAGAGAGGCAAAGATTAAAACAGACCCAGAAGGAACACCCATTCAGAGCCTGCCCCACCTGTGGCCCATACATATAGAGCCACCCAATTAGACAAGATGGATGAAGCAAAGAAGTGCAGGCTGACAGGAGCCGGATGTTGATCTCTCCCGAGAGACACAGCCAGAATACAGCAAACACAGAGGCGTATGCCAGCAGCAAACCACTGAATTGAGAATAGGACCCCCGTTGAAGGAATCAGAGAAAGAATTGGAAGAGCTTGATGGGCTCGAGCCCCCATATGTACAACAATGCCAAGCAACCAGAGCTTCCAGGGACTAAGCCAGTACCTAAGGACTATACATGGACTGCCCCTGGACTCTGGCCTCATAGGTAGCAATGAATATTCTAGTAAGTTCACCAGTGCAAGGGGAAGTCCTTGGTCCTGCTAAGACTGAACCCCCAGTGAACTAGATTGTTGAGGGTGGGCGGCAATGGGGGAAGATGGGCAGGGGAACACCCATAAGGAAGGGGAGGGGTGAGGGGGATGTTTGCCCGGAAACCGGGAAAGGGAATAACACTCGAAACGTATATAAGAAATAGTCAAGTTAATACAAAAATAAAAAAAAATAAACTTTAAAAATTGCATTTACAAACAATTAAAAAAAAAAAAAAGAAAGAAAAACACCTGGCTGACTGGTTGGCAAGACCAGTAAAGACAGAAGGAAAACCCAGACACGTATAAAAACCCCCAAGGAGACAAAGGGAGGAGCAGGTGTGTGGAAAGCCGTAATAGCTTCTGCTGTTACAAGATGGCGCTGGCTTCCGTTGTGGCAGCCTGGCTCCTCCCTGTAAACAAACTGTGTGCACATGCGCAAGGGTGTGTTCGCGCCAAGTCTTTGCCCACCCCAGGGCATGCCAATGAGATCATGGCTATGCGGCCAATCAGGAAGGAACACGTTGCTTTGGGGGATATAAATCTAACACTCTCTGGGGCCGCAGCGTCTCCTCTCTTCAAGATGCAATAAACACTTTGCTGCAGAAGGATCCTGGTGTCCGCGTGCGTTCTTGCTGACGAGACGATAGCGCGGGACACAGGTGACCCAACCCTAGGATAAATCTGTCAGTGAACAAATAAAACGAGGCTAAGGACTAATTCTCCATGTGTGAATCAGTGGGGAGGATTTCAGAAATTAGAGAATGCATTAGAAAATCAATTATAGGGGTTGGGGATTTAGCTCAGTGGTAGAGCGCTTGCCTAGGAAGCGCAAGGCCCTGGGTTCGGTCCCCAGCACCGGAAAAAAAAAAAAAGAACCAAAAAAAAAAAAAGAAAAAAAAAAAAAGAAAGAAAATCAATTATAGGGTCTTTCCAAAAATCACTTAGAAAGGATAGAAGAGAAATAGCACAGTAATTAGAGGGTAACTGTGGAATGGAGAGATGATTTTATGTCTTTCTTTTAGATCTGTAGATTGAATCATATTTGGATGATATTGGAAATGACTTACTGGTAAGAGAAAAATCGCAGAATAGAGAGAATAGCCTTGTTGGGCACCAGTGGAAGGGGAAGCCCTTGGTCCTGCCAAGGTTGGACCCTCCAGTGCAGGGGAATATTAGGGGGGTGGCAATAAGGGGGATATATAGGGGGAATACCCGTATGGGAGAGGGGGAGGGGAGGGAATGGGGACTTATGGACAGGAAACCGGGAAGGGGAATAACATATGAAATTTAAGTAAAGAAATATATCTAATAACAAATTAAAAAAAAGAAAATAGAAAGAACTGTCAGACTGCGAGTCCTAAGCAATGTGACAGGACAAGACTGGGTAGGAGGAGGACCCTACATATTCAGATAGGCAGTGGTGACATTGATGACCATAGGGTAGTGGGTAGAAAAGTAAGTGAGTATATGTGGAAATTCTCCTGGGAATCCTCTCATGTTTGGGTTAAAACTCAGTTCTTTCCAGTTTTCCAGAACAATCTAATCAGCCCTGCTTAAGAGTTCAAACTTGCTATTACATATTAGATTGTTCTTAATCCATCACATAAGTTTAAATTAAATTAGATGTTTTCATCTGGCTTAAACATTCTTTGTCAAAAGACTTTGTCAAAAGAACAGAATTTCATGGTCAATGTTCTCCACATGTAAATACACTGCTCAGGTCATGTTTCCCTTAGGGAACTCCATAACTAGCTGGTTCATATATCAATGCGTAAATACTATCCAAGTAAATTGTCAGGCAAAACATGGATATTATAGATATTATATATTTTATATAATATATGTATATATAACATATATACTCATAAAGTTTAATAGGGTTAAATCTATTTATTTATATAGTGAACTAAAAATTTGCAACCATTGGACTAGTCCCTCAAAGACAGTTGCACTTTAGTTTAGTAGGCAGATATTCATTGTGTATATAATTTATCAATTATATGGTTATGATAACAATCACCTGCTATGTATATGCTGTAGCAATGATATGAATGTATGTGTATTGTTGGATTTAATATTTTGAAAGGACATGTGGATTCTTACATTTCACCTGCAAAATACTTCTTTAAGGTTACGTCACAAATATTACATTTTATGGATGAGAATATGAAAAATGGGCAATGGTTATAAAACCCACTGAAGATAACAATGGATAAAGGTAGGTTTCCTGTCTGACATACATTGTGGATATACCCACAACTCCAAAGTCTAAACAGCTAACTAAAATATAAGCATATGAATAGAAACAAAGAAAAGTTTAGAAGATCAAGGTCAAGAGGAAGCCTACTTTATGACTGTAAGCATCCTTGAGGGGTTGGCAAATCACAATAAGCATTTTAAAACTCTAGGGAAATTACCTGAATTTTGGCATCAAGAGAAGTGTGTGTGTGTGTGTGTGTGTGTGTGTGTGTGTGTGTGTGTGTGTGTGTGTGTTTTGCAGGAACCATTTCCCAGGGTGTTACATGAAGAATAAGAGAGAGAGAGAGAGATTGACAGAGAGACAGAGAGACAGAGAGACAGAGAGACAGAGAGACAGAGAGACAGAGACAGACAGAGACAGACAGAGACAGAGACAGACAGACAGACAGACAGACAGAGAGACAGAGAGAGAGACACACACAGAGAGAGAACGAGAATGAACTATTTTTTTTTCTAGAGCAGGTACAAGGAGAAATGAAGAGACTAGAGCAACAGCAGGGTGAAAAACTTAGGCAGCAGCTTGTAGTGACCTTGAATGAAGGACTAACTCACATGAAGGTCACTGAAAAACATATCTATTTTTGAGATTCTACAACTGCACTGCTTAGATATTTATAAATGTCTAAAGTTGAGAGATTGTAAACAGGAACCAATATTGTCCCAAACGACCTTTATTAACCATTTGTCACCAACTTCTGTGTTTACCATAATATTTCTTAAATTACCATGAAAAAGCTTTGAAATACATTAATGAGATAGTAGTAGTTACAAATCCCAAAGCTAATATTATAAAATGTCATTTGAATATGATAGCAGGGATTTATCCATTCATTTGTAACCCACCTAAATGATGTCCCTAACAATGTATTCAGTAATGCATGGATTAATTATTTTCTCATGGCCGATGACTATCAAATTCCATGTAGTCTTTTCCACAATAGAACATGATATCCAGGGACCCATGTCTCTAGGTTCACTCATGCTTGGCACAGAATAAGCATTCTCATATTCCCTTTGAAGCAAGAGATGTGTCTCAAAGTGTGGTCTATAGACTCCTGAGCTTCCTAGAACTGTTTGAGAAATGTCAAAACGAATTATATAATGTTAAGGCATATTCACCAGACATTCTCTTGAAAATAAATAAAATGAACTTGTCACCATAATGTAAACAACTGACAGCATTTAGTGCCAGTGGTAAGACTCAAGCTTTCAAAAGAAAATTAGAATTTGGGGGAAATTTGTATCACCTTCTGTGAGCTTGGCAGCTTCTTGTGATTTAGAACCTTTCCAGTGAGATTTGAAATGATATCAATGAATGTGATCCTTTTATATTACATAATAAGACACATCTACATTTGAAATGTCTTCATGCTTCAGTGAACCAATACATTTTGTATAACCAGAACATAGTGTTACAGAATCACGCAAGAGAAAAAGCTGCTTATAAAGAATGAGTTGAACCACAGTATTTTATTTTAACAGAGTAAAAAATGTCACTGACCTGGCATGTCATGCCCTCCCCTGTAAGGAGCTATTGTGTGTTGAGTTCGGCTATAGAAGCAGAGAGAACTGTCCACCAGATACTTATCACCAGAACACTACCACTAATATGTCCCCTCATTTGTTACTCCATATATCTGTGAGGTATGATTTTTGTCACGGGGATCAAACAAAATATATTGCAACTACATAAACATAAAACATGTATGAGAATCCCATTAATTTCTATTAAAATAACTATTAAATTACAGAAATATTAATCAATGGCCACATGCTATCATTTTGCTTGTTGAAATCAATTGTTTCTCATATCATATGTTGATTGCATAAAATGTAATAGCTAATGCTGTTTTGATGAACCAATAAATATTCTTCTTGGCTTGCACATACAGCTTAGTAAACAGTTACATAAACAATATTTTCAAGAATTAAGGGGATAAAATGCAGTAAACTCTTCCAAAAGGAATGTGAACCAGAGTACTACTATTTATTTATGGTGGTAAAAGGAGGAAATCTTTGTATTTATAATATAACTCAGTTAATCAAGCCAGAATTGGTCTAGGAGACTATACTTTTTACCATTTATTTTATATGTCAAACCTGTAAAAATTATTTTCTAGTTTCTGTTGCTGAATAGATATAAATTAGATACAAGAAGTTCTATCCTGTAATGATTCCCACTCTGGTCTAAATAGTGTCTGAAAAGTCTAATATATTCACTACATTTAGGAGGGAAAAAAAAAGAATTAAGGAACAACAAAAGTCCATTGCAGAGTCTCGCTTGGGGAAAGGTGAAGAGAAGTAGATGTTTTCGGAACTCTTACTGGCATTCGTGTGGAAGAAGGAATCAAACTTATCTGCTCCAGCGAGCATAATGAGTGCAGCGGCTGGAATTTGCAGGGAGGGAGCTTTTAGAAGACTCACAATTAGAACTGTTTAGAGAGAAGAACGTGCTGCTTTCTTTAGATATTGATTCTGTTAAAACGGTTGCTATTTATAGCACCGACTCTAAGCAGGGCACAATCAGACACAAGACATCACTTCATGAGATCCATATAATGACCCCCAACTGAAAGGTCTCATTATGCCTGTGTTTTATCAACTATGAAATTTCGATGTTTAATTATTCATTAGCTCACCTCGCTGATCCGAAAGAAGGTACCAGGGACAAGATTCTAATCTACTTTCTCTGAATCTCCAAGTCAGGGTATATACATTTAAAGCCATCTTTTTATAAAATATGGAATAACAGCTTTGAGAAAAGTTTGGAGAAACTTGGTTACAAGTGTTTGATGGGTCATCAAGATGAAATATCTAACATCAAGCTAGATGTCAAGATGAAATATCTGCCAACAAGCTGGATGTCATGAATCCAATCTTTGGGACCCAGATGGTGGAGGGAGAGAGACAACTCTCACCTGTTGTTTTTTGACCTCCATACAGGCACCATGGCACATGCATGAGGTACATGTTGAATAAATAAACAAACACCATTGCTCTTTTTAAAGGCAACCATTTGTTGTTGTTGCTGTTGTTTGCTTCTGATGGTGATTTTATTTATTTATTTTTAAGTCTGGAAAGTGGGATGGCATCTAGTAACAATATTCTCTCAACTTTTCACAATGTCAGAAACCATTTATTTTTGGCAAGTAGTGGGGGAATATCTGTAAGTGTCATGTTAGTCAGGGGAACAAAATGCAAAGAGGGGAGAATGTCGATGGTTTTTACATTGACTTTGTCAATGTGGACTTAACTTTGGAGGCTGTGATGTCAGGTGATTTACTGCCAACAAATTTAAACAGTATAATTTGGAGTAAGACATTCCTGGTGTAATTCAATCCCTAGTACACAAGAAACAACAATTACATCAAAACTGAACTCAGGGTATGTGTCATTTCTTTCAAGAAGATGGGTTCTGGATATAGTCTGCCTGTAATTAGCTAAGGGCCTAAGGAAGGATCTGGACTGCTCTTGTTCATCCAGAAAGCATAGAGGTCATTTGGGTTATTAGCCACCTCTGGTCCTGGTTGTAGGGGATTGGTGAAGGCTCTGGCTGTACAGGTAATATAAAGCCCATTTAGATGACTAGCCACCTCTATTTCTGGTTGTAGGAGATTGATATGAATGACCCAACACAGATCACCAGGCTATAAATTATGTCCAATTCCTAGCCTTCTGGGAAGAAAAACAAGTTTTACATCTTTCCCATTGAACAGACATTCTTGGATGCTTAACATTCAAGATTTGTGGGCACCAGGACCTCCTTGTTCCTAACCAAGTACATGTTCAATTAGTATGCAAAATACATGTAGCTGTAAAAAATGAATATAGGTCACTTCTTAGAGACTGTGTGAAATGTGTAATGGTAATCTCGGGTGTCAATGTCCCTGCTTTATTGGTTATTTTTCCATCTGACAAGACTGACTAAATGAAGGAAATGTTGATTCTGAGTTACAGTTCAAGGGGATTCAGGGCATCATGGCAGCGAGGGAGCAAGAGGTGGTTGATAACACTGAACCCAAAGACAGAGAGCAGAGAAAGATAAACACTGGTGCCCAGAAGGCTTTCTCACTTTATCCAGTGAGGACTCCATCTACTGGAAGTGTCCCATTCAGAGGGTGGCTCTCGATTTCCTCCATCAACCTATTCCTCAGAATCCCTAATAGAGATGCGCTTCTTCATTGATTCTACCAAGATGGCAATATTAATCACCACAACTGAATCAAAGAGATAGTCAATGTCCAAGAAAGGATTATATCTGGATATATCTGCAAGTCCCTTCCAGAAGAGACTGCATTTAAATCAGCACTGTACTGCCTGTGACAGAGCCAGCCTCAACTACCCATAATGGAGACAATCAACAGACTGAGATCCCATGTAGAACAGAGAACAGAAAAGTGTAAATTTTTTTTTTGGTCTTCTAGAATAGGCACATTAATCTCCTGGCCTAGAACATGAGACCCCCCTGGGATGTCTGGCCTTTGCCTCTGTGGGTTCTTTTAGATTTGTGCCTCAACAAATCTAAGTTCCTAGACTCTCAGATTTGAGTGAATTACAGCATTAGCTTCCCTAATTCTCTGGTTGCCAATGATATACTCTAGGTTTTTGCAGAGTCTATAATCACCAGTCAATTGCCCTAAGAAAGACTTTCTATTTGTCTACTATATTCTTTTACACTGCTGAGTATGTATTTTTATAAATATCTTATGAAAACAATGTTTTTTTATTCTAATGAGTTGAATTATTTTCCAAATGTAGACATATTAAAAGGTCTGACCTAAAACAACAAATTATATTTAAGTTTTTAATTAAACAAATTTACTTGGATATGACCTTTATCTTGGTTAAAAATGAGTTTTAAGAATTTTGTTGTTTATTTAAGCTTGTATACCTGAACTTAAAATTTTTATGTTGTAAAATTTTTGTGTCGTAAGTAGAAGAGTCATAACAAGTCATTGCCTAATTTCATCATCATGAATCTAGGATTGGTTTTAAGGAGTTGGAAAAGAGACACTCTAAGATCATATAACATGATGTGAGCTATTTTCATATACATCCCTTTGTTCTAGCTGTGTTGGACTAATTAAGATAATAGAACAGAACAACAATTAAAAGGCAGTAAGCATTAGAGAGATATGCCCAATTCTTTTGCTATTTCAAAACAACAGTGAATTGTAGAACCAGAGTAATTAAACGCATAAAATTAAATGTCTAACTTTGTTTACTCTGTAGCAAGAGGCACCAAAGAGAACAGCAGAGAACAGCTTTATGCCAGAATGCATCCTTGAAATAAGGGCGCCCCTTTCAGAATGTCACTTAGCGATCTTACCCGGAGTTTAGTCTTCTGTAATCACATGAGTCAATTCATGATACAGACTTCAAGGTTTCTAAAAAAATCTCTGTCAATTTTCCACCTCCTTATTGGTAACGGCCTCTGTTGCTATGAGGTTTCACGAGCAGCTCTGGATCATAAAAGCTGTGGCCAGTGCGTTTGTTGTCACTCTGAAGCAAAGCCAGATGAGCTGGTCTTTTAGTGACAGCAAAGTTACAACTGTCATTTTAAAACATAAAACGATCTACGAAAATAAATTTTTCACATTTTAAGTATCACTAAGTTGACAAGTTCTGTATATGCATGCATTTATTACACATATGCACAGTGTTACTTCTAAGACGGGGAATATTTGAGAGCACAATGATCAGCTGCATACCTGACATTTCACAGAGTTAAAGATAAACAACTGGAAAATGAGCAAGAGCGTGAAGTTTTCCTCCTCAAGATC
Organism: Rattus norvegicus; assembly: GCF_021556685.1. NCBI lineage: Eukaryota > Metazoa > Chordata > Mammalia > Rodentia > Muridae > Rattus > Rattus norvegicus. The sequence goes on from NC_141540.1 coordinate 54,413,579, forward strand.
TTGTGCGACATTTTTGAAACTTGGCAACCAGAATTTGTTAAAAAAGGTACATGTGTCATCTGAGTACTGAATCGTGTAATTTGGAGATGTAAAAATTAAAGGGATGCAAAAACAGGGGATATTCTTCCATCTGCTTAAAGCTTCATTTGCTACAATATATACATCGATGAAACTTGCTTTATAACATGTGAAATGGTTTTTACCGTATTGAAGGCATCTTAGGCCCCTGCATATAGAAAGAAAAGTCACTGGTAGGAAGTTTGATTTCACTTTGAAAAATACATTGCTAAAACTGGGCAAGCATTTTGAGGTTGCATTTTCCATATTGAAAGCTACTTGCCTAAGGATGAGTCCTCAAGCTCTGCCTAAATCCTTCATCTCAGCTCTGTGTTCCTTGCTCAATCTTCTATAAACTGTGGACTCACTCAACTCAAAAGAGTACTGACTATGCCAAAAGGCATTGGAAATAGCCCTAGAATAGTTTACTCATGGAGAATACAAGTTCTAGAATCAGCCTATGATGCCATCAATAAATAGGCAGGTTCTTTTCTAACGTGGTAGAGATACACAAAGACATTGTATTCCACTATCCAGGAAACATGATGATGTCATTTGCAGGAAAACGGATGGAACTAGAGATCATTGTGTCCAGTGAGATATGTTAATTTCACAAAGATCACCATGATGGCTTATCCTTCATATATGGGTTAGAGACATGAAAGTAAGTAGCTTAGTGGGATGTAAAGAGGAAGGAGTTATATTGGAGAAGGTGATAGATGGTCATTATGATCAAAGGACATGTCAGGTGCATGTCAAGTTGTGAGAATGAATCTTATTATTTAGTGCACTTTGTATAGGTGCAAGCACTTTAAAGACATAAGCTACATTTTCTGTGGATTTGAAAAGCTTGCTTTTGCCAGCCATACTGCCCTAGGAAAATGATCTTTTTCCTTCCTCCAAACATAGGATTCAATCTGGTTCCCCATGTGTCATTTTTCTTGGTTTCTGACTGATGCAAAATACTGTGTTATAGAGAGAATCCAAGATTCTATGGAAGAGACACATCAAGTGGCTTGGATTTTCATAACTTTTGTTCTTTAATTTTCCTTGGATATCTCCTGTGCATCAATGCTTCAATTTTATGTAATGTTTATGAATGAATGAATGAATGAATGAATGAATGGAGAAAGAAAGAGAGAGAGGGAGGGAGAGAGGGGGAGAGGGAGAGGGAGGGAGGGGGAGAGAGAGAGAGAGAGAGAGAGAGAGAGAGAGAGAGAGAGAATATTGATGTAACAGCATGAGCCCACCTAGAGGCTTCTCTTCATCTCAAACACTGAGAAAAAATAAATTCTAGGCATTCCTCCCTATTTTGTAGTTAAAATTCCACAAAACTAGAAGGCTTACTTTAGCAGCTGTTGAAATAAGCAAATGCAATATAGAAGTGTTGAAATGAATTTAAATAAGCATTTGGAATGCTTAAAGACGTCGTTACTCCTGTGTGTAGGTTGGTAATATAAGTGTATTTAAAAGTAGTAATTTTTTCCTGTTCTAGACAGACTTAAATTCTAATTAACAAACATTTTTTTTTCATTCTCATTACTCAGACCCTACTATCAACTCAAGGTGTTGGAAATAGAGAGAAACTTGCCCTGAGTTAAGGCTAGAGGATTGCTAGAACTATTGTTGAATTTTAATGTTGCTATCATAGAAAAACCGTCAATGGAGATAAGAAATAATTTCTTTATAAGAACTATTTATACCTGATGACTGACTCCATGGCCTCACATGAGCAGTTCAAGAGATTAGGCCTGACAATCCCAGGCTCCAAGCAGCCTGGTCACCTGGCCTGAAGTAAGGACAATGGGTCAGCAACAGTTTCCAGCCTTCAATCCCAGTAATAGTTCTGGAATGTTCTTAAGAGATAGAACAAGATAAAGCCATCTCCCCCAGAATTCCTCAACAACAGATTCAAGTCCACAAGTGCTGATGAAGGTTTTAGAATGTCCCTAAAAGATAGAGTAAGATAAGGTCACCTACCCTTGAATTCCCCTAATGCCTAGTAAATTGAGCCTGTGAGCTCACTCAGGTGTCTATTTTGGTAATGAGAGACCCCAGTATGTTGTAATTCTGTACAATAAAACACTCTTTGTTTGCATTACATAGTATTTGTCAGGGTATTATTCTTGGGTGAATTTTGAAGCCATGACATTGCCGGCTAAGTCATTTGGTTCTTAGAATTACTGTCACTCCTATGTCCTTGCATTTTCCAACAGGTCTATAGCACAGAGGCTTAGGTCAGTGGCCACTCTTGGTCCTCGAAATATTTTTTTTTTGCCTGTGCTTGATCAGCAGTACTTGTGATTTGGGTTGTCTCTTGATGACACATTGTATCTTTAAGCAGACTCCAAATAAGAGTTTATCTGACAAATCTCTAAATCTGTATGCTGTGTACCTTCACAGCACATTCTTTTGTGGTATGATTCAAGCACTGACTGCTTCAGTCTTTTCAGTTCCTCTCATCATAACACATTCTCAGCAGAACACCATCTGCATTTATAAATTCTTAAGAACTGGGTGCTTGATTTCCAAATGCTCGAGTGTCTCTGTCATTCCATTTCCATCTGAGCTAGAATACTTAACATTAATAAAGGGTGTTCTTTTTCCAACCGAAGGCCATTGATCCTATTAGCTAACAAGCATTTGAGGTATCCTTAGAAATGCTTTTCAGATGCAGAAAATAAGCCTTGCAAACAAGGAAGAGTCACAGAGTGATCTGAAATCCTGCTTCTGCTCACTCACAAATAATACTGTTGTGATGTCAAAAGAAATATGTTTTCACCCTTTCCTTTAGTATATGTATACAACTTTCATAGACCTTTATAAGAAATGCAATGTTCTGTATGTCATGCATCAAACAATATTCAGTAATGAATTGTGTTATGTAAGTCATATGAGTATCAGTTTTTGGAATCATATTCATTCAAAGGACATCCATGGTTGGCATTTGTTTTTCATTTGTTCACCATGCTCTTATTGAGAAACTTATTAAACTGACTAAAGAACATACTGACCATGTAATATTCATATTATCCAATAGATGCATAATATATCTAGATATTAATATCAATTTTATATAAGTTGTATTAGAATATATTCTATATAAAATAGAATATTATATTAATATAAATTTATATTAATAATATGGATTACATATGTATAGAGAGAATATAATTATGATATATTTTACATATTCAAAAATATATTTTAATTTGATCCTCACTTTAATGAAGCAATATTGTTTAGTTATGATTCTTTAGGAAAGAATCAACATGGTAGAACATGTATGGATACAGATATATAGACAGACAGACAGACAGACAGATAGAAAAAGGATGAAACAAGGGAAGGAAATAAGGGAGGAAGGAAAGCAGAATAGAGAGAGACATAGCCAAAGGATTGGGAGATGAGATGGAAAGGCAGGAAAGCAATTGGTTTCCAGAAACTGACAGACATGATTTTGCAGGTCAAGACCAGAATCTGTAGACAAAAATAGTAATCCAGAAATTCAGAAAACAACCAATACTGGCGTCGTCTTTGAGATCTGGAGGCTGGAGGATGAAGGCTGGGTCAGAAGTCTATGTCACAGATTTGAGGGAGGATTGCTTCTTGCGGGAAACCCGAGTCTACCCTCTTAAGATATTCCATGTATTGTTATGGGCATTGCCCTCATTGCAGAGAATAAACTGATTTATGACATCTCAGAGACACCTTTGCAGTAGCATGTAGATTGTCATCTGATCAAGTAACTGGGCACATAGTTGTCACACCAAGCCAGCCCTCACAGTTTGGATTGCTAAACTTATTTAATGCATAAGGAGATAATGGATCAGAGAAGACGTACTGAGATTCATTCAGATAATACTTTGTAGAGGGCCGCAATAACATTCGCCACCACTAGATGGCGCTGGCTTCCACTGCGCCCCACGTGGAAGGCCGAGCTAGACAAGATGGCGCCGGCCTTCGCCGCGCCAGCCGACTTCCTTTCAGGAAGTTAACTGTGTGTGCATGTGCAAGAGTGCCTTCGTGCCAGGTCTTTGCCCACTCCGGGGCGTGCCTTATGAGATCATGGGTAAGCGACCAATCAGGTGTGGATGCGCCACGCTAGGGTTTATATAAGCGCACCATTCTGGCGCGCGGGGCCTCTCCTTAAGATATTAATAAAGTTTGGTTGCAGCTAGGATTCCTATGTCCCCGCGTGTTTTCTTGCTGGCGAGAGGGAGCGCGAGGGACAATACTTGAGTATTTAGAGTAATATTGTGATGGGCTGTATGCTTTGTTTTAAACCACAAGGCCTATTACAAAATCTAGGATTATTTCTGGTGGAAAGTATTTGGTTAGAAGGCATTTATTAATCTCTCCAAGAAATATTTATTGAGACGTCAATAAGTAAATGGCATGATGATAGGAGCTGGGGGAATAGATGAAAGAATAAGACATACAACTGGTAGAGCAACAGGAGACCAATAAACCTCAGAACTACATACGTCAGGAAAAAAAAAAAAACCAGAAAAATGCAACCATAAGAGAGGGACAGTGATTGCTTGCATTGGTGATATTTGGAGAACCGAATGAAGGCAGACCATAAACCATGCCCGTGTCTGTACCGAAGCATCATTTTCTGTTCATAAGCAAAGCAGGTGCATCAGCCCTGAGATGGATGGGTGCCTGGCATGCTTCAAGATCGGCAGGAAACCCGTATGACTGGAACAGAGAGAATAAAACAGACTGGTGGAGTAATGGCATCCACACAGGGAAACAGAACATCGTTGTTCCGAAGACACAGGGAAGAAAAGGATGATCAGGTTTGAAAGAGCTTGAAAATATATATTTTCCCCCAAAGAGAAATTTTTCAATAGGATTTCTGAATTAGAACAAAAGCAAAGCAAAGCAGGGACCAATGTAACAGAGCAGGCCTGACTTAGAAGCAGCGGATCTAAAGGTACAAAAGATTGAAATGAAGATGTGTGGATACCCAGGATGGCTTGCCAATATACAGAATTCATTAGAGAAATCAGGATGATGTCTAGGAGGAGACAACAGACAGTAAGTGAATACTTTGCAGCCTGAGTAAGGAAAATCAAACAGGCATTAAGACCTTTGGGGGGAACTGATTTCAAGCTAATGAGGAACTGAAACGAAGAAACTTCATTCTGGTGCATCATGAAGAGAACACCATGGGAGGAGTTCCAATAGTCAAAGAAATATCTGGGAACATCAGCAAACATATTTTAGGGGCCAGATGCATTTATTGTGCATTAGGACCTCTTAATTGGTATAAGAAGCACCATAACGTGTTCTTATTAGCAACGAGGAAATCGGAATAAGAAGACATACCAAATCCCTTAGTAAAAGTTACACAGCTGGTAAGCAGTTGTGGTAGTCAGTAAACTCAATCAGGCTGGTTCCTGTAAATGGAATTTAATAATCTCTATTAGTTGTTAATACAACCCAGCCAGCCCCTAGAAAGGCAAGATCCTATGTTTTGTTTTAAATCAGCTCTAGCACTATTATTGGAGTTGCCCCCATCTGTATTTTATTTGCTAGACTGTCTGCTCCTAGCTGCCTTACCCAAGTACTTGCTGTTTGAATATCTCCCAGGGTACTTCTGTCCCATCAGCATGGCCTCAGAGGCCATTTCATTCAGGCCTGTGCTCCTGGACCATCACATCTAATGAAGAGCTCCTGTTCTCTCTGTCTTCCTCCTCCATCACGTTCCTCCACTCTTCTCCTTCGTGGTACTTGTGACCCTCAGGCCTGGTGACTAAAACTACCTCTTCTATTCTCCCCAGCAACTAGCTATAGCCACATTTATTTAACCAATATCTTTAAACTGGAGAGCAAGGTTTACACAGCATCATTTGGGGCACTGGAGAATCTGCTCCTTAGGGAGCAACCAGATCTTGGGGGCTAGTATTTAGTATTTAGCATTTGAGTGCATAGCAACACCAGATCAACACCCCCAGTGGTTTCCCATCTTAACCAGTAGTCTCGCAAAGCATTTGATAATTCCCATAATCAAACAATATCTGTAGAACACAACCAATTTGAAATTGTGCTTGTAAACCTTAAAGGAAATAGTTTGAAGAGGATGGGAAAATTTGATGAAATGTGGAGTCAAACTACAGGACTATTTCTAGGTTGAGTCAATAGACATGGGCCCAGAGAAAAAGAAGAGCTCTAGAAATGTCTGATTTAGAAGGCAGAGCAATGGAGTCATCGGGGAAAACTCCATTGTCTAAACTTGCAGCTGTTAGGAATTTGCAATGAGATGACCACAATCATTATCACGTACACGGGAACCAGAGATTCAGATTCTTTCAATTCTCCAGACATGGGGAAGACCATTTCCTTCTTAGAGATAGCAGAGGTCAAATAAATGCTAAAAAACTAAGCAAGAGGCAAGGATAATGTTAAGTATTAAATTTGTTCTGTCTCAACCCAAATGTCTGCTCTTCGTGCTATGTCAGCTTCCCCCAAAGGGCGGTTCCTGGCATAGCCTTTTTAGTATTCTTCTATAGGAGTTCTCCAACATTTAAGACAGAAAAGCACTTAAAGACTAAAAACACACATAAGGAATTATAAATAAAACAATGAAGCAATGTGTTCCCAACCAAGGGATATTTACAAAGAAAAGACTTGTGGACTAGAAGTGATACATGCGGGCTGGGGTTGGTGGGGGAAATGGGGTGAACCCCAACCCTGCTGCTGATGTAGGAGCGATGAGGATAAACAAATGTTTACTCTTCTGCATCCGAGTTCTTTAAAGCGAGGACGTCCAAAACCTGAGCAGTGGAATGACACTTCCACTGAGCGGTTTGGGCTGTGTCCCCTGCACAGCTGAACACCATCTGCCGTGGAGGAGGCACAGTGGCGAACTGGAAGGCAGTCCAGGCTCATGTTTGAAAACTTGGCAGTGACTTCACATTGCAGCATGGCTAAAGCTTGGAAGGACTGGGAGCATCCCTGAACTAGCCGACTTACTGTCATTCGAGCACAGAAGCAAACAAACAAAGCAAGAAAACATTCGGCCCAATTCAGGGGATATTTTCTACAGCTTTTCTCATAAGAGACAAACCTTCCAAATAATAGGCCAGATTCCAATTCCTATTACCAATTTAGTACAGTTCCACAATGCAAAACTAATTAGTGGATTCTATGTGTGTGTGGGGGGGCTGGGAGTGAAACTGGGGCATTTGGAGGGGAGGTCTGACTCAGAACGTTGGTTGCCACAATCTGTTCCGTGGCACACCAGAATCTCTTAAATGGGCTAATTTGTCCTTCGAATTTTATTCTGGCTTTGAAATGCTCTGCCACAGAACAAATCCGAATAAGCCATGCACTGAAAGTATGAGTGGAATCCCATAAAACTGTTGGAACTGGTTTCTTAATGGTCAGCTCACTGGGGCTAAGTTATCCATTTACAGAAGTTTAACAGATGTAGGCTACAGTAGGTATATATTTTCCCTGCTGGGTTGAATTTTTAGAGAGACAGCCAAGAAGTATACAGGGGGCAGAAAGGAGGCTTGTGTGATGCTCACATCCCTGGCAGCTAACACCAGTTTGCCTAATCCACAAGTGCCATTTGAGCAGATGGAAAAATCTGCCTGCCTTAGAAACTACCCATCCATCTCTGGGGCTTAATTGTCCCAGGTGTTGTGGGCATCTGCCAGACTTATTTACGACGACCAACGCTTGCTTGAAAAGTGGGGGTGCTAAAGGCTCACAGCTTCTCTAGGACAGGACTAAAGAACATGCGGAATCATAAAGTAAAGCTCACGTCTTACACCCTCCCCTCCGGAACAAGCGTTGCCGCGAAAATGACAGAGGATGTTGACGCGGCTGGTGAGGGGATGGCTAAATTGATGTGAAAAGAGACTTTCTAGGCAGCAGTTGAAAAAAAAACCCCAGAGATTTATGGGATACTGAAAGCTTAGAAAACATCATTTTTAGGGACCATAATTTCATTTGGCATTTGTGAAGAGAACTGGTGGTAATCGTTTAGATTTATACCACCAAGGATCCCAGAAGGGTAAACATAAGGAAGAAAGAAATGACCATTGATAGAAAAACATGCTCTAATGGCATAAATCCTTTCAGCCTGTGATCATGAAGGGTATGCGTCTATTAAATTACCGCACTCGCCCTACACATTTGCATAATAGAAATAATTAATAAAAAACAGCATTCATAAAGCTGCCCCTTTGAGAAACCTGTGTTACTGGATGCTACCGGCAGAAGGAAGTAGATGTCTGCAAGTCACAAGAGTTGTCATTTCAGCAGGCAACAGCCTATTTGGTTGTTCGTGAATAAACAAATTCAAAATTCATTCTCCAGTTTTCTTTTAAAGAGTCAAGAAAGCTGAAAAGGGTCTGACTAGTTTCTATTTTCTTTAGAAAGAAACAGTTTAGCAGTTTTGGAAATAAGAAAGGAAAAGAGACAGTTAAGAGCAGTGAAAAAGAAAATCATAAAATTTAAGGTAAAATACAAATAAATGCTGCAGTTTTTTAAAGCGTTTTAGTGCAGAAACCAAGAATTAGACAGCAAACAATAGACACAAAGCCCTGGTTCTATCAAATGACCTTTTTCTTTTCTTTTTTTTTTAATTTTTTTTTATTAACTTGAGTATTTCTTACATACATTTCCAGTGTTCTTCCCTTTACCGGTTTCCGGGCAAACATCCCCATCCCCCCTCCCCTTCCTGATGGGTTTTCCCCTCCCCATCCTCCCCCTATTGCCACCCTCCCGCCAACAGTCTAGTTCACTGGGAGTTCAGTCTTAGCAGGACCCAGGGCTTCCCTTTCCACTGGTGCTCTTACTAGGATATTCATTGCTACCTATGAGGTCAGAGTCCAGGGGCAGTCCATGTATAGTCTTTAGGTAGTGGCTTAGTCCCTGGAAGCCCTGGTTGCTTGGCATTCTTGTACATATGGGGTCTCGAGCCCCTTCAAGCTCTTCCAGTTCTTTCTCTGATTCCTTCAACGGGGGTCCTATTCTCGGTTCAGTGGTTTGCTGCTGGCATTCGCCTCTGTGTTTGCTGTATTCTGGCTGTGTCTCTCAGGAGCGATCTACATCCGCTCCTGTTGGCCTGCACTTCTTTGCTTCATCCATCTTGTCTAATTGGGTGGCTGTATATGTATGGGCCACATGTGGGGCAGGCTCTGAATGGGTGTTCCTTCAGTCTCTGTTTTAATCTTTGCCTCTCTATTCCCTGCCAAGGGTATTCTTGCTCCCCTTTTAAAGAAGGAGTGAAGCATTCACATTTTGATCATCCATCTTGAGTTTCATTTGTTCTAGGCATCTAGGGTAATTTAAGCATTTGGGCTAATAGCCACTTATCAATGAGTGCATACCATGTGTGTTTTTCTGTGATTGGGTTACCTCACTCAGGATGATATTTTACAGTTCCGACCATTTGCCTACGAATTTCATAATGTCATTGTTTTTGATAGCTGAGTAATATTCCATTGTATAGATGTACCACATTTTCTGTATCCATTCCTCTGTTGAAGGGCATCTGGGTTCTTTCCAGCTTCTGGCTAATATAAATAAGGCTGCGATGAACATAGTGGAGCACGTGTCTTTTTTATATGTTGGGGCATTTTTTGGGTATATGCCCAAGAGAGGTATAGCTGGATCCTCAGGCAGTTCAATATCCAATTTTCTGAGGAACCTCCAGACTGATTTCCAGAATGGTTGTACCAGTCTGCAAACCCACCAACAATGGAGGAGTGTTCCTCTTTCTCCACATCCTCTCCAGCACCTACTGTCACCTGAGTTTTTGATCTTAGCCATTCTCACTGGTGTGAGGTGAAATCTCAGGGTTGTTTTGATTAGCATTTCCCTATGACTAAAGATGTTGAACCTTTCTTTAGGTGTTTCTCAGCCATTCGGCATTCCTCAGCTGTGAATTCTTTGTTTAGCTCTGAACCCCATTTTTTACTAGGGTTATTTGTCTCCCTGCGGTCTACCTTCTTGAGTTCTTTGTATATTTTGGATATAAGGCCTCTATCTGTTGTAGGATTGGTAAAGATCTTTTCCCAATCTGTTGGTTGCCGTTTTGTCCTAACCACAATGTCCTTTGCCTTACAGAAGCTTTGCAGTTTTATGAGATCCCATTTGTCGATTCTTGATCTTAGAGCATAAGCCATTGGTGTTTTGTTCAGGAAATTTTTTCCAGTGCCTATGTGTTCCAGATGCTTCCCTAGTTTTTCTTCTATTAGTTTGAGTGTATCTGGTTTGATGTGGAGGTCCTTGATCCACTTGGACTTAAGCTTTGTACAGGGTGATAAGCATGGATCGATCTGCATTCGTCTACATGTTGACCTCTAGTTGAACCAGCACCATTTGCTGAAAATACTATTTTTTTCCGATGGATGGTTTTGGCTCCTTTATCAAAAATCAAGTGACCATAGGTGTGTGGGTTCATTTCTGGGTCTTCAATTCTATTCCATTGGTCTATCTGTCTATCTCTGTACCAATACCATGCAGTTTTTATCACTATTGCTCTGTAATACTGCTTGAGTTCAGAGATAGTGATTCCCCCTGAAGTCCTTTTATTTTTGAGGATAGTTTTAGCTATCCTGGGTTTTTTGTTATTCCAGATGAATTTGCAAATTGTTCTAATTCTTTGAAGAATTGGATTGGTATTTTGATGGGGATCGCATTGAATCTGTAGATTGCTTTTGGTAAAATGGCCATTTTTACTATATTAATCCTGCCAGTCCATGAGCATGGGAGATCTTTCCATCTTCAGAGGTCTTCCTCAATTTCTTTCTTCAGAGTCTTGAAGTTCTTATTGTACAAATCTTTTACTTCCTTGGTTAAAGTCACACCGAGGTACTTTATATTATTTGGGTCTATTATAAAGGGTGTTGTTTCCCTAACTTCTTTCTCGGCTTGTTTCTCTTTTGTGTAGAGGAAGGCTACTGATTTATTTGAGTTAATTTTATACCCAGCCACTTTGCTGAAGTTGTTTATCAGCTTTAGTAGTTCTCTGGTGGAACTTTTGGGATCACTTAAATATACTATCATATCATCTGCAAATAGTGATATTTTGACTTCTTCTTTTCCGATCTGTATCCCCTTGACCTCCTTTTGTTGTCTGATTGCTCTGGCTAGAACTTCAAGAACTATATTGAATAAGTAGGGAGAGAGTGGGCAGCCTTGTCTAGTCTCTGATTTTAGTGGGATTGCCTCAAGTTTCTCTCCATCTAGTTTAATGTTAGCAACTGGTTTGCTGTGTATGGCTTTTACTATGTTCAGGTATGGGCCTTGAATTCCTATTCTTTCCAGGACTTTTATCATGAAGGGGTGTTGAATTTTGTCAAATGCTTTCTCAGCATCTAATGAAATGATCATGTGGTTTTGTTCTTTCAGTTTGTTTATATAATAGATCACGTTGATGGTTTTCCGTATATTAAACCATCCCTGCATGCCTGGGATGAAGCCTACTTGATCATGGTGGATGATTGTTTTGATGTGCTCTGGGTTCGGTTTGCCAGAATTTTATTGAGTATTTTTGCATCGATATTCATAAGGGAAATTGGTCTGAAGTTCTCTTTCTCTGTTGTGTCTTTGTGTGCTTTAGGTATAAGAGTAATTGTGGCTTCATAGAAGGAATTCGGTAGTGCTCCATCTGTTTCAATTTTGTGGAATAGTTTGGATAATATTGGTATGAGGTCTTCTATGAAGGTCTGATAGAATTCTGTACTAAACCCATCTGGACCTGGGCTCTTTTTGTTTGGGAGACCTTTAATGACTGCTTCTATTTCCTTGGGAGTTATGGTGTTGTTTAACTGGTTTATCTGTTTCTGATTTAACTTCGGTACCTGGTATCTGTCTAGGAAATTGTCCATTTCCTGCAGATTTTCAAGTTTTGTTGAATATAGGCTTTTATAGTAAGATCTGATGATTTTTTGAATTTCCTCTGAATCTGTAGTTATGTCTCCCATTTCATTTCTGATTTTGTTAATTTGGACACACTCTCTGTGTCCTCTCATTAGTCTGGCTAAGGGTTGATCTATCTTGTTGATTTTCTCAAAGAACCAACTTTTGGTTCTGTTGATTCTTTCTATGGTCCTTTTTGTTTCTACTTGGTTGATTTCAGCTCTGAGTTTGATTATTTCCTGCCTTCTACTCCTCCTGGGTGTATTTGCTTCTTTTTGTTCTAGAGTTTTTAGGTGTGCTGTCAAGCTGCTCACATATGCTCTCTCTTGTTTCTTTCTGCAGGCACTCAGCGCTATGAGTTTTCCTCTTAGCACAGCTTTCATTGTGTCCCATAAGTTTGGGTATGTTGTACCTTCATTTTCATTAAATTCTAAAAAGTTTTTAATTTCTTTCTTTATTTCTTCCTTGACCAGGTTATCATTGAGTAGAGCATTGTTCAATTTCCACGTATATGTGGGCATTCTTCCCTTATTGTTATTGAAGACCAGTTTTAGGCCTTGGTGGTCCGATAGCACACATGGGATTATTTCTATCTTTCTGTACCTATTGAGGCCCGTTTTTTGACCAATTATATGGTCAATTTTGGAGAAAGTACCATGAGGAGCTGAGAAGACGGTACATCCTTTTGCTTTAGGATAGAATGTTCTATAAATATCTGTTAAGTCCATTTGGCTCATGACTTCTCTTAGTCTGTCTACGTTCTGTTTAATTTCTGTTTCCATGATCTGTCCATTGATGAGAGTGGAGTGTTGAAATATCCTACTATTATTGTGTGAGGTGCAATGTGTGTTTTGAGCTTTAGTAAGGTTTCTTTTACTTATGTAGTTGCCCTTGTATTTGGATTTAGGTATTTAGGATTGAGAGTTCATCTTGGCGGATTTTTCCTTTGATGAATATGAAGTGTCCTTCCTTATCTTTTTTGATGAATTTTAGTTGAAAATTAATTTTATTTGATATTAGAATGGCTACTCCAGCTTGCTTCTTCTCACCATTTGCTTGGAAAGTTGTTTTCCAGCCTTTCACTCTGAGGTAGTGTCTGTCTTTGTCTCTGAGGTGTGTTTCCTGTAGGCAGCAGAATGCAGGGTCCTCGTTGCGTATCCAGTTTGTTAATCTATGTCTTTTTATTGGGGAGTTGAGGCCATTGATGTTGAGAGATATTAAGGAATAGTGATTATTGCTTCCCGTTATATTCATATTTGGATATGAGGTTATGTTTGTGTGCTTTTCTTCTCTTTGTTTTGTTGCCAAGACGATTAGTTTCTTGCTTCTTCTAGTGTATAGCTTGCCTCCTTATGTTGGGCTTTACCATTTATTATCCTTTGTAGTGCTGGATTTGTAGAAAGATATTGTGTAAATTCGGTTTTGTCATGGAATATCTTGGTTTCTCCATCTATGTTAATTCAGAGTTTTGCAGGATACAGTAACCTGGGCTGGCATTTGTGTTCTCTTAGAGTCTGTATGACATCAGTCCAGGATCTTCTGGCCTTCATAGTTTCTGGCGAAATGTCTGGTGTGATTCTGATAGGTCTGCCTTTATATGTTACTTGACCTTTTTCCCTTACTGCTTTTAATATTCTTTCTTTATTTTGTGCGTTTGGTGTTTTGACTATTATGTGATAGGAGGTGTTTCTTTTCTGGTCCAATCTATTTGGAGTTCTGTAGGCTTCTTGTATGCCTATGGGTATCTCTTTTTTTTTAGGTTAGGAAGTTTTCTTCTATGATTTTGTTGAAGATATTTACTGGTCCTTTGAGCTGGGAGTCTTCACTCTCTTCTATACCTATTTTCCTTAGGTTTGATCTTTTCATTGAGTCCTGGATTTCCTGTATGTTTTGGACCAGTAGCTTTTTCTGCTTTACATTATCTTTGACAGTTGAGTCAGTGATTTCTATGGAATCTTCTGCTCCTGAGATTCTCTCTTCCATCTCTTGTATTCTGTTGGTGAAGCTTGTATCTACAGCGCCTTGTCTTTTCTTTTGGTTTTCTGTATCCAGGGTTGTTTCCATGTGTTCTTTCTTGATTGTTTCTATTTCCATTTTTAATTCCTTCAACTGTTTGATTGTGTTTTCCTGGAATTCTTTCAGGGATTTTTGCGATTCCTCTCTGTAGGCTTCTACTTGTTTATTAATGTTTTCCTGTGTTTCTCTAACGGAGTTCTTCAAGTCTTTCTTGAAGTCCTCCAGCATCATGATCAAATATGATTTTGAAACTAGATCTTGCTTTTCTGGTGTGTTTGGATATTCCGTGCTTGTTTTGGTGGGAGAATTGGGCTCCGATGATGCCATGTAGTCTTGGTTTCTGTTGCTTGGGTTCCTGCGCTTGCCTCTCACCATCAGATTATCTCTAGTGTTACTTTGTTCTGCTATTTCTGACAGTGGCTAGACTGTCTTATAAGCCTGTGTGTCAGGAATGCTGTAGACCTGTTTACCTGTTTTCTTTCAGCCAGTTATGGGGACAGAGTGTTTGCTTTCTGGCATGTAGTTTTTCCTATCTACAGGTCTTCAGCTGTTCCTGTGGGCCTGTGTCTTGCATTCACCAGGCAGGTCACTTGCAGCAGAAAAGTTGTTCTTACCTGTGGTCCCGAGGCTCAAGTTTGCTCATGGGGTGTTGCTTATGAGCTCTCCGCAGCGGCAGCAACCAGGAAGATCTGTGCCGCCCTTTCCAAAATGACCTTTTTCAAGCAAAGTGTGTGTGCGCGTGTTTGTTTGTGTGTGTGTGTGTGTGTGCATGTGTGCGTGTGTGCGTGTCATTTTTACTGTAGATGGTCTTCGCACTCACAGCCCTTTCTTAGTCATTTTCAGAACTTTGAAACCTGGTCATATCTTAGTGCCTATATCATTTGATTCTATACAAATAATTTCTCTATATGAACACTTAATAATTCTAAATTTCTATTGGAAGATATTTACAGAATTGATGCTTCCTCCCTGAGATTAGCCCTGCTTTCACGGTAAAACATCTGAAGTTCCTGGACAGAAGCCCTACCTTACATGGAACCTTCTACACAGCTCGTTAAATAATCCGAAATTTGGTGATTGTGGAGACCCTGGAGAGTTTCAGGTTCAGATACTAATTGTGGTTTATCATAGATACTTTACCATCCTGAACAGGTATCCCTTGAGAACTCTGTGCTCGATCTGACGTCTTTGTGAATATCAGATGAATCCTTCTGGAATGTATGAAAAGTGCTTCTCCCAATCGAAAGGCTAAGAATGTCAGTAGACAACATCTGAGTCTTTAGCAGATTTTCTCACACTTTGCTCTATGTCTCCTACCAGATGTTTCCACCAATGTAATTGAAGAGTGTCTCGATTTATGAATTTCTTTTTCTGTTATGATACACATTTAATCAAACTACTGCCATATTGGATCATGGAATTCGTATTGACCTGAATGTATTTTATTGGGGACATGTTCACTCACAGCTGGTTTCAGAATATATCTTTTCTTATTGTCTTTCAGATGCTCGTTTCTTATAAGAATAACTTTATAGCCTTCTAGGAGTTAAAACTTTTGTTCAGTAATGCAAACATCAACAGGTCTTGAAATAGGCACAAGAGTCTTTTGCCTACTTGCTCTGGCACGTGAACTCTTTCTATTGGCTATTAGTTTTGAGCTTCTCTATAGGACTCGTTTTTCTTATTTGTAAGTTTATTGCTAGTCTTACCGTAAACCTTAGGTAACGTGGGAGGACAGTGTTTGGTATGTGCTGCAGAATTCTATGAGCATCTCCCAGGAGCACCCTCTCATTATTTTACTTCAGAAAACAAGTGAGCTTAGCATAGAAATGTGCTTTTGGGGAAACAATGCTTATTCATCTGAGTTGTCTAGGAAAGTGCAATTTTTAATATATAACCTAACATTCCCGTGATTCCCTCCTCGTGCTTTTTTTTTCCTTAGATACATATCACCTCTTACATACTGTAACTTTTTTAGGATTATAAATGATCAAATGTAAAACACTTGATTATATTGAAGTCCTGTGCTACTCCGAAGGGGGAGGGAGTTTTGATTCTCCTACCTACTAATTACCAGACTTTTTGAAGTCTGTCAATGAGGAGGAGATGCGGGCTTTTTCGGATAGAAGTGCAATCACCATGTTTCGTAATTTCACAGCTAAGATAATTAAATGGTAGATAAATGAAACGTAGCATAAAAATTATCAAGTCACTCTATATTTTATCAGCACTGTGACTAGTATATTCAACCTACAAATACTGAATAATTCATTTACCCCGAAGAGTCTCGGTACTATATGGAATTCTTCAAGAAATACATTTCTGGCTCTGACGACCAGGGTAGACTTCCTAAGGCACACGTCTCCATGAGAATAAATGCGGCATGAACTTCCAGCATGATGTATTTCACAGTGGCCAATGATTTAGATAGTCCTCTAGCAGGTGTTCAGTGGGAAAATTAAATTTACAGCATTAGAAGCCAAGTCATCTCTTCCTGAAGCCCCACAACCTGCCTATGATAATTAAAATCTTCCAAATAAAGCAGGCTCTCTCTAATACAACAGCAGTCTGGAGTCTTTGGTTTAAGAGGTATTCCCAGGAGTGAAGGGAGGACAGAACACCTTGTTAGCAGTGTGGGAACCAGACACTTCCCTGGCACCAGAAGATGACGTCATTCCTATCCAATGTGTGCACCTGCTGCACACCAAGGCAGGCATTATTGCTCTTTGGAGACCTCTGTCAGTCAATTTTTGCTCTGACTTTTTTGCCATGCTTGGTTAGCATTTTGATACAGACGTTCACCAGGCCCTGCATCAGTTTCTCCAGCTGCATCCGTAAGACATGTGGTCGTGAGTTTGTTTTGAGCATGGCTGTGGGAAATGATGGATGTTCTAAAGGTCAGGATTATTGCAGACAGTCTTGGTTCAAATATGACTGGCAATGGCAGCAGAACACCCCTTCTGCCCTCCTTTGCTATTTCGGGTGTAAACAATTTGAAGGGTATTTATGTTGCCTGCATAAATGTGAACAGGACATCATAGAAGGAAAAACACTAATCTTTGGAAGGCAAAGCTACAATAGTCAGCCCAGGGCTTAAGATACCATGACAGTTATAACCAGGAAAAGGCTACTAGCAGGCCAAATTCCTCTTAAAAGAAAAGTATACCTCTTCCAGAATCTCTGTACTTACAATAGTAACTTTGGAAAGTTGGGAGGAGAGAGCAAAATTTCCCACAATTCTCATAAAAGGAAAAAAAAAAGCACTGCAAAACAGACAGTGGCAGAAGCCACATTCTTTGTTGCAAAATGTATTTTATTGCCCCAAGTCCATGAGTGTGCTATTAGAAGATAATTAACAAGATCCATAACAGTAAACATGGAGGTGGGGTTTAATTAGTGCATTAATTTCTCTTTTTAAAAACACGAGTTCTCTTCTATCTCCTCCTCTCGTTCTGACTCCAAAAAAGCCATCAGAGTTCCGGCGCAGCTTCTCTTACACTGAGAAACTGACATAAACTCTGGTTAAATTTGGGTAACTGCCACAAAAATGCTATATACTTGGTGGATCCCAAAGTCAGGATTTGATTTTAGTTCTGGACAAAATATGAAGAAGACAGCAGTAGATTCAGCTTTTAGTGAAGATGGCTTACTTTAGGTTCGGCATGGCCACCATCCTTTCATCTGCTAGAGATAGACAGGCAAATGGAAAGAAAAGTGATGGGTATGGAGGGACGGAAGACTAGCTGAAGGCGCCTTCTTACAGGGCATCAATCATTATCCTGAGGTCTCTACTCTCACCACCTAAATGATCCTCAAAGTTTCTATCTCCAAACATTATCAAATTGATGTGTGAGGCTTTATTTAACATAGGAATTCGGGTGGCAATGGAACAAAAATATTTAGACTATGAGAAATTATAGAATCTCTAATATTACTGTTCCTATGTTGGCAACTCTCCAACCTACAAGTCCAGACTTCTGTCTCAGACTTATAAACAATTATATCACCTTCTTATGATTCACATGCGCCAATCATTGATAGTTCCTACCTCTAATCCCTGCCTAGCCATTCTACAAACCATATTTTAATGACTGTCATTCACTCACTGTTCAGACTGCTAAAGATAGTATAGTACAAAAGACAGATAGGTTCTTGTCACTCTTCATGTCCAACACGAGAGAATAATCTAAATGTAATGAACAAGAAACAAATGCTGGGCCTCTTATGAGAGGAAACCGCAGCAAACATGCAGATGCAATGTCTCAAGTTACAGAGGGGTGAAGGTGACTCTGTACTGATTATTTCATTTGCTTTCCTGAAATCAGCACCACCTCACGGAATTTCCGATTCCTTAAATATTCCTTTTTCTCCTTCCATTCCCATGGCTCCCATTTTTCTCCCAGTCCCCATCCTTTTTCACAAAAATATAACCCCTTAACATGACTATCTCCATACCCTCCCTCCCTTCTACATGTTGCAGGATGTAACGGAAGATTCGAAACTGGTATTTTATGATTGATGATATCCGGTCATAATTAAACTATTCTGGCTGTGATGGAAAAGCTTCCTTAAGACATTTCTGTTATCGGCAAGAGGAGCACCATACGCCAAATGGTCAGCTGCGAACAGGAAGCCAGAGGACTTATCTGTCTTGCAGCACTAACAAAGCAAAGCACAGCCTCCTCTAGCAGACAAGTAAGGAGACATACCCAGCTGCAAGGAGGCAGCTTCACACACCCACAGCATTGTCACCTTCACGGAGTCTAATTAGGAATTTTAGTCCAGAATAGCATGAAACAGATCAGATCTTCCCATCTAAACATGCCACACTTGTCTTGTGTTTTAATAGCAGCAGCACTAGAGTTAGTGGTGAGACGAATCTAAATAGGGAGAACACCTACAGCTTGCTATATCCAGGCATGTACAAGGGAGAGGCTGCTGGCCTGTGTGATAGAACATCCCCGTGAGAGACAGAGTGATGCCGGTGTCACTGATGGAAGACCCGAGAGTGAGGGGACATCAAAAAGAACAAATTCCTAATTCGAGAGACACCTACCCTAATTGACCAATCTAAATTGTGGGAGAATCCATCATATTGACTCTGGCAAGAATAGGACAACCCAGAACCCAGCCCTCCAAGTGTTGCTTTCAGTGAGCTTCAGCTCCATAATCTTTCCTTTCCTGGAAGATTCGTTTTGAATACACCCTACATACTGGTCTACTCTGAGCCTATTCCTGGAATCAGCCTCAAGCACACATTGTCATCCTTATCCTTGTTTGCTATGTCTCTTTTATCTTGTAGTTGATAATTTTATTTGTGCATTTCTGAGTTCCTATCACACAGGGTTTCTGAACATTTTGTGAATGATCAATGCATCCATTCTATGTCCCAGGCACCATCCGAAGTGCTGCTGTATAGAAGTAAAACCAGCACAATCCTGTTTACAAAGAACAGGCAATTAGGTCAGAAAAACAGAACATTTCCTGTATGCATGGTCATTGCAGTTAATTTTCAAAATAATGTCTCTATTTAACAGTTATAAACATGATGTTTTAAACTATCATATGATTTTCCTGTAGTCATGATGCTAGTGGGTGGCAAGCCAAACATGAAATGGAAGTCACCTTGGCTTTATGGTCTACAATTCTAAATATTGTTTGGTACCCCATCCTCTCCACTGCACATCTTTCACTTAAGTATTGTAAAGAAATCACAACACCACCACCCCCATGTGTGCACGCATGTGCACACATGCACACATACACACACACACATGCAAACACACACACACACACACACACACACACACACACACATGCACACACAGCAACTTAAACTCAAGGTTTCCTTTCTTTAGGTCTACTTGAATTTTTTTCCCCATAAAAGGTAATATAATTTGTTTTGGATTTCTAATTTATAAAGTAAGTTTGCTCACAGCTTCTTTGGCTGCCTTACTTCAACTATAAAATGACTTCTCAAGGTCCTAAATGTTTACCACTCTAATATCTGCTTCCTTTCTTTCTATACCACTTCGCTGGTGAGCCTTACATGCTCCATCTTCTCCTGAGTTACTGATGGCTTCTTGTTCTGTCACAAACTTGCTTTCTTTTCAGTTGGTTATTGTGACTCCTAAATTATCTTCTTCTAATAAAACTCTAGTCATTCCACAATTATTCACTGTCTTCATTCCAAGAGAAAAGGAAGTTCCTTGCGATAGCCTATGAATGTCTTTAGAAGAAAAGAAACATTTTCTACCTCTCTAACTCAACTTTCCAGTCCTCTGTCCTATTTTTGGTACTCTACGGTACTTCTCATGTTCACACACACACACACACACACACACACACACACACACACACACACATTACATACCACTCAGTCACACACACATACTACACACTAAAACACACACACACAAACACATACACACTTATACACTTATACTTGGTCCTCTCTACATGAGTGTAATCTCTTTAAAATGACTCACTAGATAAAATTTATTTGTCCAAAAATTGGCTTCAGAACAAATTTCTTCAAGACACTTTTTTCTTACAATATTTCTTTCTGAAATATCTCACAATGGCTAATCCTCATTGGCAAGCTGACTAGATTTAGAATTGGCTAAGAGATTAGGATAGACTTTGGAGTTTGGCTGAGGATTTGTAGACAGGATGAACTGAGAAAGAGGAAGATCTACCTTGAATGTAGGTGATATTCTTTCATGAGCTTGCACTTCAGTAAAATAATAATAAAAATTACAAAACATGGAAAAAATAACAGTGAACCAAACATCACCCTTCTTTTCTCTGTTTCCTGATTTGCCACAGAGTAATCAAGTAATGTCATGCTACCATGGCTACAAGCCACCCCCACAACCATATCTTTGCACTATGATGGGCTACATATTCAAATGTGAGCTAGAATAAATTCTTTGTCACTTAAATTGCTTCATAGGACGTTGGCCACAGCCATGAGGAAACTAATGAATACATAGCTCTATCCTTTAAAATGCACATTGTTTATACCCCACACCAATGTCTTGTCTGTATTCAAATGTTTCTTTGAAAATATACCTGTTTGCAATGATAAGCTTTGCTTCTAGAGAATGGCCTTTATCAATTTAGCCATTGATAGAGAACAAAGAAAACAAGGCATGGTGTTCTTCAATGGATATGTTATTTATAAGCAGAGCTTTCAAACCAAGTGGTTTTCATTTGATAGCTGTAATCTAAACCATGTCACTTCCTACATAAACCTTTCAAAATCTTATTGTGATAAAAATGATAATAAGTTATAAAAATAAAGAAATAGACGCTACATATAGTATTTTCTTACATAAAAATGACATTAACATGTTCATCTCCCTTGGGATTGGGGCTCTCAGGGGACGGATATCATGTTTTGACTTTCTATATAATTTAACATGATTCTTCTCTGTTCACAATTAGATCTAACATAGAACTAACCTAGGATAAAATGTACCATTAATAAAATAGAGGCTTTTAAATTAATAATAAATAAAATTAATTCTCTGCTTAAAATTTTATATAAAATTTGTTTCAACTCTTTATGGAAGAAACATGAAAATCTATCACTTGAACTTAATTAAAGTCCCACAGTATAAAAAGTATATACATTTACAGTATAAAATAATTAATTAAACTACAGTATATAAAGGATGTGAAAGAAAAATAACAAAACTCACTAATTCCAGGTGGTTATTTTTGATTTGGTGATTATGGGGGAATAATTCTAATTAATGACAATTTCAATCTATGGGACATTAGCTAGAGTCTGTTCTAAGAAGAGATAAAAACAAAACAACAAAGCAAAATGAACAGACAAAAAAGCATGTGGGCTTTTGATTTCCACAGAGATTGAGAGCCATTTGTACCATCTAGAAACTGCCTACCACCTCCCACAACAACTACCAGAATCTTCTTTCCACAGTGTCTTCTTAGAACTAGTATTTCTAAATATTACTCATTATCTCCAAATTCCTGTTCAGTGTCCCTCAGCTGCTTCTATCTGCTATTTTTAGGAGGTTATAGTATAAAAAAGATAGTTATGTATCAACTTAAGCAAAAACATCTGTTAGCAACACTGAACATGTTACATATTTGGACAGTCCTATCTGGCTCTGATATAGTCTTTGTTTTCAGGTAGCATGCTATCTGGCACAGACAAATTATGATGTGTAGTCTGAGAAGTGCAATGAGAGACATTTAAAAAAATAGCATTTTGAGAAAGGTGAGAAAAACAGTTCAGCACGGTGGGAACTGTGTAGAATGTTCCACTAACGAAGTGAGTTAACAGTTTTGGAGTTAGTTTATGATGTTTGGGTGCAATAATTTTGAGAACTCATAGCTGGGCAAGAAGAGGAAGGAATGTGCATTCCAGGCATATCAAATAATGTTTCAAAGGTCAAGAGTTATTAAAGGTGATAACGGATTCAGAAGAGGGTTGGAAAAAACCAATATTGATAAAAAGTAATAAAAAATTATTTGCATGGCTCATTTACTGTCTTATGCTCCTATAATGATTTTGGTCAGAAAACTTCTGAAGTAAGTTATCTTTCTAAGGATCTGATAGCTGATCTTATTAGAAGGATGCAATATGGTACAACTTTGGAAAATCGAAGAAGTGATTTTGTAAAGAATAATAAGTAATATGATGATGAATTTGCCTGTTCCCCTATGACCATCTTCCTCAATCATTTCCTACCTCTAGCATGGAACCCAGCCATTAACTCTCAATATCATAATCAACCATCAACTGGATGAATTCATTGTTTTTGATAGATAACTCATGCTGTTGTCTCTGTCTAAAATAGAGTGGTGAAATGGTCAATTCTTTCCTACCAGTCACACACCTCAGTGCTGGCAAATCTATAGCAATGGACCGATTAACAAAGGAAATGAATAATAAATTTATATAGCTGAATTTAATATAATATGAGAATCTTTAAAAATGAAGACAATAAAACCTAAAGGAAATTTTCTTTTTCTTTTTTTTTTCAGAATCTGACAAGAGAAAGTTATAACTTTAGAGTTTTATAATTTGTCTTCATATGATGGGGAACTGTTTGTTCATATTTTTCTTTTCTGATTTTTGTATAGAATTACTTGACTTGGGGTCATGACTCCTCTCTGAGTTTCATGGGAAGAACAAGAATCCTTCTTGATTTAAAGGCTTACTTTAGCTAAGAATTCTAGACTCCATTACCCAACTCCAGAGGGGGAACTGGGATTCCCATGACCTGACTTTAAGAGGAGAGTTATCAAAGAACAGGCAGACAAGAGAAAGATACTTTACCTTTACATGTGTAGTCTAGGCAGCCTCCCTCATTTGGAAATACACAATGTAATGAATGGTTATTTTTGGAAGCATCATCATTCAGAATGCTTCTGTTAGAACAAGGTCCCAAGCATTTGTTAAGTTTAACAGAAGAAGATTTTGTTGTCTTAAACTCCAAACAATTGTAAGGAAAAATATGCTAACATTGAAGTCCATATTTAGATTTATTTTTTCTTACTTCCACATCCACTGAAGTAGGTGTAATTAATCTCATTGGATATTTGAGTAAATTACCACATGTGTGATAAAATCACCATCTTCTTGTTAATTTTTTAAAATTTAGAATTCTTTTGTTTTAACCAACATTCTGGTTCCCATATTTCTCAAAACGCTGCTCTGTTCAATGTATGAAAAATACCTTGTACAAGTATTGTGTATTTTACAATGAAAATTATCATTAGTAGACACATTGTACTAAATGATTTCCTCACATAAGGAAATACATGCAAAGCATGTGAGATTGTGCTCAGTCATTACAAATTCCTTGTGTCTGTTCCAGGAACTGCAAGCCAAGTGTGTGATAAAAACAGCTTAGAATGTGTCGGCAACCATAAGGCAGAGAGAGGAGCCGAAGGGGCAGTTAACTGTGCCCTCAAGACAGTGTCTTCACTTTGGGAATCTCAGAATTTCAAAATAAACCCCTCTTGAGTGTCATCCTAAAAGCAAAAAGAGTTTTTAAAAACCCGAGAAGATATGTACTTAGAGTCTTCATTTTCTTCTATAGGAAACTCTGATGTATTATAATTTCATTAAGATAATCACCCACTTCAATGACTTAAATTTTTAAGGTTCGGTCTGGTTCTGTTATAACCAAGAAATCTTAATAAGCATGTCAGTAGGCAAGTCTATCAATGGGTTTAGGATAATTAGTAAGTTGCTGAATGTTAATAATTATTATTCAAAGAATGAGGGATAATAAGCATTTGAATTCTAATGCATATACTTAAATGCAACTTCTATATGGCTCATAATGCATATTTGTCTATTTGGAGCAACAATTTTTCTTACAGAATGAATGGGTGAGATTATCCTTTATTCAACTACCAAACCGCTGTCTTAACATTTTTAAATTAAAATATCATCTATGTCTATGTCTCTGGGATTTTTTTACTCAGAATTTTTGCCTCGATAACTGCGTGAATGAAGTAAAACTATATTTTCAATGCAACTTCATGTACAGTTTTGTGGATTAGTCATCGTTTCCTCTTTAAAGTTGGTAGCATTTTTATTTTCTCTCAGGATGGCATAAAGCCCCTGGTGAGTAAGTCCAGTTACTCATTTCAGCTTTCATAGCCATCTCGGGATCTTTGTCAATCAGTCTGGCTCTTCTGCTAGGCTTAGATTGGATTACTTAGGACCTCATTTGAAGCCGTTAAGAGTACAGCAAGTAACAACATTAAGCTTGATGAGAATCTATGCAAATTTGGTCATTCAAATCCAATTAAATGAAACAAATGATTTGCTCTGTGGGTTAAGGACTACTCCGAAGTTAACAAAAATACCTTTGCTTCGGATAAGTCTTATGCAGTAAAAAAATAAATGTGCTTACTTGGGAAATATGGACTTCTACAGTTGCAGTGAACCTTGAAGGCTTCAAGTCTGAGCCAAAGGCTCCGTGGAAAGACTTCTATTGTTATCATGCTTTACTGCTTTCCTCAGTCGGATGAAGGGGAACTTATTGCTTCCTCCCATTGTCACTCTCATTTGAAAAGCTCTAATTGTGAGAAAGCTCTTTATGTTTTAATCTAACTTATCCAACTTACCGTAACACTGAATACAAATTAAGCTGATGATTTACCCCTGGGGAAGCTATCAAAGATGAAAGATAAATAACCTGAGACACAAAAGTACTCAATTGATCAACCTCAGATCTGTCTCTTGATCATTCATGGCAGTAAGAAATCTTTTCCTATATTTAAATGTACCATACAGACAATCTAGGGGACAATACGACCAATCTTGTTGGTTTACATAGAAAGAAAACAAAGAAATATATCACATTTTAAATCATGCAGAAATGATTTAGGTTATATAGGTAATCACCTAGAAAACATGTAGCTTTGTTCTTTCTATAAGATAGTACACTAAATAAACTGAATTTAAGGTAAGGTAGCTAAATGCAAATATTAAAATCTATTTAAGAAGAAATACACTTGACTAACTCTAATCAGACAAGAAATGTCTCAGGATAGAAGCAAGAAAGGAAATCCCAAAAGAAAGTGTATACAGACCAAAAGTATACATAGTGAAACTTTCTGCACATAAACCAAAAACCAGTATTAATGTCCAAGCAGAGCAACAAGAAAGGTGACAAAAATATCAGATAAAATGTTAATCAGTTTCTCAGTGTAAGTGACCTCAAACCTGAACAAAAACAATAATTTCTAAAAAAATGACAATGATAATTCCCAAAGAAGAAATCAGAATAATAAGCAAATAAAACTTACACTCATTTGTGTAAGTAATCAGACATAAATCAAAATAGGAACAGTACATTGTACCAGGAACTAAACTACCATCCAAAGAGTACACATGGAGGGACCCAGGGCTCCCCCTGCATATGTAGCAGAGCAATGCCTTATCTGGCATCAATGGGACGGGAGTCCTTTGGTCCTGTGGAGGCTCAAAGACCCAATGTAGGGGAATGCTAGGGTGCTGAGGCGGGAGTGGGTGGGTGAATGGGAAAGCACCCACGTACAGACAGGGGACAGGGAGAGGACATAGGGGATTTGTAAAAAGAAAACCTGGAAGGGAAATTACATTTGAAATGTGAATAAATTAACTAATGAAATATAAATAAAAGATTAAGTATAACCCCACTTTCTACCAGGAATACCTAAGCTACCACATGTTCCACAGTCCCTTGTAAGTATAGACCTCAGACTTCTTCTTTTAGGGTCCCTGAGTTTGTTAAAGATGAATCATTTGGGGTTGGTCATGCTATGGTCAGATGTTCTTTGCAATATGACTAATTTTCTGTAATGGGCTTTTTCTGCCACAAAAGAGGCAGCAAATACCCATAGACTCAGTGCCATGGAGTCAGAGGCAGGCACATCTCTGTGAGTTTGAGGACAGCTTTGTCTCTGTCTAGTGAAATACAGGCCAGCCAGATAGGAAATATAGCATCAAAACAAGTCTTATCCATGATTCACGAGGTAAGTGTGAACAGTGAGATAAATGGAACAGCAGTGGTTAGAGTTTCGTCTAAAGTCCTAAGTTTTTATATAAATTTCCTGAAGCAAGTCTCAGCGTTACTTGGTTGTGTTATTTAGAAGCTTTATCTTTTCTAAACAAAGACTTCCTTTGGAATAAACCTGTGCTTCCTGTTGTGAGCACAGAGTCCTGGTCCTTCATCTTGCAGGTATCTCTTGCATCTCACATGTTAAAATACTATGTAATGTGGCTGCTGTTATCAGTCTAAGCTACAGTAGCAAAGGACTACAGAGTAGATGGCTGATTAACAAGAGATAGTTATTTCTCACTTGTCTTGAGAAAGGAACATCTGAAATCAGAGCTCCTGATGAGAGCATGCTTCCGGGTGGCAAAGTGACAACTTTGGTATCAGTCAACTCAGGTGTCACGTTATCTTCTATATGTCTCTATTGGAGATGGGGATGTAGGTCCGCAGAAGATCTCTTGTCTACAATGTTCAAAGCATTGGATTTCATTCCCCAGCAATGCAAAATCAAATCAAGCCAAAGATTCAGATGTTAAAGGCCTGGGACTGGGAAATGATAAAATCCTTAAGAGATAGAGCCCAGTAGGATACTTTAGGACACTGAGGTCCCTCTTTTGAAGGAACTTTATTAGAATCTTTTTTGAGCTTGACCATGAGGTGAGTCATTTTGCTGTTTCATAGATTCTTACCAGAATGATTTACTTCACTAAGGGCCAAAGGGCCTACCTTCATGGATTGAAGCCTCTAAGCAAATAGCAAACTTGCATTTGGACACTTATCTCAGAGACAGAGACACAGAGAGAGACACAGATAGAGATAGAATGACAGAGACAGAGAGATAATGACAGAGAGAACTTGCCTAATATCCCTGCATGGTAGAAAGAATGCTAATCATAACACTGGCCTCTTATAAGAGTAATAACAAATCAATGAATGCTTCACTTTCAAAATAAAACCTCTCCTCCAAAATCCTTCTTGTACCCATAAGGAAGGGGAGGGGGGAGGGGGATGTTTGCCCGGAAACCGGGAAAGGGAATAACACTCGAAATGTATATAAGAAATACTCAAGTTAATAAAAAAAAAAAATAAAAAAATAAAAAAAAAAGAAAAGAAAAAAAAAATCCTTCTTGTAAATACTACCACATTTGGGCTGGAGTTGAACCACACAAGCCTTTCATGTGTAGATTGAAGAGATTTAACCTGTGGCCATGATGCCAAGAAGTTTAAGAACTTGAAAGATAATGTGTTTCAGCCATTTTCATATAGACGGCCACACCTCTGAGAACAAGAAGGAAATGTTGACTAAGTCAGAGCAGAAGAATTATTCCTGGAATGGACAAGCATAAAAATATTGATATAAAAGGACATTGAAGAAGCTTCCAGTAGCCTGACAGCATTTGCTTTTATTTTTAGCAGTAGTTAAACTAATGCACTCAACTGTCATCCTTTAAAGTCTATTAGTATTTAATTTGTTTTGCTGAGTGTATGCTACCCTGATTATTTAAAGTGAATTTAAATGTACATAATGAATTAGATACCCTATTTCTCTACTGGTGAATCCTATCCCTTTTCCAGTTCGTATACTTGAAGTATAAATTTTCATACTTCCTATTCTTTGCTTTCCTTTAAAATCTACATGATACTCTTTCTATTTTTAGGAAGATTAAAGACCATAGCCCAAAGTGAATAACTTTATCCATCTTTTCTTTTTACTTTCATCAACTAGTAATAATGACGAAAGTGACAGATCACATTTTCACATTACCTTTTTTTCAGTGTTCTGAATAGTTTTGAAGCATTAAGATTTATCACCTAAGTCTTTTCTCTTTTATCTAGAAGAAGTCAATAAATTCCATGCCCTTAAATAACTAAGAATAAGTTGATGACATCAAATCCACAGCTCCCTGTAGAACCTGTGACTGGAATGTCAAATCCATAGATCCAACTGCCTACTGACACAATGCCTCCCATTGTCTCTGAAGTACTTGAGCATTTCTGAAATTCAGTTCCTGGTGCTTCTCAGTCCGCTCTATTCAGCCTATGAGTCTCCTTGTATCTACTAAGAAAATGCTGGCCTCTCATTTGCTGAATGTTTTCCCCTCCTTTCTTCTATGTCTTAACCTTAACTTAAAACCAGATATGTCCATCTTTACCTTCAAATTTTAAAGGAATTCTTACGCTTTCTCATGTTCTCCACTGATTTCCCCATACTGAATTTCCTATGCCATACTTTGTAATACAATATAAGTCTTTAACTTTCTCTTCCCACAAATACATTCATTGAAATTGCTCTCTTCATACATGTACATGCTCTGAGATTACTACATTTTCACTTTTGTTAACTGCTGCTCCCAAGACCAAAGACTCTTCTTTTCTTGGAACACAAGAATATTTAGTACATATTTATCATGAGAGTAAATGGTGAAGGCATGGTTATACTCTAACTTATACTTACACAGTATCTTTTATCTGAATTTTATCTAAGAGAGGAAAATGAGTTTCTTTTTTTAAAATGACTCAATTTTTTTTTAAAGAAGAATCAGAACAACTTGCTTGCCCACCACTTCTTTATGCATTCAGTATTTGAAAGTATAGTTGATATTGGACCTGATACTTTGTGTATAGCAATTCATTATCTGAAATTTTTATGGTCTCATCTTCTACCTTCTCTGAACTATTAATCAGTAATAATTTAAAGTATTTGCTTTAGTTTCTATTTGATAATTTCTTTCCTGCATTATTTTTTGAATTAGAGCACACATCATTTCAAATAATGGCAGTCTTTTAAGCAACACATTCATATGATGGGGGATTTCACAGCCCTTTGGTATTTATTTCACTTAGGTAAAAGAATATGCTGCAAGAAGAAAGATTAGCATATTACAACTGTATAAATCCTTGAAATGGTCTTCCATTAATCAACATCTGACAGTTGAACTTATTTAACATGCCAATGGACAACATTGAACTTTTCTATTAATTCAGTATTTATTTACAAGTCAAAGGTGAGTATTTGTCAAGGACTATATTAAAGACTAGGGATGCTTGGATAGATCTTTCTGTGGTTGGGTACCGCTGTTCATCCCCCAGAATAAATACATGTAGAAGTAAGGATCCTTGGGTCAAGTTACTAGGACTGCTAGCTTTCTACTAAAATCTGTTAAAATTCTAGGAGTTGAAGTTGGTCATAAATCAGTCAATACCAGGTGAGCCAAAAATCTTCAGAAAGATTTAAACATACACATAAATAGCAAGTTAGACTTTATCCCACTAATGAGAACGGGAGAGTGTCTTTGCTCTGCAGAATACCAACATATTATTCCTTGCCACTCACATTTGGTTGGCATACAGACAACATCAGAATCACCTGAGAACTAAGAAGAAACACAGAGTCCAAGGTAATTACCAGCCTGTTAAATTGTGATGTGCATTTTCACAGGATCCATGAAAATTTTAGACAGTGCTGTGTCTTACATTGATTGAATCTTGTCCTACCAATGATTGAAGTCCTTGCCTCTCCCTTGATTACAATACAACTTTGGGTGAAAATAAAGGCGAGATGGTGAGAAGTAGCATTTTTTCAGTCCAGAGGTGCCAGGGCTGAGCTTTGTTACACAATGTAGATAAATGAGGGTTTTAATGGAATGGTGACAGAGACAAGTGGTGAAGTCATTCAAAAGTTTTGCCACCTGTTGACATGATTGAAAATGCCTTCGAAGCAATTTAAAATCCTCATACAAGACTAATGTGAGCTGCCAGTCAGGAGCCTTTTGAACACTTGTAACTAATTGATGTTCGCCACTCCAGGCATCAAATGCAATTACTGTTCTACTCGGGATATAATTTAACTTCAGGTTCACAATACTGGATGCAGAGAAAATTGTAAAGAGTACAAGAAGGAAAAAAGTCCACTTTGAAAGGGAGCATCCCTTGGTTCTGAACACACAAGACACTGGCCCCGTCTACCAGCATAGACCTGAATCCTGGTGATCTGTAATAGAGATGAAATTCTATAATACTGTACATAAGTATGTAGGGTGTCTCTGGGAATAGCTTGTAATGAAATGAATATTGGGCCTATATTTTAAGAAAATAGCTTAGGCCTTGTTTCGAAGTGTGTTACCATAAGAACAATACTTTGGGGCCTATATTTCATTAGCTGCATAATCAGATGCTGAGTGTTCCCAGTGGACTTTATTAAGTGACCAGACTGGAGGTTCAGCAATACTGAGGATAATGTGAGAATGGAGGATGATTTAGATATAAGCACATCACAGACAGAAGTTGAGTTGATTGGGTAGCTCATCATTCATTAGACTTAGCCCGGGATAGTTTTTTTAACTTGAAATTTAATTTTTCTTTAAATGAATTCCATTGCTATAAAAATTGCAACCCAAATCATGTGAACAGCAAGCAAATCTGTTGTTTATTTTTCAATTTTCTAGCAATGCATCTACTGACAATAAGAATTTCTAGAATAATTGGATAGAATGGCTGTGGCTACACTGTTTTTTAACGCTACCTCCAGTTGCCTCAAAAAATATTATTTATGTGATACATAAATCACTTCCACCCACAAATCACTTTACTTTTGAATCTCTAGGCAAGTGTAATTTAATGTTTTTTTCCTGCTCCCTTTTTAAGAAAAATGAGCAAAACAAATACATATGTAATAGTAGAGTCGCTACTGCCAAACTGTCAAGTAAATTTACTGATGCGTGGCCTATTGATGTTACATGGAGACTTTCAATTAGTGTTGAGTTTAGGCATTATGATGCTTTTAAAGAATAGTTGGCCCAATTTTTGTGTTTCAAATGAATATTCACATGACATGCATACAATGTGTGGATGTGTGCAAGAGTAGACTATAACAGCTTAGACTTCTCAGCTGATTACAGATCTATCGATTGTACCTACTGTGGCACAGATTATTTATTCAATAATTCAGTTTTCCTTCCTCCTATCACATGACTAGAAATCATTTCCTGAAAAGTTTTGGAGTTAGAAATGTCTAGGTAACTGAGCTTTATGCTAGAGAAAATGAAGATTTTATAAGTGCTGATTCCCGAATGACTGGATGAACTGAAATATCTTCCATATAGCACACAGATTTACTCTTTCACAAAGCTATCCATTTTACTCTCTAAGGCCCATTTATTTATGAAAGCAAGATTACCACCGTGTTATTAAACCACTAGGACTTAAGCTTTAATTGAGAGTAGAGCTGAAACATTTTGTCCGGTATGATTAAACCTTGATCTTAGAACCAGTACATATGTGCTTTAAGAAAAGATTAGCAGGCTTGATCTCACCCATCGCTGGTACATATCAATTTTAATATGGAAGAAAATATAAAAATGAGGAAGAAGGAAGAACTATAAACAGAGATATGAACTTATAAGGAAGCCAGATCTTGTATAGTGGCACCAAGAGCAGTATTTATGCTGTCAATATCAATAAGGATCAGCTTTATTACTAACCCCCTCAGTCTGAATTATTAGCAATCCTACTGTCTGAGGACAACGTATTGGGTTGATATTCAGAGCTACTCTCACACTTGCCTTCATCTGTCTGCTCTGGCTCTGGCTCTCTTCTCAAACACAGCTTGTACTGCTGCTGCAACCTCGTTACCCTGCTAATGATATTTGTTGTGACCAGAGTAACATATCTCTGAGAAAAATTGAAGCTCAATAGCTTTTAATACTCTTGAATGGTGTCCTCCATCCTCTTGGGGCAGCTGCTTTTTCCGTGCCCAAGAAATAATTGAGTATGGCAGCGTGACTGTTAAGATGAGAGAAAGCAAGCAGAGGATCAGGAAGATGAAGAAGGCTCAAGATAGCGTCTCAGTAAAGCAAGCATTTCACCAAATGATGAGAATCTGACTAAGCTCTGAAAAGAATTTCTAGTAAGCCTGTCTAAGCCCTGACAGCATATTAGGAAAACATGGGCATATATGTAAAAACATCTTTAAAGGGCCCATGATTTAAGAGAGAAAGGGGGTGTGCATGAGGGTATTGGAGGGAAGTGGAGGAAATTATGAAATTATATTATATTAATATCAAAATATAAAACAAAACCATAAGTTAAAGAAAGGAAAGAGAAGGAAGCATGGGCAATCTGGGCTCCTTTCCCCATTAGATGTCATAAACTCTTTAGGACAGCATGATGGATCCTGAGAAAAAAAGATTGGGGAACAAATGAAAAGTGGTCTGTAATAATGCATGGGTGATATATGCAGAGGTATCAGTAGTATCAATGAAGACTGTACAGAATAACTATTGTAGAGTAGATGATATAATCACAGGTTAAATATGAATGAGTCAGGTGACTATGTAGAATGTGTACACCACGGAAGAAAATCACAGGATCAATGAAGAAAGTGGATGGTGTCACAGGAGCTTGTAATCTTCTCTTGAGTGGTATGTTGAGCAAAAAGATCAGTTAAATGTTTAAAGGTGTTTGAAGTGATACATGGAAAACTACCTAAGTTCAATATTACTGAATCTAATCAAGAATTTAAAAGAAAGTGTGTGCATGTGTTGTGGGGGAGAGATGAACAGCATTGCCTTAAATATTGTGAAAAGAGGAATGGATACAGAAAAATGTGGTATATTTTCACAAGCTGTGTACATAAATGGCATGCTAAGCCTAATCTTGTGTACTAAATAAATTTTACATTGAATGTTAACATTAAGAAAGGAGTTTGTGGACCCAGCTATACCACTCCTAGGCATATACCCAAAAGATACTCCAACATATAACAAGGACACATGCTCCACTGTGTTCATTGCAGCCTTATTTATAATAGCCAGAAGCTAGAAAGAACACAGAGTCCTTCAAAAGAGGAATGGATACAGAAAAATGTGGTATATTTTCACAATGGAGTACTACTTTGCTATTAACAATGATGACTACATAAAATTCTTAGACAAATGGATGGAAGTAGAACATATCATCCTGAGTGAGGTAATGCAGTCACAAAAAAATACACATAGCATGCACTCAGTGATAAGTGCATATTACCCCAAAAGCTCGGAATACCCAAGAAACAATTCACAGACCATATGAAGCTCAAAAAGAAAAATGACCAAAATGTATATGCTTCAGTCCTTCTTAGAATTGAGAACGAAATACTTATGGGAAAAAAATCCAGGTACAAAGAGTGGAGCAGGGACTGAAGAAAAGGTCATCCAGAGACTCCCCCACTTGGGGATCCATCCCATATGAAGCTGCCAAACCCAATCACAATTGCTGATGCCAAGAAGTGCTTAATGACAGGAGCCTGATATGGATGTCTCCTGAGAGGCTCTGCCAGAGCCTTACTGATACAGATTAAGATGCTTGCAGCTCACCATTGGACTGAGCAAAGGGACCCCAGTGGAGGAGTTAGTGAAAGAACTAAAAAGCTGAAGGGGTTTCCAACACCATAGGTAAAAGAAGAATATCAAACAACCAGACACTCCAGAGCTCCCAAGGACTAAACCACCAACTAATGAGTACACATGGAGGGACCCATGGCTCCAGTTGTATATGTAGCAGAGGATGATCCTTGATCCTATGAAGGCTTGTTTCCACAGTGTAGGGGAATGCCAGGGTGTTGAGATGGGAGTGGGAGAGTGGGAGTGGGAGCATCCTCACAGAAACAGGGAGGAGAGAGAGGGGGATGGGAGATGGGAGAAAAGGGGATAACATTTGAAATGCAAATACATAAAATATCCAATTAAAAATAATATAAAACATATAAATAAAAGTAAAAACAAAACAGAAACTCTCTCTCTCTCCCTGCCTTGAATGCATTACTTTTTATTGCCATGTTAGCACACCACAACCAAATCAACTTGCAAAGGCATCTATCAGTGCTAAGTGTTCAGAGAGTGAGTTCATGAATCTCACAGCAAAAGGCATGTCACCAAGCAAACAGGCATATGCCTAGAGTAGTAGCTGGGTACTCAGCTTGAGAAAACAAGCATGATGCAGAGACAAAGTGAATGGGTGAGAAAGACAGAGAGGGAAAGATGGAGAGACAGACAGAGATATACAGAGATATAAAGACAGAAATGATTGGGAATGAAATGGGTTTTTGAAAACGTAAAACTAACCCCTAGTGACATACTTCCCCCAATAAGGCCACACCTCCCAGTCCTTGCCAAAGAGTTCCACCAACTGGGCCTGAGTGGTCAAATACAAGAGCTTACTAGGGCCATTCTGAATCAAGCTGTTGTTGAGGTTTGGTCTTTTGCTATGTATTGTAATGTTGTATGCCAGCCCCTAAGATATGATTGCCTTGGAAACGAGAGAATCTGACATAGATCCACATGACACTATGTCCCCTTGACCCCAAGTTATTTCTGATTGATGAATAAAGATGCCAAAATCTAATATCTGGGCAGAAGAAACATAGGTAGGGTTTAGTGTTCCTAGGTTTTGGCAAGAGGAGAACCATGAAGTAGACAGAGAAGAAGGTGAATGGAGGAAGAAGCTGTCATGGGTTAGGTGAGTCATGAAATAATGGCCATGTGGTTTGGCTAATGGGAGTTAAAAGCAGCCTAGACAAAACATTGCAAACTACATAATGGAATCATTGGCTGGGAAATAGACATAATAGCATAGATATCTGCTCAGTTCTTGTGCTGATTAAGGCTTACTGTAAATATAAAGGGTGTGTGTGTGTGTGTGTGTGTGTGTGTGTGTGTGTGTGTGTGTGTGTGTGTGTGTGGTTTATCCAGGGAACTGAATGGTCAAAGGCAGGGCAAAAACTCTAGATTGGGATTAAAAATTTCTACAACAGACTACTCATACCTCTAAGAAGAGAAGCAGAAAGAACTCTGCAAACTAGAAGGTCATTTTTATTAGAGCCAACCATGACTGCATCCTGACCTCAGACCACATGTTTCAGCATCTAGAACTGTGGTAAATAAAATTCTGATTCATACAAACTTCCCAGCCTATGACAGTTTTCTGATTTTATTTTTAGCAGATCAAAGAAACTAAGACAATGGTACACTGAAAATTATTCAGCTGAATAATTTATTAACTTTAAGGCTGGGTCTACATAAAGTAAAATAGTTTGCCCAAATAACTTTTTTAAGTTGTTAAATTGTTAAGATGTTTTCACCCTCTGTCCTCAAATCAAAGCTTTGAGCCCACAGATTTTAGAAGAGTGAAAATAATTATTTTTTGTTTGTGTTTTGTCCTCAATGTATACATGACATTTCTGTACTCCAAGAGATTTCATCCAGGAATTGAGGTAATGCTCTGGTGAAGTCTGTTGCAAGCGTACCAGGACAGGAAGCTACAAATTAGGATACAACGCTAATCTCTACCATTCAGCTCTGAAAATGTCAACTTACCATAAAATATACATCTGAATGTGATCAACATGAAAGCATCTAGTGATGATGTTAAGTATTGAGATTTGAAAAGATGCCGTTCATAGCAAACTCCTCTAGAACTGAGGGTAAATCACACTAATGTGCAACAGATGAGATTATGTAAAATGCAGCAGTCGCTTGTGAGCATTCCAATTTCAATCAGGAATCATATTTACCTTCACGTGAGTATTTAAACGAACTGCCTGTTGCGTGGGAACTAGGAAACATGTGCCACAAGCAACTTTCCCGCAATTCCCAATTGTATCAATCACCCATACAATGTCCCTGATTATAAGTAATTTTGTCCCTTCTTCTTTCTAAAAATTTCATTCATGGGACAGTGAAGTGTATGTTTACCTATAAACAAATATATAAACCAAAAATTCAAAGGAGAGAAAACACTATCTTCTTTCTGAGCAGAATTGACGGTATATTATCCCTCTAATTTCTCTTAGATTTCGTGTGTGTGTGTGTGTGTGTGTGTGTGTGTGTGTGTGTGTTCCTTCAAGAGCTCACTCTCCCCACCCCCAAGCACTTTCCCTATTCTGTAGCCCCCACCACCCACCACCTGTTGTCTTCCTCTCCCTCTTTCCCTCCCTCAGTCCTATGCCTGGTTTACCCTTTTAATGTTCGTTTGCTGCATTGGTCTACTTTTCTAGCCTGTTTCCTTTGAAATCTTCTCACTATTACCTATTCCAGAACTTATTGTTAGATTTAACATATTGGATCTTAAAAACGTTTAAAACCATAGCGAATGGAGTATGATCGATACCAAACTCTGAACATCTTTAATGTTCACTGCTTGGTAAACCCAAACCTCTCCGTAGTTGTGACAACAGCAGCAAAATTATGTCACAGCCCTACCCTTCACATTCAAATATTTTTCCTGTCTTCTTAGTCATTACTATTGATGATAGAACAACATAAAAACATGCGCTCTAACCGAAAATATAGACATTTAGTACAACGTTGTTGATCACTGGTATAACACTATAACAGTAGAACCTAGGGTCCCTTTATCTGGTAATATTTATTGAAGCTGAATTCTTATATCAAGCGATTGTCTATAAAATCTCTAATTACTATGTCCTGAATATTCAGCAAACTGTGGTTTTGTCTAGTGTGTTCAATATGTCCAAGGTATTTCTTCAATTTTATGCCATATTCATTCTTTGTTATTTAAATGCTTTCATATATTATACATTTAATCATGTTCATCCCTCTACCCTAACTCCTAGGTACTTCCAGCCTCCATGACTTCATGTTCTCTCTCTCTCTTGCTCACTTACTCTCTCACCCTCTCTCTTACTCTCTCTCTTTCAAAAACACATAAACAAAGATCAAACCAAATAAATCAAAATCTCAATAACACCCAAAAATACCAAAAACAAAATATAAAGCACACACACACAAATATAGAATGTGCCTCTTGTTAGCGAACTATACCTGGGCATGGTTCCCCTCTGGAATATGGTAAGTATTTCTATGACACTCCACGGAAAACACTGATTTCTCCCTTTGCCAGAAGATATGAGCTACACAAATTGTTTCTTGATTAGGTTTGGGACTTCGCAGTTCAGTGCTGCAACTGTGTCTGGTTTGAGCTTGTGCAGCCTTTGTGTGCTCTGTCTGTCACGTTCTCTGTGAGATCATCAGTAGCATTGGGTCTGGAAGATGCTGTTTCCTCGGGCTCATCCACAACCTCTGGCTCTTACAAACCAGGTCTTTCTACTATGCCATACTTTGCAAGAACAGCAAAACATGTTTCCTTTCCAGCTTTTTATTACTGCTTTTACTGATATTTGCATGTATGCCATAAATGTCTAATTCTCATATCCATCAGTTATCCAGATCCATGGAATAACTACCAATCTCATCTCAAAAGGCAAACAATGCCCCACCTTCAACTCTACCTATACTTAGATAAGTTTTCGATGTGACTAAACATTTCAGGGAGATAAATAGGATTGGTACCGGAGGGACAAACTTCTTTATGTTAGCTGTTATTTTTGTTTCTTATTTTCAGGTCCCTTGAGATTTAGTGACTCTACTTACCCATTGGTTCATTCTCTTCCAGTTCATACAGAAGATAAAATAAATAAACACAAACCTGGTAATAATGCTAACAACATACTTTGATTCCCAAATACAGAAAAGTTTAGCTCTGCAAAGCCCCTGATGTCAGCTCAGGTCAGGGCTCCCCTTCTCATGTCCAGACATCGAGTGGAGGCTTTGAAATGAACACTTTTGAAGAGCCTTGTTAGTCTCCTAGGCCATACAGTATGCTCATCCTTTTTATGTAACCATCTGAAATGGCAGGGTTTGAAGCTTTAAAAGAGACTTTGTACTAACATGAGTTTAAGAACCATAAATATGTTCAATTTTATTTCCATACCTGGAAGTTTTCAGGAATTCCACTTTGCAGACAATAAAACTAAGGAATGGAAGGATTAAATAATTCCCCCAAGTTCCTTGGCTAGAGACTGCTCTAAGTGAGAAGGAGGAAAATCATTTGTCTGGTTGTGGGTCTGTGTTTCACTTCACGGCCTGGGCGTCCAACATGCCACTCAGAGGATGCAAGACATAGAGGTACTAGGCTACTATCTTTTCTCCTCGTTAAAGTGCCGGGCTCATGAGATACCAACATGATACTGAAGGGAGGTAAAATGGAGCCTAAGATAGGGGTCCCAGTCCATGTTTCTCTGTGTGAGAAATGGAGGGGGGTGGCTGGGTTGGAAGCTGTGGTTCTCAAACTCCTGGGCACCCAGATGCCATTGGGAACCTTGAGGAGTTGAAAATCAGGGGCTGTACACTTGAAATGATCTGGGCCCTGGATTACTGTAGGGTGAATTCCAGGAGTGTGACGAGACCTTCTTTGGGAGTGGGAGGCCTCCCCCGATGGCAGTCTTTGTCAAGAGGAGACAGTCCTTGCTTGTCTAAACTGTTTATTTATGGTGAAAATGGATGTTTATGGCTTATTCAGGGTGGACCAGAAATTAAATCCTTTTGCAGGAAATGATGCCTAGGGAAGAAATCTCATTGGCTAGACACTTGGGGGTCTATCTAAATACCTCATTAGCATAGATAACTCTAGGCTCTAATGCTACATGGCCAGATGTTTTGGTCCACTTAGAGGGGTGTTGTGGTCACATGTTCCAGAACAGGAACCTTGTTGGGAGTAGATTCAAATGCCTACTGTCTCAATTATGAGGATCACCAGGGTTCCTTAATCTGATCAACCTTACCAATTCTTTTGTCCGGTGGTATGGTTCCACTTGCCCCCATCTGGTTAGAACCAATCAATAAGACCAATTAATTAATTGGTATTTAAGAGAGTTAGTAATCCTCAGGGCCAACTTATTTGAAAAATCATAGAGCAGAAATACGTTGCACAGAGCCATTATAGACCGCAATCCTATTGGAGTGAGCTTGATCTCAAAGGATGACTAGTCAGTGTGGTGCCTCCTCTAGTGCCTCGGACAGGATCTTGCCAGAGTAGATACTTAAAGAAGATGAGCATTGAAGAACATCAGTGTTCAGTAGCTTTTGTTTGTCTACCCTGGGCACAAGAGGGAGGCTTCTCTGCAGACAAACAAAATGATTACATTAATTAATCCCTTTGTCATGAGGATAAAGTTGAGTAATGGTTCCTATGTGTGTCAAAGCTCATCCAATCCTTGCCCAGATGTTCTGCCTCAACTCAGACTGCCTCTCTGCTGCACTGCC
Source organism: Rattus norvegicus (assembly GCF_021556685.1). NCBI lineage: Eukaryota > Metazoa > Chordata > Mammalia > Rodentia > Muridae > Rattus > Rattus norvegicus. The sequence continues at coordinate 54,453,174 of NC_141540.1, forward strand.
AGTACCCAGTGTATAACAGCAGCCTTTAGAACTGTATTGATCTCTGTTTGCATATTATTTCTCCTATCAGAAATCTCCTTCATCCTCATTTTGCTACCTTAGCTGGAAGTGTGGTGGTAAACCACTGCGATGCCAGTGCTCAGCAAGCTGAGACAAGGGAATCACAAGTTAGCAGACAGCCTGTGCAAAAAAAAAGTAAGTTCTAGCTCAGCACGGATGACATAGCAAAAGCTCTCTCAGTCCATAAACATAACGAAGAAATATCTGCTACCTACAGATGTTTTTTCTGTTTGCTACTTATCTCAGTCTTAACTGCATACAAGTGAAGTGGTCCTTTGCATTTGTCCCCACATTCGGGGGAGTGTGGCACACTTAGATCAAACCTCAGCTATTCAGAAGTAAATGACAGACCAGACTAAAGGGAATTCTCCAAACTGGAGTTTTCTCACCGACTGAGTGTATGGCCTCCTCACTAGTTACTAAACTCTTTAGGGCTTCAATTTTCTTCTCTATCAAATGACGACTAAAGCAATGACCAAATAGGACCATTGCTAGAATTAATAAGTAAAATAATACCATCTTATTAGCAAGAAAAGGTCCTCTTATTTGGGATGCAATACCCTGGGTTTGACTTTTCACTTTATTCTCTTCATCTTTGAAGTGAAAACAGTAAGAATTATTTGAATCCTGTGAATGTACTGACAGTCTAGGGAGAATATGTCAGAAGAATTACACTCCATAGGATTGTTGTTCTGAATGTTCAACAAGATCATTTGCTGTACGAAATAGATGTTGTTCTAACTCTCTTCGAAAGCATTACTAATTCTCCCTGATCTCGAACAGCTTACCTCAAAATGCAGCAACTACACATTGTTCCTTTCCTTTATACTCTTCATTGATTCCTAGGCAAGTTCTGTAGGACATTTTAATTTCCTTTCCTACTATTTCATGTGTCTGCCATGTGAGGTTCCCAAGGAACTCTTTGTATGCTTGGACACAGGGAGGCTCCACTTCATTAAGCCACTTAGAATGCTGGTCGCATTGTAGTAAATGAAGAGAATCAGTCCTGAAGTCAGAATTCTTGAATGGATTTGGTTTAAATCACACTCCCGCCACATATATAGCAGAGGATGCCATTGTTGGGCATCAATGGGAGGAGAAGCCCTTGGTCCTGTGGAGGCTTGATGCCCCAGTGTCGGGGAATGCCAGGGCAGGGAGATGGGAGGGAGTATGTGGGTGGGCAGGGGAGCACCCTCATAGAAGCAGAGGGAGGGGGTTGGGATAGGAAACCTGGAAAGGGGATAACATTTGAAATTTAAATAAAGAAAATATCCAATAAAAGAAAGAAGAAAAAATTACCTGGGGTGGGAGGGGGTAGGTGGGTGCAGGAGCACTCTCATAGAGGCAAAGGGGAGGGCAGAAAGGGTAGATTTGGGATGGGGGGTTTATGGAGGGGTAACCAGGAAGTAGGATAAGATTTAAGGTGTAAATGAATGGAATGATTAATAAAAAATTAAACTACACCCCCACAAATCTGAATATCCAGTTTCTCTGACACCTTTTTCTTGTTCAAGCATTCAAGCCACTTCTTGCCATTTTCCCTTCCCGCATCTTTCTTTCTACCACCGCTGCTTTAATTGGAATAACTCTGGAGCTTAATTAAAACAGTGAGGATCAAGTTTATACTATTTGTCCAGGTGAATAAAATAACCTCACAGTGATTATTTATTGACGTGGACATTAAATTCACGTGCTTTCAACTCTAGTGGGCTAAACATTTCCTTTCTCTCTCTTTTTTAAGACCTTAATTCCTTGTTGTGGGGTTTAATTAATAGGAGCTAGTGGCTACAAAGCTCTGAGTCTTAACTGGTGGAGATTAATGATGGCAGAGAGAGTGGTGTCTCATTTTCATAATCCATGATTCATCTTCAAGCAGCGAACTGCTTTTGAAGCGTGGGCTGGTGGCTTTGTAATAAACGTGTACAGATTTTACTCAGTTCAGACAGCCATACACCTTGATGAGGTACCTCGTTGCAGTCAGTGTCTCGGTGCTGTTCATTCATTTGTGCATCAAATATTTTTTCAGTAGGAACTATGTAGTTGCTAGGTTAAGAGAGGAATTGCTGAGCAAGGACTTTATTCAGGGAAAGATGGAATTTTTTAACTGTGGTGAGGAACATCATAGTTGAAAATCTTGGGATGAGACCAAGCTACAATGAAAAGCAGTAGTTGGTCTCTTAACACATGCTCCCAGTTAAGATCCCCAGGGTCAGGGTAGGGAGATGGTTCAACCAAGCATCAAAGCCTTTAGGAGGACCTGAGTTTAACCCCCAGAACTCATGGGAAAAGAAGTTGAGCATGCTGGCAATGCTTAGAATCCCAGAACTGGGGAGGCAGAGACAGGTAGAACTTCCTGGCCAGCAAGTCAAGCTTAATGAATGAGTTCAAGGCCAATGAGAGACTTTCTCAACGTAAGAACAATGGCATCCTTACTTCTGAGCTACACATACAGACACACACACACACACACACACACACACACACACACACACACACCATGGCTTTATTATAAAAACTGGCATCAGTATTGTTTTGGTATTTTTCATCATATTGGTCTTTTGTTTTAATTTTTGTTCTGGGGTGTGTGTGTGTGTGTGTGTGTGTGTGTGTGTGTGTGTGTGTGTGTGTTTTAGATGGGAAGGCATGAAGTTGGATAAGAAAAGAGGTGGGGAGAGGGGAGAGACTGGAGAGGTTGGGGGAGGAAAAAGAACATAAACAAAATATGATAAATATTTTAGTTGAAAGAAAGAACAAAAGGAGAAAGAACAATTAAAAAATAACTAAAGGTCTATTTGTGATTTTCTTTTTTACCCGGAGGGTAGCCTAGGCAATATCTCCCTATGCCTTCTATACTCCCAGTGACAAGCCAGTTTGACACCACCAAAGTTCCTGTAGATCAAGGAGTTCATAGGGTTACAGATCATGAGTGAAGAGATGTTGAGACAAATAAGTATGGCCCTAAAGAGTCTCACTGTAAGAGCTCTGACCAGCATGGCCTCCCCATAGTTTCATAGATGGAACTTCTTCCCATAACCTTCTTATCTTGTGTACACTAGTCCCACACTAAGATCCTGGGGTGCAATCAGGGTTCCTAACTGACTAATGGTACCTATGTGCATCAACGCTTACCCAGTCCTTGCCCAGATGCTCTGCTTCATCTCTAATCTCCCATCAGACCTCCCCTTCCCTTCATTGCACACAATTTTTAAAATAGAATTGGATTCTTGGACAGGGTCCCATGGCCCGTTCGGTCCCTAATCCTCAATGGATGCTAATGAACAAGCCCAACGGAGATGATCTCCTGGAAATGAGGACAGCTGAACTCATTAAGACGGTAGCAGTTTGGCCCAGAGGGTGACCTGTACAATAGGAGGTTTGATAGTCCAGAAACTTAACTACTTACATAAGTTACTACTCAAGGCAGTTTTTGATCCAGGTTGAGCTCAGTGTAAGGATAAATACATACATGCTCACCCAAGGTAAACCTATTATATTGGAAAATGTATTCCCGAGATACAGGTGTCCATCAAATCTTCCAGCTAAGGTACCAAAATGAGGATGAAGGAGATTTCTGACAGGAGAAATAATATGCAAACAGAGATCAATACAGTTCTGAAGGCTGCTGTTATACACTGGGTACTGGCAGTGCAGCAGAGCAGCAGTCTGAGTTGAGACAGAACATCTGGGCAAGGATTGGACTAAGATAAGCTTTGACATACATAGGAACCATTACTCAACTTTATCCTCATGACAAAGGGATTAATTAATGTAATCATTTTGTTTGTCTGCAGAGAAGCCTTCCTCTTGTGCCAAGGGTAGACAAACAAAAGCTATTGAACACTGACGTTCTTCAATGCTCATCTTGTTTAAATATCTACTCTGGACAAGATCCTGTCCCAGGCACTAGAGGAGGCAAGAAAATAAAAGCAAGTAATATGTTTGTGCATTTCGTTCTCTATGTGTATGGTTATTGTTTATTAAGGACAAACCATAAATATAAGGTAGCAACATAATGCTGGAGCAAACACAAGAAGGCAAACAGGGACTTTGCTCATGTTACATATGTGAAAAGAAGAGAGGTTTATGGTACTTCAGGAGAACAAAAAAGAAGTCTTCACAAAACCTGTTTCTCTGTAGTGCCTATATGACATAGTAGGTGAGAGAGATTTTCTAGAAATAACTGAGAGACAGAGACAGACAGACAGACACACAAAGAGAGAGAGAGAGAGAGAGAGAGAGAGAGAGAGAGAGAGACAGAGAGAGAGAGAGAGAAGAGAAAGGGTAACAGAGACAAAAATAAAGACAGTCTGGAAGGACTATAAAAGATGCTAACTAAATAACTCAAGGCCAAAAGTCAGACAACAGAAAAACCTTTCTGCAAGAAAGTCTTTCCTCTTTACTTCACACAATAATGATGAAGAATTTGATTTATCCATTTGTTAAATATAAAACGAGCTGCATTTAGTTGATTTTAGGTTAAACTGGATGGAGTCTAGGAACTGGGAAAGGAGGACGTTACTATTTTAATTTTCAATAGCTTATTTCTATACCTCTAATAGCGGTCTGCAGCTGGGAAAGGGAAGCATGAGGCAGATAACTATTTTTATTTAAATTGATGTGTTGTATTCATAGAGATTAGAGCAGGAAGCTGCAGCTGCGAGAGGAAATTTAAAATTAGAGCAGCTTCAATAGTGCTACTCACAATTGCAGCCAAATTCCCGGGCTTGCTCTATAGTAAGCATTTTCCCCCCATTGCATTCATGACGTATGGACATTTGCAAACTCACGCATTTAATATTTTCATGGGAAATTGAGACTGAACTGCTCTAGGGTGTGGAAATAAAATTCTTCTTTGTTGGATAATTCTCATTGCATCCCCTTTCTCGACTTACGTCCATAGCTTTATAATCATGTCAAAACTGCCAGGTCCTATCTGCAGTTTCTACCAATGCAGCATCCGTCATCTGGTTTCCCAGATCCGAGGAGGTATTATTTGTACAGCGAAATTATCAAAACTTTCCCCCAGTGTTATCTGACCAGAAATAATTGCTGCATTTCAAAGAATTGCTTATATAACTCAGATGCCCTACATTCTTGGAAGCATCAAGGGTCACCTTTGCCTATAAAGCCCCAACCAAGAATAGTTCAGGCCCCTGCCCCTTCCACCTAAAGAGGTCTGCTTTGTTTTGCTTCTGATTTTCCTACCTTATATAGATCTCAGACTTTTCACAGAAGTCTCAGGCAACTTATATCACAGCCTTGAGCCTCACCTACAGAGGGTACTATACAAGCTCAACGATAATTCTTCTTCTATGTGTATAGAAACTTTCACAGTGCCTGGATTATTTTCCATCCCATTTATCCTACATTATCTGCTGCCCAATGAGTCTTATATGCTAATGACATACAGACTTCACTGTGGATGGGTCCTATATTTTGTGGTTCCTGGTCTGGTACTAACCATGCATTTCATTATCTTGAGTCACAGAAGATGTTCTGGTCAAATGAGCTAATACATATGAGAAAACACTGAAAGGACCGAAGAGCATGCCAAATAATTGGATGTTGTTTTATTTTGCAGGCTTGTTTGACACAGTTGAAGGTGTAACGGGCCAGGCTTTCCCCTCTGTTGTATTCTTTGAGTAATGATCACATTAATCTCTCCGTGTTCAGCACCTATGACTCTGCCAAGTATAAAAGGATGGTTAATTCTGAAAATGCCTTTGTGTACAGTCCAAGCAACTGTAACACAATAGTGTTAGAAGTTTCTTTGCTCAGGGGAGCTTCTGAAGTTTGACAAACCTGGTTAGAGGATGCTTCTGTTGGCCCTCCTCTGCCAGGCTCTCAGTATTTCTACAGAGAGTAGGTCTGCCATTCGTAATGTCAGAGAAACTACCAGGACACTGATTGATTAAGGAAATGACAAATGTGTGAGGATTCCCCTTGGGAGGCTGTGGAAATCTGGCTTGTCCAAACATCCTTGGCAACTGTCGAAAAGTCTTTTTCTATTGTGGTAAGTTCTCTTCTGGCTGACTAATTCCAAAGGAAATCATGCATGGCCCAGTTTTCTGCCAGTCTTGCACAGAAACACCCAGTAATAAGTCCATGGAGGAGAGTACCAATTGCTTTACAATCTTGCAAAGGCCACAATTAGGAAGTCTCCCTCCTGCCCAGACATGTGCTGTGAATGGGGATAATCTGGAGGGAAAGTGGGTGACTATTTACAGGGAATATTCCAAGCCCCGAAACTGCTTAAGAATGGAAATAAATTCAAACGATTTGTTTATATAACAGACATGCCTCTGAACACATTTTTCGGTGTGTTCTTTTCAGACCAATGTGATTTACCCGCAATTCTTCAACATATTCACACATATCCCACCTGCTGGGTTTTTAATGCATTTTTAAACTGTTTTTTTAATCATATAAAGTGAATAGTAAAAAAATAAAATAAAATAAAGTTTAAAAAGAAACAAGACAATGATGAGCATGGTATGTATAATATTTAGGCCAAGGTAAACACGCCACATCTTCCTCTTCAAATGATTATTATTTTTTTTCTGAGAATCTTTTGACAGCTTTTCTTCTAGATTTTCAAGGCACCCTTTCTCCCATTTAATATCTGTCATTATTTTTCCAATATCTCTCATCTATTCAGGTTCCTGGTTACTAGTATTCAACTCTCAATTTCTGTGAAACTGAACATTTTTAGATTCTATGTTTGAGGGAGATCACGGCACACTTGGCTTTTTGTGCCTGGCTTATTTTTCTGAAAGTATGATCTCTCCATACATCCATACATCCGCAGTGTTGCAAAGGGTAGGATTTCATTGCTCTATGTGGCTAAGAGAATTCTACTGTGCATACGGACACTGGGAATATCTCTATTTTTTTCATCAGTTGATGGATACTGACCTTGTTTTCATTTCTTGGCTGTTGTGAACAGTGCTGTGATGAGCATAAAAATACAGTGTTTTATTTTTCCAATACAGTGATTTCGTTCCCTTTTGATCTGTACCCCATAACAAGTTTCGTGGTTCTATTTTTAACTTTGACGCTTCTTCATTCTGTTTTCCATAATGGCCCTGCTGATTTACATTCTCCCCAACAGTGTACATAGCTGCCAGTGTGTATCTTTTGTCTTTCTGATAAGAGCGAATCTTACTGGAGTGAGGTGATGCTGCATTGGGCTTATGATTTGCATGTCTCATAGGACTAGAGATGTCGAACATGTTTTGTGTGCCTGCTATGCATAGTATATATATATATATATATATATATATATATATATTTAAATTTATCCCTATTCGGTCTCATGTCCAGTTTGTTTCTGCTATTGAATTGTTTCAGTTTTCTATATATTTTGAAAACATATCAACCTTTTGCAAATATTTCCTTCTGCTGTGCAGTGTGTGTCTTCACATTAAGGAAAGTCTCATTTAATTTGCAGAGGCTTTTTAGTTTGCTTTCCTCTCACTGGTCTGTTTTCTTCTCGCTGTAGCTCTTTAAAACAGCTGTCTCGAACCCTCCAAAGGAGCACTCTTCCATGCATGCGAACTATTATTTCCGGCATCGTATTTTGACTATTCGGTGAAGTCTCGGTTTTCTGATGGTGTCTGTTGGCACGCGGTGTTACGTGGGCATCAATGGATGCTGCATTTATTCCAGCTTACTGACTGAGATTTGATTGTACCTATCTATGCAGTAATTTTAAACAGGTTGCTTATGCTTTTGGTTTTTTGTTTGTTTGTTTGTGTTTTGGGTTTTTTTTTATTTCTTTTGTCATTGTTGCCATTTCTGTTAGTTCAGCACTATATAGTTCACCTCCAGCTACCCTACAGGAGACTGCTGCTGTTTTATCTCTGACTTTAGTAGCAGAGGGAACCCCAAGCTCAGGTTTATCTTAACTCTTCTCTTCATCTACTGTACCACAAGAACCAAGAAATTCTACCACAAAATAATGCATCTATATTTGTATGTAGCTGTGAGCTTGCCTCTGGGGCCAGGGTAGTCACAGATGCCTTGCTAACAGTTACTATTTTGTTGGCCATTTTGTGATTATGACTAAATCTGGGCAGAGTGAGCATGAATATACCAGCTACAGGTGGATATGCTACATGTATAGCACTCGATGATACCTCTGATACACAATGATCCCATAATCCTACAACACCAACAGCGTTCTGCTTTGCCTACTGATGGGGTGGCTTGGCTAAAGAACTCTGTACCCTCTCACTAGTGATGCTGGTTAAAATAGATGGTCAACAGAGCCATGTGCTTTCCCTTGATTTTATACACACACACACACACACACACACACACACACACACACATATATATACATATATATATGTATATATGTATATTCTGTTTCAGACCTTCTCTATAAAGTCAGGACCAAGATGAAGACAAACTTGTTTTTTTTCCTAGCCTAGTACTAAATTTCATTGTAAACTAAGTCTTATACCATCCCACATTGCCCAAGTTTCACCTATGCTGGTTTACCTCAGGCTCATTTTTACACCATCTGAGAGGTGTACAAAACCATGATACTAGGTCAGTTTTAAAGTGCCTCATATAGACTAGGGCTTATGCATAGGACCTTCAGTTTCTCTAGAGTGCTAGAGCTGACCATGGTGGTCTTTCAAGATGAACCCTTCTTTGTTGTCAAGCACTGATCTGAGAATACAGCATTGTTATCCAAGATTTTCTACAGAGACACGATACTTTGCATCAATCTACCAATCGATGACACCAAACAGGATTGGGATCATACAGCTTTTCTTTGTGATGGGCTTCACTCAACTTCAGTGTGGCCGACCTAGAAGTAAGCTTCAAGCTATGGCTTGCACTGAAGTTTTAGATGGCTAATATTCATAACTCTTGTTTTCTAGAATTTTTAACATTTTCTCATTTTATTCCAAGAAAAGTAGGCACTTATAATCTTTCAGCAGATACCCTTAGGTCTTGTGAAAGTATTTAATAATAGCTATTAAACTATGCATTCCTCTAGAACACACACACACACACACACACACACACACACACACACACACACTTTTGGCTCAGATCTGTTATAACAAAATGATATTAAAAACAAAGCAACATTATGAAGCTGCTCGTTGTTGGCTCCTCTGTCAGTGCAGGAAAAATGTTAAGATGAATAATATGGATATTTAAGAATAATACTTTATAGATGAGAAATCACAAAATTAAATATAAATTAAGGAATATAGGAAATGAATTATCAGTTTTCCTATCAATCATATAGACAAATATGTGTGTGTGTCTATGTCTATGTCTATATAGCAATAAATATATTCAAAGTCATTAGATTGACTTTCCATGTCATATTAAATGTTCAGGTTTTATATTTAAACTAAACTGGTTCATATGCTTTGAAAACTTCTATTTTTTACTAGCTTCAATATAGCTACTTTGAAAAACTATTGTCATCTTATTTTCTGTATTTATTTTTTGTAAAGAAAAATCCATAATTTCTAGACACTAATATTATATAAATTTCTGCTGTGGAACTATCTAGAGATATATTATCAGTATCAAGTACTCAGATAAGAGGCAGCATAGAGAATAGGAGAAAAACATTGGGTAAGTATACATCTGACAGATGCTTGATTTCTACAATAGGCAAAGTAATAAAAAGAAAACAAAATAACAATTAAATAACACGAAAAATAGAGTTGCTACTGAAATGAAAAGACAGTTCTCAAACAATGACCATTTAACACATGATGAGAATTTCCAACTTCACTGGCCATCAGACAAATGAAAAGGAATGCTTCGTTATGATTCATCTCATCCCTGTCTTAATGCTTGCTGTCAGGAAAACAGAAGACAGTCTCATAAGAACACCAAGCTAATGCCACAGCATATACACAGAGTACCTGGTAAAGAACTACGAAAGCCACATGTTTGCTGCTTCAGTCTTTGTGGGTCCATTTTTAAAAGAAATATACAAGAGTACATTTCTTTGTGGTTTATTTTTTCTTTTGTTTTGTTTTTTGTTCAGATTTCGTGGTCCTCAGGAGAGTCCAGGGACACACATTAAGTGAATCATGGAGGTAAATGAGTCTTTCTCTCACATGCACAGTTCTTCTTGGTAGCAAGAAGACCTAAATCACTGTCTGGCATTTTTTCCTCTTAAAATACTTTATTGTTTACACAGATCTTCTCTAAATAGATATCTTCATACTCTCAGCAAATGTTCTCTGCAAAATTATCTTAGCTTTAAAATAACTTTATCAATTAAATTATCTGTAAAGAATGCATTGAGAAAAGTTCACCAAAACATCACAAAAAGTGACAGTAAAAGAAGCTGGGGAGGGAGAGTTGACATTAAAACAACTAGATAGTATTTGCTAAGTGAAATCAACTGGACCAGTCATTAAATATCTCAATATTATGATCAATAATAAAACAAAGCCTCTGTGAGGGACACCACCCATCTTCACACACGTGAGCACAAAATAATTTTCATGTCACATGGTTCGCAACTGGAACCTGGAAGGTTTTCTGTCTGTAGCGACTGTAAAACATTTTGAAGTATTTGAGAAAAGCAATCTATGAAGCATCTTGTCTCACATTGATTATTGACAACAGAAATCATCCTACCAAGGATGCGTGAGTTTGAGACATGAGAAGGATAAAGGATGTGAATACATTCATTTTACGTTTACCGTGTATTAGAAATTACACTCAGAGCTTGGCAAATGCCTTCTGAAACCTGCCATGTAACATGGCCTCCAATATGGCTCTAAGGTAGCTATTGTTACAATTAGCCTTGGAAAGGGAGTCATTGAGAATTGTTTAAATAGACATTTCATCTATGTCTGCCTTTGAAGCTATTGTTTGCATGGATGCTGTGAAGATAAAAACTAGTATTACCTTGTATTGATAACAGAGAAATGATCATGTGGGGGGATCTGAAAATACTCAAAATAGTTCAAGAACACTGACACGTTTTCAACTGGCCAGTTGCCAAGATACAGGAAAGCCATCATAAAAAGGAAATGTCATTCAAAACCAATTTTCATATCTGGCCACCTGATATGTATTTTGAACACCACTTACTAAATAAGATCAGTAGAATATCAGATTATGGGTAAGTAACGACAGTAATGAAAGGAGAGAGAGTATGGATCTTTGATTATTTGGTAAACATAATAAATTTGCTCCTCTAACTTCATTTCCGGCTAGCATATTCTTTGTTTATGTGTTTGTTTGTTGAGACAGGTCTCACTGTGTAGCTCTGGCTGTCCTTGAACTCCACAGACCAGGCTGACCTTGAACTCACAGAGATCTGTCTGCCTCTGTCTCCAAGTTCTGGGACCAAAGGTGTTCACCACTACCACCACCACTGCCACCCAGCTTTTTAGGTAGCTCATTCCAAGGCATGAATTCTAAACAAAATCTTGTCTGAATAACAGATTATTTTTTAAGACAATTCCTATGGAAGTCAAACTAATTTTCTCCTCAGAGAGATTTCCCACCTTAGTATGAGCCTAACATTCATGTATGTCCAAAGAGACTAATCAATCTGTACTAATTTGAAATTCTCTAAATTTGATTTTCATGAGGAAAACCCATTTGTGTTCGCAAATGTCATTAGTGCCAATAAGACTATGTATAATCCTATACCTTGCTGAAATTTTAGAGTTGTAGAAGGTTTTTTTTTTCCTAAATATTGGTAGACTATGAAACATTTTAACAGAATCTATATATTCTAAGAACTATGTCAGCAAAATAAGAAATTTGTAAACATTGTATGAATCCAAAAGTTCTAAGAATGCCTTACATATGATCTCAACATATTTTGATCTGAAAAGGAAACATGTAAACAAAACCGAATATATTCAGAGAGTTTTAAATTGTGACATCAGCATATTCCTGCAACAAGCTAAAAAGAGAAAAATAAATGGATTTTTGACTATGTTTCAAAACCAAAAGCATTATATAGCGATTAAGCTACCTGCCAATGCTTAAAGAACTCCTTTGAAACTATTATATTACTAATCCGAAGATTAGATGCTATTAGTAATACCATATATTAACAATATTTTGACTTTGTCATATAACCGTGGGAAATTTATTATATCAGTCCTTAAACACATGCATAAAACAAGCAACAGTACATGACGTCAGCACCTTGTATTTACATATATATGTAACAATACATATTGCCACTGTTATGCATAAAAATGAGCAAAAGTGCACGTATGTAAGTTTACCTCCAATTTTGGATTTTTATTTTTCCAAAATTTTGCATTTCAGCTTTATAATAGGAATGCTCACCCAATATTGGGAATTGCTATCTTTCTTATCTTCTATGAATGAAGATCTTTGTAGCTGCAGCTTATAAGTATGAGCATCCTTCAACACGTGAGTCCTGATAGACATATGTACAAAACAACTCCCACACTTAATGATCAGGGATCATTGTTAATGAAGAGGCAGGAAGATGTAATTTTAGAAGCAAAATACATAAAATGTCATCAATGTCATCTGTATTTAGATATCACCAATAAACAAGCTCAAGTGGAAAGGGAAAACCCAAGCAGGCTTGGCCTTCCACAAAGAGCTACATGCCGCTAGGGGATGCTTAGAGCAGGAGAAATAGTCTTCCTCAAGGAAGGGTATACCATTTGGTTAGCCAGTATGAAATGGTCAGCTCTGAATATATATATATATATATATATATATATATATATATATATATATATATACATATATATTATATATATATATAATACAGGTTGAACAATTCCATTTATGTATTTAGGATTATGTATGTATGAATATTCATATATATACACATTCATACATTCATACATGCATGTAAAGATTAATGAAAACAGAGGTCATGAATTTGAGACACAGGAAGCCAGAAGAGGTATGTGGAATGTTTGAAGGGAGAAAAAGGAGGGGGAAATGTTATGATTATATAATAATATGAAAAACTAATAGAATTAATAAACATGATGTTGTACATAATAAATACATACAGCTGGTTTATGTGCCAATTTATTAAAATTAGATAATAGAAATGAAAATGAGGGGGTTTGCCATAAAAATTTTAAGTATGTGAAGGAATAGGAGAGGTAATTAGCTTAATTTATTTATATATGACACCATGCTCCAGGAGTCTCTATCTGTATCTGTATCTGTCAGTTAGAAATAAAATAAATTTAAAGATGAAAAATTTAACTAAGTCAAAACAGAAGGATACCTTTTGTGTAAATTGAAATATATTTCATATGACTGTGGTGGTACATGCCTTTAAATATAGCACTGGGAGACAGTGCTATAAGTTTAAGGTGATCCTGTCTATATATATATAAAAAAAATGTTCCTTCATAGTCCTAGCTATGAAAGTAAACTAGACACAGGCCTTCTAATGCAATGCCCTTAATTCTAAAGAACTTGATTTTCATAGGGGAATTTGAAACATATGCTTGAATCATGTATGGATCTTGCCCATACATGGATACATTGTTACAGCCCAGTTGCCTTACTTCACGTTAGTAGGTGGAGAAGCCGTAGCAGGTGGTGGTCCTTGTGTGAAGCAGGATAGATTTTTTCTACAGTCTTACAGCTTGAAGGGCTTGCCTACTGTTTCACTGCACTGTGTGCTGGTGCACTCCTGTAAAGGGACTGGAATATTCTGACCTTGATTGTAACATCTTATATATCTGACTTGAGATGTTTAGCACGGAAGACATACTGAGGCAGAACTGGGAAAAGACATCATTTGGAGTCTGAAACTGTGATGAATGCACAGAGATGAGAAACACTGGTGGGAATCTTAGAATCCCACCTATGGTACCTGGCAAAAAATACTGAATTTCACTCAAACTACACAATGTGCAGAAACCAAAATCTAAAAGGTTTCTTGATGAAAGAACTTCCCTGCCGCAGAGCAAGGCTTTCTGAGGCAGAATGCACAAATTTTTAAAACAAATTAGTTTGAGAATTACAATCCTCAAATCTCCTTTTGAGGAGAAAGATTTGAAAAGAGCCGGTGAAGAAATGACAGAAATATAGATAACATATCTTGTAATGCACCATATTCTAATAAATAAAGTAATTTTAAGATTTAATAGATTATCGAATTGTAGTTTTATCAGATGTGTGCACATTCAATGAAGACATACAAAACAATGAAGAAAATAAATGATGTCTTTAGTGATTACTTTGATAAAGGAAGAATTTGCCAACCCTAAATGTGCCAGTCCTTTAAAATGAGGTTTATTTTAAGTTTAAAGTACTTAAAAATTAATGCATGCAAGCATTTAGCTCAATTCTTGAGGTCATCATTTTCTTATGGGGTCCCCATGAACATATAAAATTCCGTACAATTTTTCTGATTGTTCTCTAGAGACTTTTTCTTCTGTTTCATCTCTTCCGCAGGCATTTAATTCTCTGTCTCAGTTGGAGATTTTAAGTGGGTGGAGGTGAAAGCTTGGCACTTCTACAATTCCATAATGACCCCACCACACTCATAAAAAAGCCTATCATAAATACTGAGAGGATAAAGCAGGGTCAAAATGTAGGACAACTACATTGCAGATGGAGAAATAAAGAGTACAGGTACTTTTGAAAACAACCGGCAGATTTTTATTAAAAAATATATGCCTAAAGCATATTAAGCAAGCCGACTTCTATGCATGTACACAAACCAAATGTGTACAAAGATGCCCACATAGATATGAGCTTTCTTCAGAATTGTTTAAACAGAGCAACCCATCTATGTGCTAAAGATAAAAAGGAATAATAAATTTCTATTGTTTCATAATGCACCAGCACACCCTCAGTGGCTTAAAACAGCCCTTTTCTGCTAGGTATAGTCTTTAGTCCAGACATCCTGGCAACTCACAGACTCCCAAGACAAAGACAGAGGTAATGGCCAGAATAGGCTTTTTTCCCTAAGGTTCTGTGGAAGAGACTTCTAAGTTTATTCATATCATTGGCAAAGCTCAGCTTCTTAGAGCTTTATTATTAGATAGCAATTTACCTCCCTTAGCTTTTACCTAGTGTTGTCCTCAAATCCTATCAGTTGCCATAGTGCTAAACATAGTTCCACTTCAACTTTTAAAGACAGCAATTACAATTGGAGTTCTGTAGTCTTTTTGTATGTATAGGGGCTTATCTTTCTTTAGGTTAGGGAAGTTTTCTTTTATAATTTTGTTGAATATATTTACTGGCCCTTTAAGTTGGCAGTCTTCACTTTCTTCTATACCTATTATCCTTAGGTTTGATCTTCTCATTGCGTCCTAGATTTCCTGGATGTTTTGGGCCAGGAGCTTTTTGTGTTTTACATTATCTTTGACAGTTGTGTCAATGCTTTCTATGGTATCTTCTGCCCCAGAGATTCAAAAATGAGAGCCAGAAGATCCTGGCCAGATGTCATACAAACCCTAAGAGAACACAAATGCCAGGCCAAGCTACTGTATCCAGCAAAACTCTAACATAGATGGAAAAACCAAGATATTCCATGATAAAAAAACCAAATGTACACGATATCTTTCTACAAAACCAGCCCTACAAAGGATAATAGGTGGAAAACTCCAACACAAGGAGAAAAACTACACTGTACAGAAAGCAAGAATATAATCTCCTTACAATGAAACCAAAAGAGAGACACACAAACATAATTCCACCTCTAACAATGAAAATAACAGGAAGCGACAATCACTATCCCTTAATATCTCTCAATATCAACAGACTCAATTTCCCAATAAAAAGACATAGACTAACAGATTGGATATGTAAAGAGGACCCAGCATTTTGCTGCATGCAGGAAACACACCTCAGAGACAAAGACAGAACTACCTCAGTGTAAATGGCTGGAAAACAACCTTCTAAGGAAATGGTCCAAAGAAACTAGGTGGAGTTGCCATTCTAATATCGAATAAAATTGACTTCCAACCAAAAGTCATTAAAAATGATAAGGAATGACACTTCATATTCATCAAAGGAAAAATCTACCAAGATGAACTCTCAACCCTTAATATTTATGCTTCAAATGCAAAGGTACCTACATTCATAAAAGAAACCTTGCTAAAGCTCAAATCACACATTGCACCTCACACAATAATAGTAGGAGATTTCAATACCCCACTCTCATCAATGGACAGATCATGGAAACAGAAATTAAACAGAGCCATAGAGAAACTAACAGAAGTTATGAAACAAATGGATTTAACAGATATTTATAGAACATTCAATCATAAAACAAAAGGAAATACCTTGTTCTCAGCACCTCATGGAACCTTCTCCAAAACTGCCATATAATCAGTCACAAAGCAGGCCTCAACAGATACAGGAAGATAGAAATAATCCCATGCATCCTGTCAGATCACCACAGACTAAGGCTGGTCTTCAATAACAACAATAATGACAGAAAGCCCACATATACATGGAAGTTGAACAATGCTCTACTCAATGATAACTTGGTCAAGGAAGAAATAAAGAAATAAATTAAAGACTTCTTAGATTTAATGAAAATGAAGATACAACATACCCAAACTTATGGGACACAATAAAAGTAGTGCTAAGAGGAAAACATATAGCTCTGAGTGCCTGAAAAAAAAACAAAACAAACAAACAAACAAACAAAAAAACAGGAGACAGCATATGTCAGCAGCTTGACAGCACACCTAAAAGCTCTAGAACAAAAATAAATAAATAAACCCAAGAGGAGTAGAAGGCAGGAAATTATCAAACTTAGAGCTGAAATCAACCAAAAAGAAATGAAAAGACTATACAAAGAATCAACAAAACCAGGAGCTGGTTCTTTGAAAAAATCAACAAGATAGATAAACCCTTAGCTGGTCTAACCAGAGGTCACATAGAATGTATCCAAATTAACAAAATCAGAAATGAATAGGGAGACATAACAACAGAATCTGAGGACATTTAAAAAAATCAGATCTTACTACAAAAGCCTATATTCAACAAACCTGGAAAATCTGGATGAAATGGACAATTTTCTAGACAGATACCAGGTACCAAAGTTAAATCAGGAACAAATAAACTATAACTTAACCCCGTAACTCCTAAAGAAGTAGAAGCAGTTACTAAAAGTCTCCTAACCAAAAAGATCCAGAACCAGATGGGTTTAGTACAGAATTCTATCAGACCTTCACAGAAGTTCTCATACCAATACTGTCCACACAATTCCACAAAATAGAAACAGACAGAGCACTACAAAATTCCTTCTATGAAGTCACAATTACACTTATACTGAAACCACACAAAGACCCAACAAAGAAAGAGAACTTCAGAACAATTTCCCTTATGAATACTGACGCAAAAATACTCAATAAAATTCTTGCAAACTGAATCCAAGAACACATCAAACAATCATCCATCATGATCAATTAGGCTTGATCCCAAGGATGTAGGGATGGTTTAATATGTGGAAATCCATCAATGCAATCCACTAAATAAACAAACTAAAAAATAAGAACCACATGGTCATTTCATTAGATACTGAGAAAGCATTTGACAAAATTCAACACTCCTTCATAATAAAAGTCTTGAAAAAAATCAGGAATTCAAGGCCCATATCTAGCCCAAGAAATTAAACAACAAAAGAAGGCCAAAGGGATACAAATTAGAAAGAAAGAAGTCAAAATATCACTATTTGCAGATGATATGATAGTATACTTAAGTGACCCCAAAAGTTCCACCAGAGAACTACTTAACCTGACAAACAACTTCAGCAAAGTGTTGGGGTATAAAATTAACTCAAACAAATCAGTAATCTTCCTCTACTCAAAGGATAAACAGGCTGAGAAAGAAATTAGGGAAATGACACCCTTCACAATAGTCCCAAATAATATAAAATATCTTGGTGTGACTTTAACCAAGCAAGTGAAAGATCTTTATGACAAGAACTTCAAGTCTCTGAAGAAAGAAATTGAGGAATATCTCAGAAGATGGAAAGATCTCCCATGCTCATGGATTGGCAGGATTAATATAGTAAAAATGGCCATTTTGCCAAAAGCAATCTGCAGATTCAATGCAATCCCCATCAAAATTCTTACTCAATTCTTTATAGAGATAGAAAGGGCAAATTGCAAATTTATTTGGAATAACAAAAAACCCAGGATAGTAAAAACTATACTCAATAATAAAAAGAACTTCTAAGGGAATCACCATTCCTGACTTCAAGCGGTGTTACAGAGCAATAGTCATAAAAACTGTATGGTATGTTTACAGAGTCATGCAGATAGATCAGTGGAACAGAATTGAAGACCCAGAAATGAACCCACATACCTATCGTCACTTGATCTTGGACAAAGGAGCTAAAACCATCCAATGGAAAAAGGATAGCATTTTCAACAAATGGTGCTGGTTCAACTGGAGGTCAGCATGTAGAAGAATACAAATCGATCCATTTTTATCACCATGTACAAAGCTTAAGTCCAAGTGGATCAAGGACCTCCATATAAATGTACCACATTTTCTGTATCCATTCCCCTGTTGAAGGGCATCTGACTTCTTTCCAGCTTATGGCTATTATAAATAAGGCTGCTATGAACATAGAGGAACATGTGACCCTGTTGTATGTTAGAGCATCAATTAGGCATATGCCCAGGAGAAGTATAGGGCTTGTCTATTTTAATTGGCCTCCCCTGGGTTAATTCTCTTTTGCCATGGGATGTAACAGAACTGCAGGACTGACTGATCCACATTACATACAGAAGTTCTTCTATACTCGAGCACCGTGTTTTCTTTCCTTTCTTCCTTCCTTTCTTTCTTTCTTTCTTTCTTTCTTTCTTTCTTTCTTTCTTTCTTTCTTTCTTTCTTCCTTCCTTCCTTCCTTCCTTTCCTTTCTTTCCTTCCCTTTCTTTCTTTCTCTCTTTCTTTCTTTCTTTCTTTTCTTTTTTCTTCCTTTCCTTCCTTCCTTTCTCCCTTCCTTCCTTCTTTCCATCTTTCTGTTTGTCTGTCTTTCATTCTTTTTTTTGTTTTTCTTTTTAAAGGAAGTCTACCTATTACACTGGGTAAGCCAGTGATGAACCCATACCTTGAATTCTGATATGCACAACACATAAAAATAGTGCTGTCATTTTATAACAAACACTATGCTTGATGAACAGGCCAGACACAAAAAGTAAGCCTGCCTGATTATATTTACATGAAATATATTTACATTATATTTCTATAAAGGAAAAAGCAGTCTTTAGTGAGTGAATATCAATGTTGGCTCATGGTTTCAAAAACAAAAACAAAAGCAACTTAAGAACAAAAACAAAAACAAAATAAATCCATTAAATGTAAGAGAGTCGGTAAGTGATGGACTGGCCTATATTAAACTTCGATTCAGCATAGTGATTTTTAATTAATTCACTAATCTATTTATTTTATGATATATTTAGTCATGTCCTACTTTTAAGAAGGAATTATTTCCTGAAAGTCATCATTTTTTCAGTATTTTCCCATAGGGGTTTTGCCATTCACATTTAAGGCTTCACTGGTGTTTTTGGACTGGTAAACTCAATGGAGTAGCTTTGCAGATGATTGCCTAGCATTTCCTAAGAACATAAGCGTTTTATCTTCAACAACATGTGATCTCATTTTCTCCTCTCTGTTCTCACTGCATTTTATAGAAATTTCAGAACACTATATAATGGTAATAACAGCAAATATCCTTTTATGTTACTGAATGTATATAAAAAAACTTTGACAGATTAGGGTTTATTATTTATGCATTTATTCATATACGACAACAACAAAATAAATGGCCATGAACTGGCGAGGGAAGAAGTTGGGGATGGGAAAGGTTGGGTAGAGGAAAAGAAAGAAAGAAAGGTGATTCAATGACATTGTAATTTCAAAAAATTAAATGAAAATATGAACATATTTAATAATCTCTATTAAGTAAACATTGTGCTTCTATTGACTGAGAACACATAAAACAGTTTTGATTCCCTTTAGATAGAATTAGTAAGCCTAGTAATCAGGGAGCCTATGGACAAATGAATTCTGTTAAAGACCACGTGTTTATCTTAGAGCTGGCTGCAGTTGAGGAATAATCTTTAGCAATATTCTGCAATCTGTGCTTTCTAGTCCCAATGAGGCACATACCTATCTTACAGT
The DNA here is from genome assembly GCF_021556685.1 of Rattus norvegicus. Classification (NCBI taxonomy): domain Eukaryota; kingdom Metazoa; phylum Chordata; class Mammalia; order Rodentia; family Muridae; genus Rattus; species Rattus norvegicus. The sequence continues at coordinate 54,473,358 of NC_141540.1, forward strand.
CACTCTTATTACAAACAGTGGTTCTTACTGTCCTGTGGGTTCTGAGTGGCCTCTGCTCAGAATTCTTTTCAGGTGCTAGCTTAGTCTTCTCTACATTGAAAGACTGCTATCCATTATGGAATTAGGACCACATCTCTCTTCCTTTATTCTGAGATCCTAATTTCCTCAAATAGCTCACATGGCTCTGCAATGTCTGTTGTTATCTGAGTTACTCTGGGAATGAAGCATATTCTATTCTCACCTTTCATCTCCTTTAACTTCCCCAGTATTTCTGTCACTGTGGCTTAAAAATCTAGTTACATCAGCTCTAAGTTTCCTGCCTTGATAAATGAACAAACTCAGCTTTTCCTTGTTCTGTCCGCCTTCCTTTCCTTACTCCTCCTTTCTCTTCCTTTTCTTCCCCTCCTTTCCATTTTCTTTCCTTTTTGCTTCCCAATTTTCATTTCATTTTAAAATAATTAGTTCATCAATTGGTTTGGTTCATCAATTAGTCTATTTACTTTTCTTTGCCTTAAGGCTATATGACTTTTTAACATGTTACATGCATCCTGGCTCTCATTGCATCTAGCACGGATACGTACTTGTGAATGAAATGATAAATGGACAGTTTTGAAAATGGATCCTTTATTTTTGTCCTGCTTCTTCCATGTTTTATTTACAGTTGATGCCTGCATCATTGACAAAACAGATGTGATGATCCTCAGTTGCCATATTAGATAATATGAGAAATATGAAAATTCTTGGTAAGCTACACATCTATATAAATGTTAGTTTGCATCAGTTTTATCTCATGCTAGCTATGCCAGTAGAATTTTATATTGCAGATGCTTGCTTAATAACCCAAAGAGTTCAGTCACCTAATATAGAAGACAGTATTCCAACAGAGGTGCATGAAACCAAAGGCCCTTTTCTGGTTATCTCTAAAGCTTGTATTATATATTTCATCTACTCTGTGGTGGTTTAGACCACAGAGGGTATAGAGCACCAAATAGCAGGTGGTATGGAGCAAAAGGGGCTGAAAACAACTTAGAAGCACTAAGAGGACTAACATGTAGCAGCATCACCAGGATACAGGCCATATTCATCCATTGATCTGTCTCAGTTTTCCTTCTCCTTCACTTTGTGCAAACGGATGTTAGCACAATTTCCTACGGTTCCTCCTTCCTCTCCTTACTTGTTAATTCCAGATCCTACTTGATATGCAGGCTGGATATTGTTCTTATCATACTGGCAAAAGCACCTTCCATGTTTAGGTTAAGGCATTTGATCTGTGGTGTTTTCTACAGAAGTCTCCTGGAATACTGTTTGGGACACCCCAGCTGTATATAACATTAATATTAATATTAATAAGAATGATAAGAATGATAATAACTGTTGTTGTCCTTGCATAGAAGCTGTAAAATCTCATTACATTCTAGAAATACAGCTTCTATGTTTACTTGACTCTACATTTTCTAACATTTTTATCAAGATGTGTTCTTAATCAATACATATTTTCTACTTATTTAAATGTGCTTAAATATGCTATCTTTGATGTTATGGATACGATGCTAACATAGAACTCATCATATCTTTCTGAAGAGCCTGAACATTGCTTGACAAAATAAAAACTACTGAAGGAGTTTAATCTCAAGTATTTTTGCATGGAGGCCACAATACTTCCCCAAGAAGACAGAGGCTATGAGGGAATCTCATTGTTATGCATGGGATACCTTCCTACAATTTATTAATCAGGAAATGTTAAGCAATCCCCCAAAGAACCCAAGATGCTGCCATTGCCCTTGTTTCCCATCAGAATTAGGTGATAAGAATCTCCTGATGAAGACACCATATTTTGGTTGCACACATAGAGAAATACAGTCAGAACTAACCCCAAAATTTGTTTTCTGTTGTCCATCTGTAATACTGTCAGGAGGTGTCTCTGGATGACAAAAGCCATTAATGATGTTATCCAGTGTCAAGCCCTGTCTGCTATAACACCTTGTGTTCAGACAAGATATACTCAGTAGTTAAAGAGCAGCCTGGCTATATGGTAACTAACCACCTTTGGATTGACTGAGGCCAATACATAAGGAAAGTCTTTCAGGGTACTCTAAACCTGGTCACACACCCATGACTCAGGAGGCCATGGGCCCTAGAAAAGAACATATTACTGCTCTCTTGTTAAAAGGAGATCTTATCAAACTTCCTTCAAAATACTTATATTTCTACACATAGGTTAATGTTACCATCAAACTTGACCAGAGAGGTTTCTCCCTGCAACAGTTAGCAAATACTGTAGACACTCAAAACTAGTCAGTATGCTAAAAATAATAACTCTTGAGTGGTCAACCCTAAATGGGACATCTGTGTCACACCTCATACCTAAGCTCCTCTGAGGGTCAGAGAAACCTAGGAAGAGGGCGTAGAAGCAATGTGAGATCTGGGAGATGATAAATAGTGCTATGAAATGCTTTCTTGACATTACAAGGTCATTCCACTCATGGACTCCCTGCCGCTATATGGTTAGCTGAACAAAACCTGCACAAGATTAAACCAACAAGATCAGTCAATATTCCAGCAGACACCACTGATTGAACTCAGCGGGTTACTTCTATCCATAGTTTTAAAAAAAAGGAAGAGGATATAAAGGGGTTGAGGGAATATTGGAGGTTCCTGTGGGGAACAAGAGAGAGACTAGGGTAAAATATGACCAAGATACTTTTTATGTGTTTGAAATTGTCATAGAAAGACATTCCCTTAAAAAATAAGGTGGAACACCATTAATAAAGATAATCTAACACCAATTCCTGGTCTCTACATGCATCCACTCATATATACACACTCATGTACACACACACACACACACAGAGAGAGAGAGAGAGAGAGAGAGAGAGAGAGAGAGAGAGAGAGAGAGAGAGAGAGAGAGAGACTCACAAAGAGGAAGGGGCAGGGCCCATAATCTAAACTTTTAATAACTGAAAATATAACAGTATGTGATCTCTATATTGGCAATGAATCTTAAATTCATTAAGCCTCTTTAAAGGCTGGATGTTTGCATTCTGTACTCTCCCTGATGTATTCCAGCTTTACTTCCCATCAACCACTCTGAAACGGAGATGCTGAGAGAACTAACCTCATATGGTAATGTGGCTTTCAGACTTCACTCCTTTTGTTTGAAGCAAGCTCCCTGCATAGGAAAGGCTAAACCCTGTTTGTTGATATCATTGCTATAACAAAAGCAATGAAAGTAATTTTTTAAAGATCTATTTATGTTATGTATATGAGAACACTGTCGCTATCTTCAGACACATCAGAAGAGGACATCGGATCTCATTACAGATGGTTGTGAGTCACCATGTGATTGCTGGGAATTGAACTCAGGACCTCTGGAAGAGCAGTCCATGCTCTTAACCACTGAGCCATTCTCTATCCCTGAAAGTAATTTTTTAAAGTGAATAAATCAAGAATGAAAATGGTTCCATAGAACAAAGAACACCCCACGGAAATCTTAACTTTTTTGTTCAAATAAACCATGCACTTATGAGTAGCTGATTCACAGACAATGCAAAGTAACAGAAGAGAATGAATGAGGCTCTGGTTCGTGAGATGAGAATGCTATATAAAATGTAATGTGCTTAGATTTCCTGCTATTTCAGTAACTGAAGGAGCTGAAGGGGTTTGCAACTCCATAAGAAGAAAAACAAGACCCGCGGATCCCGGCCCGCAGCAGCTCTCTGCTCCCAGACCCGGTGAGAGGGAGACCCAACCGCCTGGTCAGGTGGGCACTCCTGAGGCTGCAGAGCGGAAGAGACCACCAACACTGCTCACCCCTGCCCACATCCCTGGCCCAAGAGGAAACTGTATAAGGCCTCTGGGCTCCCGTGGGGGAGCGGCAGGACCCCTGCCAGAGACACTGCCGGACCCTGAAGGAAACAGACCGGATAAACAGTTCTCTGCACCCAAATCCCGTGGGAGGGAGAGCTAAACCTTCAGAGAGGCAGACAAGCCTGGGAAACCAGAAGAGACTGCTCCCTGCACACACAGAGGAGCAGAGCACACACACGCCAGAGGAAAAAGCCAAAGACCATCTGGAACCCTGGTGCACTGAAGCTCCCGGAAGGGGCAGCACAGGTCTTCCTGGTTGCTGCCGCTGCAGAGAGCCCCTGGGCAGCACCCCACGAGCAAACCTGAGCCTCGGGACCACAGGTAAGACCAAATTTTCTGCTGCAAGAAAGCTGCCTGGTGAACTCAAGACACAGGCCCACAGGAACAGCTGAAGACCTGTAGAGAGGAAAAACTACACGCCCGAAAGCAGAACACTCTGTCCCCATAACTGACTGAAAGAGAGGAAAACAGGTCTACAGCACTCCTGACACACAGGCTTATAGGACAGTCTAGCCACTGTCAGAAATAGCAGAACAAAGTAACACTAGAGATAATCTGATGGCGAGAGGCAAGCGCAGGAACCCAAGCAACAGAAACCAAGACTACATGCCATCATCGGAGCCCAATTCTCCCACCAAAACAAACATGGAATATCCAAACACACCAGAAAAGCAAGATCTAGTTACAAAATCATATTTGATCATGATGCTGGAGGACTTCAAGAAAGACATGAACACACTTAGGGAAGCACAGGAAAACATTAATAAACAAGTAAAAGCCTACAGAGAGGAATCGCAAAAATCCCTGAAAGAATTCCAGGAAAACACAATCAAACAGTTGAAGGAATTAAAAATGGAAATAGAAGCAATCAAGAAAGAACACATGGAAACAACCCTGGATATAGAAAACCAAAAGAAGAGACAAGGAGCTGTAGATACAAGCTTCACCAACAGAATACAAGAGATGGAAGAGAGAATCTCAGGAGCAGAAGATTTCATAGAAATCATTGACTCAACTGTCAAAGATAATGTAAAGCGGAAAAAGCTACTGGTCCAAAACATACAGGAAATCCAGGACTCAATGAGAAGATCAAACCTAAGGATAATAGGTATAGAAGAGAGTGAAGACTCCCAGCTCAAAGGACCAGTAAATATCTTCAACAAAATCATAGAAGAAAACTTCCCTAACCTAAAAAAAGAGATACCCATAGACATACAAGAAGCCTACAGAACTCCAAATAGATTGGACCAGAAAAGAAACACCTCCCGTCACATAATTGTCAAAACACCAAACACACAAAATAAAGAAAGAATATTAAAAGCAGTAAGGGAAAAAGGTCAAGTAACATATAAAGGGAGACCTATCAGAATCACACCAGACTTCTCGCCAGAAACTATGAAGGCCAGAAGATCCTGGACTGATGTCATACAGACCCTAAGAGAACACAAATGCCAGCCCATGTTACTGTATCCATCAAAACTCTCAATTAACATTGATGGAGAAACCAAGATATTCCATGACAAAACCAAATTTACACAATATCTTTCTACAAATCCAGCACTACAAAGGATAATAAATGGTAAAGCCCAACATAAGGAGGCAAGCTATACCCTAGAAGAAGCAAGAAACTAATCGTCTTGTCAACAAAACAAAGAGAATGAAAGCACACAAACATAACCTCACATCCAAATATGAATATAACGGGAAGCAATAATCACTATTCCTTAATATCTCTCAATATCAATGGCCTCAACTCCCCAATAAAAAGACATAGATTAACAAACTGGATACGCAACGAGGACCCTGCATTCTGCTGCCTACAGGAAACACACCTCAGAGACAAAGACAGACACTACCTCAGAGTGAAAGGCTGGAAAACAACTTTCCAAGCAAATGGTTAGAAGAAGCAAGCTGGAGTAGCCATTCTAATATCAAATAAAATCAATTTCCAACTAAAAGTCATCAAAAAAGATAAGGAAGGACACTTCATATTCATCAAAGGAAAAATCCACCAAGATGAACTCTCAATCCTAAATATCTATGCCCCAAATACAAGGGCACCTACATACGTAAAAGAAACCTTACTAAAGCTCAAAACACACATTGCACCTCACACAATAATAGTGGGAGATTTCAACACCCCACTCTCATCAATGGACAGATCATGGAAACAGAAATTAAACAGTGATGTAGACAGACTAAGAGAAGTCATGAGCCAAATGGACTTAACGGATATTTATAGAACATTCTATCCTAAAGCAAAAGGATATACCTTCTTCTCAGCTCCTCATGGTACTTTCTCCAAAATTGACCATATAATTGGTCAAAAAACGGGCCTCAACAGGTACAGAAAGATAGAAATAATCCCATGCGTGCTATCGGACCACCACGGCCTAAAACTGGTCTTCAATAACAATAAGGGAAGAATGCCCACATATACGTGGAAATTGAACAATGCTCTACTCAATGATAACCTGGTCAAGGAAGAAATAAAGAAAGAAATTAAAAACTTTTTAGAATTTAATGAAAATGAAGGTACAACATACCCAAACTTATGGGACACAATGAAAGCTGTGCTAAGAGGAAAACTCATAGTGCTGAGTGCCTGCAGAAAGAAACAGGAAAGAGCATATGTCAGCAGCTTGACAGCACACCTAAAAGCTCTAGAACGAAAAGAAGCAAATACACGCAGGAGGAGTAGAAGGCAGGAAATAATCAAACTCAGAGCTGAAATCAACCAAGTAGAAACCAAAAGGACCATAGAAAGAATCAACAGAACCAAAAGTTGGTTCTTTGAGAAAATCAACAAGATAGATAAACCCTTAGCCAGACTAAGGAGAGGACACAGAGAGTGTGTCCAAATTAACAAAATCAGAAATGAAAAGGGAGACATAACTACAGATTCAGAGGAAATTCAAAAAATCATCAGATCTTACTATAAAAACCTATATTCAACAAAACTTGAAAATCTTCAGGAAATGGACAATTTCCTAGACAGATACCAGGTATCAAAGTTAAATCAGGAACAGATAAACCAGTTAAACAACCCCATAACTCCTAAGGAAATAGAAGCAGTCATTAAAGGTCTCCCAAACAAAAAGAGCCCAGGTCCAGACGGGTTTAGTGCAGAATTCTATCAAACCTTCATAGAAGACCTCATACCAATATTATCCAAACTATTCCACAAAATTGAAACAGATGGAGCCCTACCGAATTCCTTCTATGAAGCCACAATTACTCTTATACCTAAACCACACAAAGACACAACAAAGAAAGAGAACTTCAGACCAATTTCCCTTATGAATATCAACGCAAAAATACTCAATAAAATTCTGGCAAACTGAATTCAAGAGCACATCAAAACAATCATCCACCATGATCAAGTAGGCTTCATCCCAGGCATGCAGGGATGGTTTAATATACGGAAAACCATCAACGTGATCCATTATATAAACAAACTGAAAGAACAGAACCACATGATCATTTCATTAGATGCTGAGAAAGCATTTGACAAAATTCAACACCCCTTCATGATAAAAGTCCTGGAAAGAATAGGAATTCAAGGCCCATACCTAAACATAGTAAAAGCCATATACAGCAAACCAGTTGCTAACATTAAACTAAATGGAGAGAAACTTGAAGCAATCCCACTAAAATCAGGGACTAGACAAGGCTGCCCACTCTCTCCCTACTTATTCAATATAGTTCTTGAAGTTCTAGCCAGAGCAATCAGACAACAAAAGGAAATCAAGGGGATACAGATCGGAAAAGAAGAGGTCAAAATATCACTCTTTGCAGATGACATGATAGTATATTTAAGTGATCCCAAAAGTTCCACCAGAGAACTACTAAAGCTGATAAACAACTTCAGCAAAGTGGCTGGGTATAAAATTAACTCAAATAAATCAGTTGCCTTCCTCTACACAAAAGAGAAACAAGCCAAGAAAGAAATTAGGGAAACGACACCCTTCATAATAGACCCAAATAATATAAAGTACCTCGGTGTGACTTTAACCAAGCAAGTAAAAGATCTGTACAATAAGAACTTCAAGACACTGAGGAAAGAAATTGAAGAAGACCTCAGAAGATGGAAAGATCTCCCATGCTCATGGATTGGCAGGATTAATATAGTAAAAATGGCCATTTTACCAAAAGCAATCTACAGATTCAATGCAATCCCCATCAAAATACCAATCCAATTCTTCAAAGAGTTAGACAGAACAATTTGCAAATTCATCTGGAATAACAAAAAACCCAGGATAGCTAAAGCTATCCTCAACAATAAAAGGACTTCAGGGGGAATCACTATCCCTGAACTCAAGCAGTATTACAGAGCAATAGTGATAAAAACTGCATGGTATTGGTACAGAGACAGACAGATAGACCAATGGAACAGAATTGAAGACCCAGAAATGAACCCACACACCTATGGTCACTTGATTTTTGACAAAGGAGCCAAAACCATCCAATGGAAAAAAGATAGCATTTTCAGCAAATGGTGCTGGTTCAACTGGAGGGCAACATGTAGAAGAATGCAGATCGTTCCATGCTTATCACCCTGTACAAAGCTTAAGTCCAAGTGGATCAAGGACCTCCACATCAAACCAGACACACTCAAACTAATAGAAGAAAAACTAGGGAAGCATCTGGAACACATGGGCACTGGAAAAAATTTCCTGAAAAAAATACCAATGGCTTATGCTCTAAGATCAAGAATCGACAAATGGGATCTCATAAAACTGCAAAGCTTCTGTAAGGCAAAGGACACTGTGGTTAGGACAAAATGGCAACCAACAGATTGGGAAAAGATCTTTACCAATCCTACAACAGATAGAGGCCTTATATCCAAAATATACAAAGAACTCAAGAAGTTAGACCGCAGGGAAACAAATAACCCTATTAAAAAATGGGGTTCAGAGCTATACAAAGAATTCACAGCTGAGGAATGCCGAATGGCTGAGAAACACCTAAAGAAATGTTCAACATCTTTAGTCATAAGGGAAATGCAAATCAAAACAACCCTGAGATTTCACCTCACACCAGTGCGATTGGCTAAGATCAAAAACTCAGGTGACAGCAGATGGTGGCGAGGATGTGGAGAAAGAGGAACACTCCTCCATTGTTGGTGGGATTGCAGACTGGTAAAACCATTCTGGAAATCAGTCTGGAGGTTCCTCAGAAAATTGGACATTGAACTGCCTGAGGATCCAGCTATACCTCTCTTGGGCATATACCCAAAAGATGCCTCAACATATAAAAGAGACACGTGCTCCACTATGTTCATCGCAGCCTTATTTATAATAGCCAGAAAATGGAAAGAACCCAGATGCCCTTCAACAGAGGAATGGATACAGAAAATGTGGTACATCTACACAATGGAGTATTACTCAGCTATCAAAAACAACGAGTTTATGAAATTCGTAGGCAAATGGTTGGAACTGGAAAATATCATCCTGAGTGAGCTAACCCAATCACAGAAAGACATACATGGTATGCACTCATTGATAAGTGGCTATTAGCCCAAATGCTTGAATTACCCTAGATCCCTAGAACAAACGAAACTCAAGACGGATGATCAAAATGTGAATGCTTCACTCCTTCTTTAAATGAGGAAAAAGAATACCTTTGGCAGGGAAGGAAGAGGCAAAGATTAAAACAGAGACTGAAGGAACACCCATTCAGAGCCTGCCCCACATGTGGCCCATACATATACAGCCACCCAATTAGACAAGATGGATGAAGCAAAGAAGTGCAGACCGACAGGAGCCGGATGTAGATCGCTCCTGAGAGACACAGCCAGAATACTTCAAATATAGAGGCGAATCCCAGCAGCAAACCACTGAACTGAGAATAGGTCCCCTATTGAAGGAATCAGAGAAAGAACTGGAAGAGCTTGAAGGGGCTCGAGACCCCAAAAGTACAACAATGCCAAGCAACCAGAGCTTCCAGGGACTAAGCCACTACCTAAAGACTATACATGGACTGACCCTGGACTCTGACCCCATAGGTAGCAATGAATATCCTAGTAAGAGCACCAGTGGAAGGGGAAGCCCTGGGTCCTGCTAAGACTGAACCCCCAGTGAACTAGTCTATGGGGGGAGGGCGGCAATGGGGGGAGGGTTGGGAGGGGAACACCCATAAGGAAGGGGAGGGGGAGGGGGATGTTTGCCCGGAAACCGGGAAAGGGAATAACACTCGAAATGTATATAAGAAATACTCAAGTTAATAAAAAAAAAAAATACATGGAAAAAAAAAGAAGAAAAACAACATCAAACAACCAGAAACCCCAGAGCTCCCGGGGACTAAACCACCAACAAAAGAGTACACATGGACAGACCCATGGCTCCAGCCTCATATGTAGCAGAGGATGGCCTTGTTGGGCATCAAAGGGATGAGAGGCCCTTGGTCCTGTCAAGGCTCAATGCCTCAGTGTATGGGAATGCCCAGGCAGGGAGGTGGCAGGAAATGGGTGGGTGGGTGAGGGAGCACCATCATAGATCAAGGGAGGAGAGTGGGATAATGGGTTTCTGGAGGGGAACATTTAAAATGTAAATAAAAAATTCAATTAAAAAAAAGAATGTGGACAGGAGAGATGCATAGAGAAAAGAAGAATGATTTATTATAGTAATTCTTCTAACTTTCAACCTGACAAAAATCATTGCTTTTACTTAATTTTATATTTATGTGTTCTATACAAAATATTCTCACAGGGTACCTATTATAGTATACATTAATAAATGCATTAAGCGTTGAAATTAAGATAGGAATATCTCTCTTTTTGAACATTTTTTCTTTTAGAGTGAAAACATTTTAACCTCTTTCTCAGACTTTTCAGAAATACACAGTATGCTATAATCATGCATAATCATCTCTCTTTCAATACCACAACAGAAGTTCTAATTCCTGTCTGGCTGAGACTCAATACCCACAGATCAGCATTTTGCTATACTCTGAGTGGTTTACTCTCCCCACCTTTTGGTACCACTATACTACTGCCATCTGTAAGTCTCTCCATTTCACACGAGTGAGGTCATTCAAGTACGGCCACGAAGTTAGCCTGCACCTACATAACTTCACTTTACGTAATGATCTACTGTTCCATCCATGTTGACATAGATGACAGGACTTCCTTCACTGACTAATTGTACTGTGTGCATACAAAGCACATCTTCTCCAACCAACAATCAACATTTGAAAAAACATTGAAGTGCAGCAGCAGTTCTTAGCATCCTCCACATATTACCATCAGGAAAATTAAAGTTCATTTAAAGAAACTTCAACAGATTAACTCCAGAGGTGAATTATGAAATTCATGATCCCTGGTATATCTTAAAGATTATTATATACTCAGAAATACCCTAAATGGCTATTTACCTTAGCCAGTAACTGACAAGTAATTGCTTCATAGTCAATAATTGAAGGTCAAAATAAAATGATAACAACAACAATTAAGAAAGCCCACATTTTTCGATGAATTATATCAACCATATGTCATTATGAAAAATGGATGCAATTTAAATTTTCTAAGCCATGTGGTGGCTGTATTTTATTGGAGTTAAGCTTAGGGGGCTGAGTCAGTGTTTAGGAGTATATATAGCTCTTTCTGAGAACCTAAGTTTGGTTCCCATGCAGCTCACAACCACCTGTATCTATGACTTCAGGGGAATCCGACCACTTGCAACTCTGATTCCAAGGGGATTAAATGTATCTTGTGTTTTAAATGCCTGTACACACCTGTATTTATTTATATACAGATATACACAGAGACATACATATATATATACATATATATATATAAAATGTGTATGTGTATAATTAAACAATAAGACTTTTTTGAAAAAGTAAGAGAAATAAGCAAGAAATTTTGAATGATTCAGACCAGAGTTCAAGTCCAGTCTCTGACATTTGCCTGTGGTACACTCTTGGAAAAATAACTTACTGCGTCACTTTTCAATATGCTCATCTGTAAAATGGGAAGAGTCCTTCCTTCCAGATGGCTAGATAAAAGGCAATAGATGTGTTTATCTTTAATATGGTGTAATTTGTCATTATAAGTTCCACTAAATATTCATTAGTTTACTTCATTGTCTTCTAAAATTACTTTGATTTTATTATTTAAAAATATCATCAGATGATAAGAATTATGCTAAACTGTACAACATTGTAAGAAGAAAATGAAGAAGTATAATGCAAATGATTCATTTCCTTGCATTCTGTCAAGTTTAACTGAACACTTTATGTATGTAGATAAATATAGTGAGTATAGGAAGAAAAAAAACACAGGCCGAGAGAGAGAGAAAGAGAGAGAGAGAGAGAGAGAGAGAGAGAGAGAGAGAGAGAGAAAGGAGAGTAAAGGAGAAAAGAAAATTGTAGATTAGTTTCAAAGTCTAGTAATGATTTGTGACTAAGTATGCCCATTCATAATTAATAAAAATTACATAAGAATGTGAAGTCATCATACACATCTTAGACTAAGTTGATGTATGGCAGCAGGGAAAGATATATAACCTAGGTAGTGTATTCTAGTTTCCCAAACCTTACATAACACTTATCTTGCCCCCTATAAAGAATTGTCATGCCTCACTAGTCCATAGTATGTAATTCTGCATAAATTATACCATCATCTCTTAGTCCTGCCCATATGATTTTTTTTCTTGGCTTTTGTTTTCTAAAACGTTAATTTCCATTAACCAGAAATGTCTTCTAATCCCTTCCATTGATGACCAAATGGCTAATATTTAAGAGAAAATAGACTCATTGTGTCCATAAAATCATACTGAATTACTGTCAACATCAGTTTATAAAGTTTTAAAGCATAGTAAACTTTTGAGAACATAAGAAAATGAAAAGAAAAATCTTTTAAAATGGTCTGAGGAGATAAAGGACAGAGTAGGGAGTATTCCAGATTTCCTCAGTGGTTGTTGCATTTGAGTTTCCAAATAACTTTGAGATTAGGTTCTAGGGGAGCAATCTAATTTCCAATATCTATTTGTTGTCCATACAAACCATTAAAATTATCCTGCAAATTCCACCATTGTAGCACAAAAACTACCTCTCCCAGATGGCTTCTCATATCCAATAATGGAACAAAACAAATTATTGGAACATGAGTCTTGATTTTGGTTTGGTAACATATGGTCTTACATTTATATCACACAATAAAGCACTTAAAAATAGATGGAACTTGTGGAATTTGCATAAACTCCCTTGCCTGTGTGCCAATATATTTGAGCTCTTTTGTCTTATCTCTTATCGCCTGTGCAAATTAAAAATGCACTGTTTAGAAATCATATCTAGCATTTATCTGCATTGGACAGGCCCCTAGTACCTGCTTAATGATACTGGGATCTTTTACCTGACTGGATATAAAAACAGAATGAGATATTCATGAGAAAAAAAAAAGCTTTGTAAAGTGCCTGATTTGATTAGTATAGACTTAATAACATCAACCATCTGAAATACCAATTTTAAAAGATGAGTCTTGCATTCCTAATGCAAATTTTCTTACAGTTCTAGGCGTTCTTACCTATCTGTCTATCTGTATCTATGATGACATTATGAAGGGGCCATTTTGGGATCTCCAACCATCAAACCAAACTTAAAATGTGCAGACTAGTCACACACACACACACACACACACACACACACACACACACACACACACACAGAGAGAGAGAGAGAGAGAGAGAGAGAGAGAGAGAGAGAGAGAGAGAGAGAGAGAGAGAGAGTTTTTGCTTAGATGGTTGCAGGGGACGCATTTCTTTCTCATTTCAAACACAGAGAAAATGTGACCTAGAAAAACTCCTCTAGAGGTGAAACAACAGACCTCTGTTTATGAAGAAAAAGAGCAATTGTGTAATCCTCTTGCCTTGCCCGGGGCCAAGCATGCTTCCATGTTGAAAGGGATGAATCTTTTGTTACAGCTCTGTGCATGTGCCCTTTTGAATAGCCCCTTGGGTAAGAGCGGCCTCCAGCAGCTCACTCTGATGTTTCACTCTGTTTCCTATTATTTATATTTCAAACAGTCAAAATACTTGGTGCCTAAATATTTTGCTATTTCATGATTGGTGTAAATGACATAATTTTAATTTACATTAAAGCCAACATGCAGCATCCATTCCTTATGTAACTGTATAGATTGCTTTCTAAATTCTCAAATCCGTATCAAAAAAGTATATTAATATACTTTTCTCCCCAACGTACTCTCTAGATTGAAGAGAACCCTGTCTTCATTTCTAAAACCAAAATACATTAACTTGAACTTAGAGTTGAATCTCGAAGTTAAGACCCTTAAGTGGCAAATGCTTTAAGAAACTAGATTGGGCATTTTCCTACCAAGGATGGTTTTACAATGGCTTTTCCTTTTAAAGCCCTGCAGAACACTTACCATATATCTATATTAGGAGAAAGATTGCTTGGTTGCAGGAAAGCTCAAATCATGTTTATTAAGTTCATCTTTCACACAAATATTAAAATGTATATTGTTTTGTCATAGAGTTTAATAAGAGGTCTTTGATTAATATAAGTGTAGAAGATGGTAAACAGTATTAGTCAATTGTATTAACCCAACTTATAAAAAATTTTGGTCATCTCTTTTATTCTTGTTGAGAAAAAAGAAGAAAGAAACTCATAGAAATTCTATACTGAGAAAAAAAATGTCTTATGTCATGTCTGGAATGCAGAAAACATTTCCAATACAGCAGATCCCAGCAAAGCTCATACTTCATACTCCTGCAGATTAATCTTCGATAAAAATGTATAGCTCCACAGTTTAAATTTTATCCTAACCTTACCTAATTGATTAAAACGAAATTAAACCCGGGAATTTTAGCAATTAGAGAGAACCTCTTTTATTGAATTTTAAAGAAGTCAAGATGACTTGGATGATCTCCATATCCAAAGCAGGCTACAGTGTAAAGTTCTTGTCTCAACTACAGACAAATGGTAAAGGAGGAGAATGGTAAATTCCTCATGACCTCTTCCTGAGTGAAGGAAGAGAAGCTGCTTCAGAAAACCCAAGGAAAAAAACCACGCGCTCTGAAAAGTTCAAGACTAAAAGGACAAAGCAGTGCATAGCCTCTGTGTCAAACTCGAACCAAAGCATGGGGGGTTAGCTCATCTCTGGAATGTTGAAGCAAGAGTATAGCTACGAACTTCTAGAATACACCATGAGTTCAAAGCTATCAAGGCTACAGAGTGAGAGCTAGTCATTAAAGAGTGCAAGCCTGTCAACATTTGTTGACATACGTGTGATATTATATCATATCACATACATGCTCTACAGAAATGCATGTGTACCACTCCCTCCAAGGCTCAGGTAATGTCATAGAGGAGGGAACAAGAAGAACGTAAGAGCCCAAAGATCCTCATCAAGGGACCATCAGGCCCTATCTTATAGATGTGGCACGGCTTGGCCATGATACTCATGAGCTCACAGCAGATGTGGTTGCTTTCTGCAGGGACAGCAGGACACTGAGGTCAGAACCGATCAGTTTTAGGTGCTTGGAACTCATGGGATGCAGCCCTGCCTCTCCAGGGAACTGTGGGCATTAGAAGGCTCCTATGGAAAACCAAATAATTGTCTTCAGTGATAAAGCCATTGCTAAATTATTCCTGAAGTGTGGATAGCTCAACATGCACGCTCATGCCAGTGTTTCTGGTTAAATCCAGTGAGTCACAAAGGAAAAAAAAAAGACCTAAAGAGACATGAATAAGGGATAGGGACTTGGTACAGATATTGAGAATGGAGGGGACAAATGGGAGGGGGAATAGGTGGATGAGTATAGCAGGTGTGTATGGGGGGCATGGATATATGTATATATGTGTACGTATGTATGTATGATGTATGTATGTATTACATAAATCTGTCAAAGAATAAATTAAATAAAATGGAAAAGAAAAACAACACAGACGAGACACAAGCTTTCTCTCTATTTGTACCCTTTGTTCTCACTCAAACTTGAAAAGATGAATCCTTACAATTTTTCTTCTCCAAGGAGATAATAGTTAGAGCCGTGTTCACAGTAGGAAGGGGAGTTACAACACTCCCACCCTTTTCTTCTTGTTATTAGGAGCTAAGGGATTGATTTAGACAAAATATTTATCTACATTATTGTCAATCAACACCACTAAGGATACTCCCATATACATCCCCAGCATAGGAGATGAACAGTCTTATTTGTAGATCTATAAATAAAAGATTTCCTATTTTGAATCAGAAATGTATATAATTATAATAAGAGAAATACATTGATTATGTATATACATATCATATACCCTGGTTCATTCTGACAGCAAAACTATGAAATATTACCAAATAGCAAAATTGTGTTGCTAAATGAATTTGTCTTTCAATGTAATAAGATGAGAGTCTCATCTAAAGTGTGCGAGCAGTTTAGCATCTCAGGACCCCAACCAAACTCCAGTTTGGTTAAGTTTGCTATTGTTTTCAAGGAAAGCACTCTTCAGAAAACAATGAGATCACAATGGGCTTTTTGTATTTCCCTCTCCCTTGCCCATTCTGCAGCATAAGCTCCCATGGCTGCTGCACAGTTCTCGTCCTCTGAGGCCCACTGGATTGATAGTTTACTTTCATCTCCCTCCTACTCCTTAACATCTCCTGCGAAGGCTTATTCTATTCTCTCCTATTCTGTCTTGCTTTTCAAGATTGAAGTCCCTGGGGTTTGGAATATGCGTCTTTTTATATTTCTGTCTGCCATTTGTATTGACCATAAAACCCGATGCATTTTAAGAAAGAGGGCCAACTAATGCATCGCCAAATTGCAGCCTCTATTTGGGACACCAAGGTTTGTACTGGGGAAGAACAAAGTGCTTATAAATATTTAGCAAGGGAGTCGCCAGGTAGGTGGTAAAATCAGTCTGTTCAAAAGAAATAGACTCTGCTTGTGTTTTAATGGCCATTTTTTTAAAATTTATCAAGAGGGCAGCAGCTGAGGTCGGATTCAAATGGAGGTTGGGTAGAACACGTGCTGGTTCAAGGATATATGAGAGACTAACTGAAAACATTTTAATCCTCTCTCAGTTTAATTAGCATAATCCTGCTAAATTCCAATATTTATTACTTCCATTATCTTTGTTTTCAGCTACTTGTGTTTATAATCGCTTATTAAATTAGCAGAATATTACTATTTAGGAAGAAAATCTAACTTCTTATTGGACTTTACCATGTAATGTATTATCACCAAATGTACAGAGCAGCAAAACAATGTATTTTTTTATTATTCTACTGCTTGTATTTATTTTTTGGGGGGGATATTTTCTTTATTTACATTTTAAATGTTATCTCCTTTCCCAGTTTTCCCTCTGGAAACCACCTATCCCATCCCCCTTATCCCTGCTTCTATCCCCCACCCACCCACTCCCTCCTGCTTCCCTGACCTGACGGTTCCCCAACACTGGGGCATCAAGCCTTCACAGGACCAAAGGCCTCTTATCCCATGGATGCCTGAGAAGGCCATCCTGTGCTACATATGTAGCTGGAGCCATGTGTACTCTTTGGGTGGTAGTATAGAAAACAATGTATTTTTTTTCTTTTCTCCATCTTTATTAAATTGGTTATTTCTTCTTTACATTTCAATTGTTATTACCTTTCCAGGTTTCCAGGCCAACATCCCCCTAACCCCTCCCCCTCCCCTTTTTTATGGGTGTTCCCCTCCCCTTACCGCTCTCCCCCCAACAATCCTGTTCACTGGGGGTTCAGTCTTGGCAGGGCCAAGGACTTCCCTTTCCACTGGTGCCCTTACTAGGCTATTCATTGCTCCCTATGCAGTTGTAGCCCAGGGTCAGTCCATGTATAGTCTTTGGGTAGTGGCTTAGTCCCTGGAAGCTCTGGTTGGTTGGCATTATCGTTCATATGGGGTCTCAAGCCCCTTCAAGACAAAATCTATATACTCTTTGCATATGACCTGAACATGGGGAAAATATACATTAGATGTGATGAGGTTAAGTCTTATTATCAACTTGACAAAGGAATGCTAGAATCACCTGGGAGGTTTGTCTTTGTTGGTGTTTTGAGGGGCAATTAATTGAGCTACCCTTAAATGGAGGGTAGGAGCTCCAAGTGAATTGAAGTGGAGAAAAGCACAGGAAAGTTTAAGGGCCATCAACACTCATCTCTCTAGGCTTACTGAATAGAGAAGGAATATGAGAAGCTATCTCCCATTGATGTAGCATGCCTTCCTACCGTCACAGGCTAGGCAAAATACACACTTCTTTCCACCGTTCATTTTTGGCAAGTATTTTGTCACAGCATGAAGAGAAGTGACTCATAGAGTATATATTTTGAAATATTCGGCCAACGAAAACAAGAGTCATGTATATAGAACTCAAAATGTAAAGACTGTTTCAAAACAGATGCAATAAATATAGATATTGGTGTAAAGAAACCTGACATAGAAAGAAGGAAAAATATGAAGCCCAAACCTAAGGAAGCAATAGGAACGTATTAAAGAAGAGTCCGTGCCTATTACTGGGCAAAAGAGCAATAGTTTAAGGAATGAAACGGTGGGAGAAGTGATGTCTCAGTATGCAGCAACTGCTGAGATTAGGAACACAAACTGAACCCCTTATTGTTGATGTCAGCGGAGACCCACCTGCTCATGCACAGCTACAGAAAATCATTCACTTAAAGCGAGAAGTGGGAAAAGGGAATACATTTCCGGAAATTGAGTAGAATGGAGATTAGCAACATATGGCCCCGAGAAGCCCCTTGGGAATCTGACTGGCTGGAGCTGCAGGCTGGCTGCCAGCCCCTATTAAGTGGGGGAGTTGATTAGAGGAGACAACAGGAGCCTTTGCATGATTTAGGAAAATGGATTTCCAAACCAATTAATGACACTTTAACTGTGAAACCCTCAAACTTGTAAATCTATACGCTGTCAGATAATACAACAATCAATGATTGTGACCTGTAACTTGTTTACTTGTTGTTGTTGTTGTTTTATTTTAACACGTTTTTAAAACTTGAGTAGGATCTTCAAGACCACAGGTTCTACTTTCCTGCATTTATGTAAGTCTTATATGCATTTGAAAAGAAACTTCTTGAGTGTTTAACACCCCCCTCAAAAGCTACTAAGCTCTATTACTTACCTTTTAAACTCATTTTGAATTTCATCCAATGAGCTTAAAGTTTACCACCTGCTATATTAGTCTCATTTTACCAATATTTATACTTATCAATTCAACAGAACAGAAAGAGTAAAACTCTAAGTTAGCAGAGAGATAGTACTTCTAAATGCACTGGTATTTTTTATTTTGCTTTTCTCTCAAACATCCTGACTGCAGCCTTCCCTCCTTATACTCTTCCCAGTTCTACCCACAACCTTCCCTCTCCCCCAGATTCACTCTTTCTAGATCTTTACATAGTTTCCAGTAGTAGTGAATTGTTGACCAATCAGGCTTTATAAACTCTCAGACATTACAGGCTTCAGCTGTTTTACTAGGTTTTCCTCTAGAACTTGACAGCAAGACCCTATTATCTTATAGCTTCTTATGCACTTCCCCTACTAATCTTGCTGAAGTTGGTATCCCATACCGGTAAACAGAATCTTGACTAATGGAAGGAGAGTTAAAGATTTAGAATAGAACACTTTATTCAAGCAAAAATAGGCTTTACAGACAAATATCTCCAAATTCAGGTGCAAAAGAAAAAGGAAAAGTTCTGAATTGCTTTGATATGGTGTATACAGGTAAAATTCAGTACGGTATACACAGAGCTATAGAGAATATACAATCTTTGAAAGTACACAGCTGCTCTATGAGGGAATAGATGGTCCTCAACCCTGCTGAATTATTCAGAATCAGAGGTCTGAACATACATACATATGTGGGTGAATACATGCATACATACAAACATATATATATATATATATATATATATATATATATATACATGCAGCTCTTCTGAATAATTGTTTTCACCAGTGAATAGGAAAAGAATAGATCACTAGAATACTTGAGGAGTGGATCTAATACTTTAATGATATACGATCACCATTTATCGCTTCCACTGAATGTCAAATTGTAGAGACATAGCCTCAGCAGGATTAAACACTAAAATAGGCTTCACATGAATTTTTGACATTTCTCTCCTTGGATGCTATTAAGAGAACTGACAAGTACTTACTTTTTGGAAGAACTATTCAACTCTTATGAATAATCAGGGAATTGGATGAACCAGAGATCATATAAATATATTTTAAAATGTTTCTATCATTTCTTAGAAGCCGTGATAGTAACTTTTTCTATACAACTCCTACTTCTTCTAATCTACCATAAACAATTGAAAACTTGAAATTAGAATTTACTGACTTCTAGCAGGACAATTGTTTTTCTTGCTACGAATAATAAAGAGGAATAAGCATTTATAAGAATTTGCTGTTATGCATGCTAGGAATTTTACCAAATTCTTCTATTTAATATTGATAATTTATTTGATTCTTATTTTTTTCAAAATAAATGAGTAGACATGTGAAATATAGCACCCAGATTATGTAACTTCCCCATTCATCTGCTGATCCAGAGTTGGGATTTAAAGACATTGAGCTCTGACTGTTAAGCCTACATCTTAAGTACTTTATGGTATTACCATTATTCAGCTCATATCTTAAAACTTAGAACTCAGTGTGAATATATATGCATATATGTACATATATGTACATATAGGTACATATACATGTATACATATACATACATATACATATACACGCAATGTTTTTACACATATATATCTTCAGTGGACAGCAAAGTCCTAAAATTACTCCAATTTCAATGCAAGTTAATGAAGTAGAACAAATTAATCAATCCATATCCTTGTGTATGTGGAATTTTGGGCCTTTGCTTTTAGAATATTAGATCCATAGGATACATTTAAAACCTATGACATCGTCTATCCCTTCTTTACATAAGTTACTATGCAGCATAGACGAATTTTCATTTAGAAACAAAATTCATTCTGATGCAGAAAATGCAGAGTGAAATATTCTAAAACATATAGCTCTCTTTTCTAAAATATGACTTAGAAATGCCAGCTCATCATTTCCCAGAGAGCACTGACTACGGTAAACTTTAAAAGGAAGTTATTAGTCCCCATCAGACCAGCTGAGGCCCTGTCCCATCTTGCTGCTTTGCTTCTAGATACATGGTTCAGAACGCTGTGCCTATCTCTCTTATTTGATGTGGCATGTCTCACAGCACAAATCTTTTCCATCGGTGAAGGAGAGAACGAATCAGCTTAGTAGTCACCATTTATTTGAACCATTGGTGCATTTACACAAACTGCTAACCGTTACTTTGTAAATGCAGCTTGAAATTTTAAGACTGGAAGTAGAAGATAATTTTAAAATTTTTTTGAGGTGCATTTTAACTCTCAGAACATACCTTTCAAACGCATTAACACACATAGATGTTACTTCACTTCCTCTCTCCTCCTCCTCCTCCTCCTTCTCCTTTCTCTCCTCCTCCTCCTTCTTCTCCCTCTTATTCTTCAAAAGCAGAATACCTCTTCATTAATGGACAGCTTCAGTAAAGAAAAAATATAAGCTACATTTGGGAAAACTATCTACCACATATATTTTCAGGGAAGTATTTATTTGAATCTAAACCCTGTAAATTATTTGCATGAAATTATTTACATGTAGATTTAAGATAAAAAAATTCTCATTTTATGAATGAGAAAGGTTTACATCTCCCTCAAAACATGAGTAAGAGAGATTACTAAACCCCTGAAGAAATGGTAGGTCTGGAATGACCAATAAATATTTTGTAGAATTATTTTTCTCTGAAGTTTGAAGTAAAGGAAAAAAGAATTGAAACATGATGTGCAATCTCAAAAATCTCCACAAAGTTGACATTTAACAGTTTGCAAGCTGGTGAGGGGAAAAACAAGAAATGTTCTTCTGCAGAAGGTCAAGTTTGCAGAGCCATTAAAGTCTAGCCTTTACCATGCAGATGTGTGCCTACAGCAGTTTGTTAACTCTGTTTTCATAGTGTCATTGATGAAGCTCCCACCCCCATGACCATCCCTCTCAGAAGCACATTCCTGGAAAGTTGTCAATGTATGTGTTCCATGTTGCTTCTGTAAGGAAGCTCACTCACTATTTATGTCTCTTCTTCACTCAAGACAAGCTGCAGCTAGTGGGAACTCATTTCCTCAATGATGTCAGCCAAAAATAATTAGAAGAAAAAAATCTTAACACATTGTCTGGGAGTTAGATTAGCTTTGGAACACACAAAAGTTTAGAAGGAAACTTGAAAATGAGAAGTCTAGATGGAGTTGTAAAGAACAAATATTATCGCCAAAGTTTTAAACACCCACTCATGTACTTGACTGTCTATAATTAGCTATGCTTAGGCTTCTGTTCAGGTATCCTAAGAATTTCTAAGTCCTAACACCTCAATGACCCCAAGCTTCAACTCAACTATATACAAAGCCAGTCAGCAAAGACTGAGAAAATTATTGACTACAGTAATTAATGATCAATAAGTAGATGACCACTAAATAAGTTTATTGATGTCAGTGGTACTTCCTGGGAAACTGCAGAATTTCCTGGGAAAGCTTTTCAGAATTCATCATGATGGCCTCAGATGTTATTACCCAGTAATAACTGTAGAGGGGTTTTAACCTAGCTACAAGACTATCCTGACAAAGGGTTAAAACCAAAGACCTTCTAGTTCTCTGTGATCCAGCTAGAATGATACACCTTTAATCCCTCTGGCTGGAATATAGATATACCCTTATTACACACCTTTTATCCTAAACAATGAAGGTGCAGTTAGTGTGTAGAAGGAAACAGCCATGTTTGAAAATGCAATCTAGTTGAGGGGCAGACAAATTGATTAATCAATTTGATAGAATGAGTCAGAGATAGGATAGAATACACCCAACTCTCACAAAGACAAACAGGAGAGATGAGAAGATGAGAGAGATGAGAGAGAGAGAGAGAGAGAGAGAGAGAGAGAGAGAGAGAGAGAGAGCGAGCAATTTTAACAGGACAATTTTACAGATATAAGTTGTAGGTTAAGACAGAAGAGCCAGATTAGAACATACTGCCTAAATTATTATCAGGCCAAGCATAGCAATTCAGTTAGAACCTGGGAGAAGCCAGATTGAATCAGTCAGCTTGTAGAGGAATTTGGTCCAGAACAGTTGAGTTGAATCAGTCATCCAGAGTTCTGAAAAAGCTAAAAAGCATGAGTTTATTCAGCAGTAAGCCTCAGAAGCAACAATTATATTTGGCAAATAAAATCGACATTTACAAATGACAATGTTTTCATCACCAACACCTTCTGCTCCATCATGGCCTCCTCTTCAGCTCTGTAGTTCTAGGGATTAAGACCAGAGTCTTACATAAGTGCTGTACCATTAAGCAAAGTCCTTCTTAATTCATTCATGTTAAGTTATATCAAGTGTCTATATTTGCTTCTGTATATTGATGTTAGACCTTAATTCCATTTACTTTTCTTAACGTTCATAATACATTTATCAGAATATGACCTTCTCAGAGGTTATTTTTTTTTCAAAATCAGCTTCTGCAGCTTAGCATTTAGAGGATGGTCTTGTTTATTGAATAAAAGAAGAAAATTGGGCTAAAATTGCTTGTATGACAAGTGCCCAACAAATATTATGGCAAACAAAACTAAGTAAGAATTCTATTACCGTAAATTGCTAAGATCATCCTTACTTGTTTCTGGAAAAACAAAACAAAACAGCAACAACAACAACAAAACAAATGAAACAAAACCATCTGCCAACTAATGACAAGGAAACAGGTGTCAACATGGGAGCTGGCTTTTAGGTGAATCTAACCTTCCGACGCTGTGACATGCCTTTGTGGTCCACAAATTTCACACTCAAGAATAGCACAATTGATATCTTAAAAATCACAAAACAAAAGCACCATAATGCTTTAAGTATGGCTACCAATTTTGTTTTGGGCTATGATCCTTGTTCTCCTGGACTGTGTACAGCCCATGGCCTCTGAGTAGGAGACCCCTGGAACTTTAAGCAAAGGTCAAAGCTAAAAGTAAACAACATGGAGCTGCTACAAACAGGTTTATTGCTCATCCAGAAACACAAATTGGTGTAATTTTGTCATAGTGAGAAGAGCAAAGACCTGTAAGGGACAGCCACTGGTTACGCCGATGCAATGAGGATGAACAACTGAACTGGAAATATTTTACATCTGTCACATGCGTTTAATTTCAATAAAATGTCAAGACAGTACAGCTACTCTTCACATCAAATGCTCCAAATAGTTTCTGTCTTTCTCACTGCCATTTCTGCAGCTAAAACTCACAGTGTGTTCTAAAAACAGAATAGAACTTATTACTCTCAGGCCATTCACTTTTCACACCTACTTGCTAGACAGAAGATATTTTTACTCAAAATATTTGTATTTCAATTTTATATTTTAATGAATGAAAAGCAAAATATTAAAAAATAATAAAACGAAAAAGCACATGAGAAGAGGGAAACATGCAAAAGCCTGTTCTATACATAAAACTATTGTGAAATTCATCAGAGACACCGTTGACCTCTAGATCCACCTGCTTCTACTTCCCTGCACAACTATCCCCAATATACTTTTTCTAGTCTCTCTCTCTCTCTCTCTCTCTCTCTCTCTCTCTCTCTCACACACACACACACACGCACACACACACACAAACACATACACACACAACACACAACACACATACACACACACACACAAACACATACACACACAACACACAACACACATACACACACACACACACACACACATACACACACACACACACACACCCACCCAACCCCCTCCCTCTATTCCTCCCTCTGTTCTGTTCTGTTACCCTAAGGCTTTATATGCTTCTGTGAAAAACTAGCATGATTTAACATTTAAAAACTTATATTCAATCAATTCAAGCCTAATATTCAAATCTCATTATGGGGGTCAAGCAGGTCTATGTCAAATGCAAAGTTCCAGGGAAACACCTTCAATCGCAGTTAAATGTTTTCATTATCAAAAGAGCAATACAAGGTCTTTATTGATTAATGCTGTAGTCCTTTTATTGACTGTCATAAAAGAATACTCAGCAGCATTTTCAGGTTAAATAACCTTCATTTCATTCCTGTAGGATGTACTCACTTATCCAAAATAACTAAAATTTTCACCCAGTTGGCTATAAAGCAGAGATTCATGATGGAGTGTGTGTGTGGATAGAATAGGAAATATATTTGTATCATAATTACATTAGATGAGGATCATTTTCATGGGATGTGGGGAGGACACTACACTACCAAAACCTGGGTTTTAGCTCTTGAGTAAACTTATAGCTGAGTCAAACACTATTCCTCTGTTTAATTTTTAAAAAGTAGGGATTACTGGCAATGTATCGAAAGCTCTACCTAATAGGGAGGATTCTGGATTAAGGCTGCCTTCATTTGCAATTTACAGTGCTTTTTTTTTCTACTTAAATGTGTATCACAAATTGATGATCAGCGCTTCATAAAGGACTGTGTGTGACTTTGTTAAAAAGACATGCTTTACAATTAACACTTCTATTAAAAATTCATTTTAGAATCATTTAAGTGGATAGAATCACAGCTGTCAGTGGAAATGAACTCACATGTGGCATCAATTTTCTTGCATCATTTCTGTTTCTCCCTTCATGAGTTGGTTAGGCATAGCCTTGCATTCAGATTTGTGACTTTCCTACATCATCATACCTACATTTTCCCACCCTTTGTCTCTAACAGTACAACTTAACTGCCTTGAAATCAAGCTATTCATCCCTTCAAACTCTTATTGAAGGGAGAACTTTATGGCTTTTGAGAGAATATTTATTCCTCTTTCCTTATACCATAAATATCACCTTAATATTTCTTTCCAGTGCAGGATACCACAAGTATGAAATCATACCTTTGCTTCTGTCAACATTCCTGAGCAATATTCAGGCAATTTCAGAAACATTTTTAAAAGTGAAACAGATAAACGTAAGTGAAAATTAAGGGAAAAATGCTCCTTTCAAAGAATAATTAATGCCAGCATTCCTCAAATCATTCCACAAGACAAAAACAGAGGGAAATCGCCCAATTCATTTTAAAGATCCATGAAAGAATTACATACCAACTTCCCTTATGAACATAGATGCAAATATTCTCAATAAAACACTTTCAAACAAAATCCAAGAATGCATCAAAAAAAAAAAATCATCCACTGTAATCAAGTAGACTTCATCCCAGAGATGCAGAGATGGTTCAACATATAAAAAAATCTACCAATGTAATTTGCCATACAAACAAATTATAAAAACACATGATCATTTCATTAAATGCAGAAAAGGCCTTTGAACAAAATCCAACATGGCTTGATGATGTAAGTTCTGGAGAAATTACGAATACAAGGGATAGTAAAGGCAATTTCCAGTAAGTCCATAGCCAACATTGACTTAAATGGAGAAATACTCAAGGCAATCCCAATAAAATCAGGAACAAGACAGGGTTGTCCACTCTCTCCATGCCTATTCAATATAATAGTTGAAGCATTAGCTAGAGCAATAAAGCAACTGAAAGAGATCAAGTGGATACCGCATGGAAAGGAAAAAGTCAAATATGGATCATTTCCAGATGATATAATACTAGTATATAGGAGTGACCCAAAACATTTCACTGGGAAACTCAAACAGCTTATAAACATTTTAAGCAAAGTAGCATGATACAAACACACACACACATACACACACACACACACACACACACACACACACACACACACACACACACATTATCAGTAGCCCTCCTAAGTACACAATGCACTAACAAAGAAGTCAAGGAAACAACACCTTTCACAATAGCCTCCATAATATAAAATATCTCTGGGTAACTCTAAGAAAGCAAATAAAAGATTTGATCTATTTTTTAAAAAATGCAAGTCATTGTCAAAGATACCAGAACATGGAAAGATATCCTGTGTTATACAATAAAATGTCCATCTTACTAAAAGTGATCTACAGATTCAATGTAATATGTAATCCCCATTAAATTCCAACATGCTTCTTCACAGATCTTGAAAGGATAACACTCAGCTCCATAAGGAAATACGAAAATCCAGAAGAGCTAAAACAACTTGAATAATGAAAGGACTTCTGGAGATGTCACCATTCCTAATTTCAAGTTGTGCCATAAAACTATAATAATAAAAAAAACAAGATAGTATTGTAAAACAAACAAAAAAAGAAACCCCCAAAACAACAACGACAACAAATAAGCAAGCAAAACATCTACACACCTTTGGGCATCTGTTTTTGTTTTTGTTTTTGTTTTTGTTTTGATTGGTTGGTTGTTTTTTCTTTCTTTCTTTTTTCTTTTGTGTTAATAAAGAAACTGGAAATACATAGTGGAAAAAAGATATCATCTGCAACAAGTGTTGCTGGTCAAACCATATGGTAGCATGTTGAAGAATCCACAAAGATCCATACTTATCACCCTGTATAAAATTCAACTCCAAATGGATCAAAGACCACTCCTTAAAACAAGATAAACTGAACCTGATACAGCAGAAGAAAGTGACTATCATGAATTTATTGGCACAGGAAAAGTCTTTCCAAATGAAACACCATTAGCACAGATACTTGGATTAACATTTAAAAATGGGACCTCATGAAACCGAGAAGTTTCTTCATGGCAAAGGACACCGTCCTTCAGGCAGCCTACAGTATGTCAAAATAATTTTGCCAACTACATATGCAATAGAAGGATAATGCCCAAAATATATAAAGAACTCAAGAAAGTGGATATCAAGAAAACAAATATCCCAATTTAAAAATGGGATACAGATCTAAACAGAATTCTCAAAAGAGGAAACTTAAATTGCTGAGAAATACTTAAGAATGTTCAACCTCCTTAACCATAAGAGAAATGTAAATCAAAATTACTCTGATATTTCATCTTGTCCTTGTATAAATGGCTAAGATCAACAAAACAAGTACAGCTCATGCTGGCAAGGATGTGGATTATCAGAGAAACAATAGGACATTGGTAATGGGAATGCAAATTCATTCACTGACTATGGAAATCAGTGTGGCAGTTCCTTAGAAAGGTAACAATTGATGTACCTCAAGATCTAGCTATACCACTCTTGGGTATACATCCAAAGAATGCTTCATCATACCATAAGGACACTTACTTGCTCAACCATGTTCATTACTACTCTACTTATAAGGACCAGAAATTTGAAGCAATTTAGATGTCCCCCAACAGAAGAATCCATAACCAAAATGTAGTACATTTACACAATGGAGTATTACTCAGCTGTCAAAAAAAATGAAATCATGAAATTTTTAGGCAAATAGATGGAAAAACATCATTCTGATTTATCTCAGACTCAGAAAGACGAATATGGTATATGTTTGCTTATATATAGCTGGGACACCAATGATAATCAAGCTACAATCCCTGGAACCACAGAGGGTAGGTGTAAAGAGCTAGAGGGAACAGATAGGTTTCATTAGGAAAGAGAAACAGAGTAGATAGTTATAAATGGATGGGGTGCTGGAAAGGGAGAAATAAGTGGAGAGGAATAAGGGGTTGTAAGAGGGAATACAAGAAAAGAGCTACAATTAGGGGGCATTGGAAGGGTAGTATGGACATATAATATAGTAGAAACTTTTTAATATATCTACACATATGAAGGAAATCTAAAAGAAATTGCTGATGTAACTGGCTGTCTCTTATCTCTCTTATCACCGAAGTCTCTAGCAACAGGATTAGGTTACATCTAATCCAGTTGTTGGCCAAAGGTGCCATCATCGGTTGCAGAAAGAGCCGCTCTAAGGATGGATGCGCAAGACACTGATTATGAATATTGCAGGATATCATTATGAGGATTTTAGTTGGTACTTTTTGTTTGTTTGTTTTTAGACCAGTAATATTTGGGTTTACCTTAGCTCTCTAGTTCTTAGTCACTAAAGCAGTCTCAGTATGGGTTCAATCTCATATTATTGGAAAAAAGTAAGTGAATGAATGAAAACCTAGCCACTGGGGTAAAGAGGAACAACTGAACTGTCGCTGGGAGAAAGAAAATCACTTTTTTTCCTAATTGAATGACATTGAGTATATCATAACCACTCCAGGACAAATCTCATGTTTAGTAGTAGATGAGTAGATGACCAATATATAATGGATATACAGTAGTGTGTGTGTGTGTGTGTGTGTGTGTGTGTGTGTGTGTGTGTGTGTGTGTGAATGTTTATTTGGTTAGAGTTGGTGTTTTATTTTTTTTCTGGGGTGGGAGATATTTTGTTTTCTTAATTTTGTTGTATTAGTTTTTTGTTTGTTTTAAAGAAAGAACTTGAAGTTGGGAGGGTAGTGAGAGGATCTGGAAAGTCTTGAGAGAGGGGAAAATACGTTGAAAATATATTTAAATTTCAATTTTGTATTATATAATAAAATACTATCATCAAAAAGAAGAAATGGAAAAATTCTCAATGTGCTAAGTAAACAGACCTTCTCAGTCTATTTTTAGCCACTGGGCATTAGCCACTTACAGAACTAATGAGCTTAAAAGTTAATCTTCCAGTTCTTCAAATCTTAGCATGTTTATCCTAATTTATAAAATATTCATGGGTCTCAGGATATCAACAGATTATCAGAGGTAGTGAGTACATTTCCCTGGTGTTGAAAACATCCTGTAAATAACATTTTTTCATAACATGCTAGGTACAATTTATAAAAATCTCACAAGCAAAATCAAGGATTCTGTCTACTGACAAGTCAAGGCTGTCAGCTGGAAATATATAAAAACCATAGGTGTTCAAAAGAAAACTATCTGTATTATTTTCTGTAAATGAAATCATAAAGCCACTGCGTTATCTTTTAGAAATTATTAAGAAACATTATCATTTAGAAGGATAAAAGGCAATGTCAGGGTGGAAACTGAGAAGTGAACTTTGACACAGTTTCCCTCTCATCCTTGGTGTCTTGCTCTTCCTTTTCCTCCAAGTGTTGGGTGCTGATTTCCATCACTAAACATAAGCTCAAATGAAGACCTACTTCAGGATTTTCTCAACATTCTCAACTTACTCCATCACTTAAATCACTTAAGTCAGTAATATAAAGTACCATCTTCTATCTATGCTTTTGTTTCTCTAACATAGATAGATGATAGTCATAATTATTTAGGGATTTTTATTGGATATTTTATTCATTTACATTTCAAATGTAATCTCCCTTTCCCCCCTCTTCTATCCTCCTTCCCCCTGCTTCCATGAAGATACTCCTACTCCAACCCACCCACTCCCACTTCAACCCTGGCATTACCCTACATTGGGGAAATGAGCCTTCACAGGACCGAGGGTTTCTTCTCTTATCGATTACAGGCAATGGCATCCTCTGCTACATATGCATCTGGAGCCATGGATCCCTCCACATGTACTAATTGGCAGGAGGTTGGTGGATATTGTTGTTCTTCCAATGGGGTTGCAAACCCTTTCAGCTCCTTCAGTCCTTTCTCTAACTTCTCCATTGGGGTCCTCATGCTCAGTCCAATGGTTAGCTGCAAAGATCCTCATCTGTATCAGTAAGGCTTTGGGAGAGTCTCTCAGAAGACATCCATATCAGGCTGTCAGCAAGCATTTCTTGGCGTCTGCAATAGTGACTGGGTTTGGTAGCTGCATTTGGATGGATCCCCAGGTGGGACAGTCTCTGGATGGCCTTTCCTTCAGTCTTTGCTCCACTCTCTGTCCCTGTATTTCCTCCCATGAGTATTTTGTTCTCCCATATAAGAAGGAATGAAACATCCACATTTTTGCCTTCCTTCTTCTTGACCTTCATATGGTATGTGAATTGTTTCTTGGGTATTCTGAGCTTTTGGGCTAATATCCATTTATCAGTGAGTGCATACCATGTGTGTTCTTTTGTGACTGGGTTATCTCATTCAGGATGA